>NC_090332.1:19371295-19681695 GCF_035084215.1 Heptranchias perlo | reverse complement strand
TGTTTTTTCGAATTTCTTATCTGAATCCAAAACAAGGTTAGTTCTTTGTCTGATTACAGTGGGCTTTTTCAGGTGATTGTTGGCTTCCTGTCCCCGTAACTAGTCTTGAACTGAAAGCCATTGTATTGATGGGTTTGCATAATTGCATTGATTGCTACCTTCCTGCTTTTAGTAGTTGTAAACAATTTTATTTTAAATTCACAAGCTTTCGGAGGCTTTCTCCTTCCTCAGGTGAACGATGTGAAAAGGTGAACGATGCTTTTAGTAGTTAGTAGCGATAATTTATGCAAGGTTTTGATGGGCTTTAGTTTCGTGTAAGCTGAAGTCTTTCTCTGGGTTGATTGTTTTAAAGGGAAGAATGCACTGCACCCAACAAGCCCGGGCATGTCCAGTCCCAGGCCCACATGGGCCTAACCTCTTGTCTGCAGTGATCCACATTTAACCCAGCAGTTGGGTCCTCTGCCATAAAAGTCCAAAAGTCATATCCTCGTTGATGATATGAAAAATGTGGGAATTTTGAGAACCCTTCAGGTCCAATCTCACCTGCTCCTCCCAAGCATACTACACTTACCACATGTCATGATCAAATTACTTCCTTTTTTTCCATTTATTTTTGTACGCTTTCTGTTTCTCTTTTTCTCCCCTCTTTTCCTTTCTTTTTCCCACCCCTCCTCCAGAAATACAAAAACTTTGGGAAGTAATCATATTTGAATGTTTTCAAAGTTGATGTCACAAGACCCTTGTGATTTATTCATAGTATGGTACAGCACAGAAGGAGGCCATGCGCCCCATCGTGCCTGTGCTGGCTCTTTGAAAGAGCTATCCAATTAGTCCCATTCCCCAGCTCTTTCCGTAGTAGCATAGTAATTGCTCCCTGCTCTGTGTGGCCTGATGTGTTGCAGAAGAGGCAAGTAAAAGAGTGGATGTATACATAATACAAAATATCAGTTAGGGAGGAGTTAAGGAAAAGCACACTGAACTCTGCCTTTAATAGGCTTTTTTATGCCTGATAGATTTCCTTCACTCCTTTCCTGCAACTAGGATATCCTGCTACCAGTAGTAGATCTTCCATCTACCGGCTTGGCTGAGATACCGACTGGGAGGGAACCCTCCTGTTTGGCGATTGTTGCGCGGTGTCCGTTCATCCGTTGTCGCAGCGTCTGCATGGTCTCGCCAATGTACCATGCTCTGGGGCATCCTTTCCTGCAACAATCGCCAAACAGGAGGGTTCCCTCCCAGTCGGGGAACACTTCAGCAGTCATGGACATTCATCCACCGACCTTCGGGTAAGCGTACTCCAAGGCGGCCTTCGAGACACACGACAACGCAAAATCGTCGAGCAGAAATTGATAGCCAAGTTCCGCACCCATGAGGACGGCCTCAACCGGGATCTTGGGTTCATGTCACGCTACACGTTACCCCACCAGCGAACAAATGTTATCTGTTTTTAATATAATGGGTCATTTGCTGGCTTTCTCTGCCTTCCGGATGTCTCTGCCTCTCTCTGTTTTTTTTTCCTGTTTGTTTTTTTGTTGAATGTGTATTCGGGGGTTCTGCAGGTGACACCTCTCTGTCTGAACACGGTGATTGCCTTGGCAACGGGCAGTTGCAGGGGCAGTCTGTAAACACCATGTATTGTTCTATATGTATAAATGCGTAGGCTTCAAGGAGCTCCTGAACATTTACCTGACGAAGGAGGAAGCCTCCGAAAGCTTGTGAATTTAAAATAAAATTGCTGGACTATAACTTGGTGTTGTAAAATTGTTCATTATATTGACAGTGATCCAAGATGATCGAATAGATCTCTGTTTAACAAAACGTTGTACTGTTGCTGTTATGAATACAATGTAATGGTGGTGAACTGCCACAAAACAATTGGGATGATGCGAGTATGACCTGCAATGTTCTTTTCGTCTAGGGCTCATCAGAAGATGTCAGCAATACGCAGTCACTGGCCGGTTTACTGAACAAATGCAAGACCCCTCAGGGACAGCGCCTTGTCAACCAGTGGATCAAACAACCACTGATGGACAAGAACAGGATTGAGGAGAGGTAGGCCTTTTTAAAAAAAAAATTCTCTGTAGTCCTATAAGCAATGGCTGTACTGTGTTAGCTTGCCCAAATGGGCATTCTTTGCCCCAGCCCAGAGATTATGGTCATTAGACTATTCGACAAAGGTGTGGGTGGAGGGGGGGATTCTCACCCGAGCCTGATCCCCTCTCGGCTGTCAACACACTGTACTTTTCAGTATGGGGTCACTGGCCAGCGACCAGAGGCAAGATCCCTGGCTAACTTTTCTTCCCTCGGCCAAACAATTGAAGCCAATTGTATTGCCCCTATGACCACAGCAGCTGAGGTCTGCTAACTCATGCCTGGGATCTTGGTGGTCTTCATGGCTTAGTTCCACTAAGGGATGTACGTATAACCACTGAACCTCTGGGAGTATGATCTACCTTATTTAGTGTGCTTTGCAATAGTGGTTAAGAGCTGCGAGTTGAAAAATCATCTAGTCTGATAATCGAGAGGAAAGAAAAATAACAAACTTGTCACTACATTCGCAGCGGTAGACTCAATGTGGGAAATCACCAATTGGCGTGTCATTTCAGTCGCTTGCAAAGTACGTTCGTGCTGTTGTCAATAAAATCTTAGAGGCAGTGTTCGGGAATGATTGAACAATAAAAGTTATTCCCATTTAAGACAGATTTCTATTAACAGCAATTAATGATGCAGAGGCAAATTGAGCTGAGTAATGTAACATGGTACCATCTCCCTCTATTAACTTGTAACCAGTGTTAGAACTAACAGTTCAAGTGTTGCTGGTTTGAGACCTTCATTGCGCCAGTAGTTAACCCTCTATGCTACCAAAGTACACAGTTCAGTGTAGGATCTGATTGAGCTGGATGGCCAGGTGGCACCACTGCTGTTTCCTTTTACAAGCTAAACATGCACTAAAGGTTGGATATCGAATACGTTAATAAAATAATTTGGGAGTACTTGACCATTCCCTAGATTTGTGTTTTTTTATGAATTGAAGCAAACATAATCCAGTAAAGGAACATTATCTGTGAGAATGACTGCTTTGTTGTTCTGGTTTTCTTCTCTTGACAGCTCTTGGTATTTCACGAGGCCATCTTTCACGTGCAAATTTAAGCAGCAGGTGTCAGCAGGCTATGAAGGGCATCACAGTTGAACCCAATTCTGTTCTCAGTGTTCACACAAATGCACTTTCCAGCAAGGTCACTAGATGTGAATTGGGATCAGGGAATCCTGGCTGATTATTCCGCTCCACCTCTGTCTCTTTCCTAGCTCGGAGGTGCTGAGACCAATTGAAGTGCACGACTGCTACTTTGACAGAAATTAGTTAACTGAGCATCAGTGACCTCTCTTCCCACCCCCTTGCATGCTCGCTGTTATGCTGCATACCTGTAAGCCGCTCCACAGAAACGTGGCAGAAATTGCGAATGTGGCAGTTTAGAATAGAAGTTGAGAAAAATAAATATCAAACGGCATGGCTTGTCTTTTCTTTAAGGTTCTGTATTGCAGTTGTGCAGAAGCTGGCTGTATATTCAGTGTTTCTCTTGAAGTACTAAATGGCTTGTTGCCACTTCTTACCCTTACACTGTATTTTGTTTGCAGAGGAGGGTTTTGTTTCCCAGGGTTTTAGAAATTATATGACCTGTTGCTTTCAGAACTGTGAATAGCTGAATCACCCTGTGGCTTTCTTTATATACAACATTGTGTACGATACTAAATCAAAAGCAAAATACTGCGGATGCTGGAAATCTGAAATAAAAACAGAAAATGCCGGAAAAGCTCAGCAAGTCAGGCAGCATCTGTGGAGAAAGAAACAGAGTTAATGTTTCAAGACTAAGACCTTTCATCAGAACTGGAAGATGTTAAAGTTTTTAAGCAAATACAGAGCTGGGGAAAGGGAGGGGACGGGAAGGGAGGAAAGAACAAAAGGAAGGGTCTGTGATAGGGTGGAGGGCAGGAGTGATTAAATGACAAAAGGGATGATGGTGTAAGGCAAGGAGGGTGGTAATGGGACAAGTTAAGAAACAAAAGATTGGTCTCGAGGAGCTGTAAATGGCAACAGCAGAACCATAACTAGCAGCTGCAGTCCAAATAAATAGATAAATGGGAGTAGCAGTTATGGTCTGAAGTTATTGAAATCATTGTTGAGTCCGGAAGGTTGTAAAGTGCCTAAACGAGAGATGAGATGCTGTTCCTCAAAGAACTTGCTTAAAAACTTTAACTCTTCAATATCTTCCAGTTCTGACAAAAGGTCTTCGACCTGAAACGTTAACTCTTTTTTTCTCCGCAGATGCTGCCTCACTTGCTTAGCTTTTCCAGCATTTTCTGTTTTTAGTACGATACTAAACTTTATTAAAGCTTAGTCTTTCCTCTCCTCTCCTTCTCTTGCTGGGTTAAAGTTCATGGATATTGGTATTGTACTTTACCTGAGTCACCATTCTTCAAGTGCGAGCCTAGACAGTGATTATCAGCAGGCACTTTGGCCTTGGAGTGTATCATATCTGAATGCAGTCTGTCCCCCCTCAAGAATCCATGTGCATGCACTTTCCAGCGGGAACCACTAGGTAGGAATTGGGAGCAGGAACTCTGGTTGATTTGCACTTCCTTAGCTAAAGGCTGCTCTGGCTGATTGTAGCATCTTTATTGCTACAAGATCAACGGACATAATACAGACTTAATTGAGAAACCAAAGCAAGTCAAATGGAGCCTGCACCACTAAGACTGAGGAGCAAAAAAGGGCAGATAAATCGGGAGCTACTGGCTGGATGATGCACATCTTGGGATTTAAAAAGCCTGATGTGTAGCAGGAAGGGAATACTGAAGAAATGAGGAGTTCCGCACACAGTGTATGGAGGAATACCGTGTAGGACGGTATGTTTGGAGATTAGAAGAAATGAGAAGATAGTTCAGAGGATGACTGACCATAGTTACATATACAGCACAATCTTAAAATGCCGGTTGCTTCTGAACCAATCTTGTCATCTTTGACCTGAAACTGGGCAAATTGCTACAGTTTCCCTGAACAAACAACAATTAAACTCTGAATAAGCCTCCATTTACAACTGAGACTTTGTAGCCTTAAATTAACATAGTTCTATTTTACTATATCATTCTTGCCTTTCTAAAACAAGCGTATCATCTGACTTGAGCATCACCACAGATAGCCACTAGTTATGTAATTAACAGTCTTGTTAATTGCATTTGTATGTTGCCTTTAACGTAGTAAATTGTCCCAAGGCGCTTCACAGCAAGTATTGCAATTAAAATATGTTTATGTTGCAAAGAATTTGACGCACACTTCTGATTGGGTCGAATAACAGCTATCTAGTAAGTTCATCCTAGCCAGACTTTGCCCTACCTCCAGTGTTCAGAATTCACGCTGGACCTTGCCATTAGGCCTGGCCTGCCACCTCTGTCCATTTGTGGCATCCCTCCTTTCCAGCAGCCATTCCTCGGCCCAAGTTCCAGCCCATTCAAAACAGCACAGTGGGGGTTCCATTGTGTGTGTTGGGCGTATGCGCTGTGCTACCCGACTTAACTTGTGCATTAGATGTGTGTGTGCCCTTCATTGTTTAAGTGTCTGCTGCACTTTTTGTGGTCATCTTTGTTTTTCTGCCGATTTTCTCCAGCTCTAACGCTGGTGGTGGGGGAGGAGAGAGGCGCGGCACATGACGGCCAAACCCAATCCTGTCCATTAATCACTTCCAGCAGGGGTTGCTGGATAATGATCAGTAGCAAGAGCCTTGTCTAATTCTGCCCCCCCCCCCCCCCACAAAGTACTTAGGCTAATTGTAGGGCCCCTACTGTTGCTCCTGCTGGGGTCACTAATGTAGCACAGACTGGGATTTTTCAGATCCGTGTTGCTTAGCCACTAATCACTTGAGCAAAAGGGGGATCTCGGCCCTCCTTGTATCACCGTGCAGGTCCTCCTTTGCTTTTTGTGCGTCTGTTCGTGTTTGCTAAATACTCTGTGTTGCTGTTCCATTGAACAAGAAATGATAACTGTTCACTTGTTTCCTTTTGAAATGTTTTAAATAATCACATGAAGGATTCGGAGAAACTATAGCTGTCTTGTTTCTCTGGGCGGAGAGGTTGAAGGTGGTTATTAGTCTGATCAGTTGAAACCAAACGAACTTGATGAGACCTTTATCTCTGTGTTTTGACTGTGAAGCATTTCACTGAGTTGATTCATCAGCAGCGATGAAAAGGTTCCTGTAATCATTCTGCTGAAAGGAACATTGCCTCAGGGGTGTATGACTGAACTTTGAATACGTAGGCACTCCTATTCTAACCAGTTCGAACAGGTTTCAGGTGCTACAATTTCCTGCAGAGAATGGGTGGGCAGTTTTGGTGGATTTGAATACTTGCTCTGTTGGGATAGCAATTAGTCAGTGGGCTTACAAGTTCCAGCAAATACTTTGTTATCCTTTGAAGCGATCTACTCCAACTATGGACTTTAGCAAAGCCTTTGACAAGGTACCGCATGGTAGGTTGTTACATAAGGTTAAATCTCACGGGATCCAAGGTGAGTTAGCCAATTGGATACAAAATTGGCTTGACGACAGAAGACAGAGGGTGGTTGTAGAGGGTTGTTTTTCAAACTGGAGGCCTGTGACCAGCGGTGTGCCTCAGAGATCGGTGCTGGGTCCGCTGTTATTTGTTATTTACATTAATGATTTGGATGAGAATTTAGGAGGCATGTAAGTTTGCAGATGACACCAAGATTGGTGGCATTGTGGACAGTGAAGAAGGTTATCTAGGATTGCAACGGGATCTTGATAAATTGGGCCAGTGGGCCGATGAATGGCAGATGGAGTTTAATTTAGATAAATGTGAGTTGATGCATTTTGGTAGATTGAATCGGGCCAGGACCTACTCCGTTAATGGTAGGGCGTTGGGGAGAGTTATAGAACAAAGAGATCTAGGAGTACAGGTTCATAGCTCCTTGAAAGTGGAGTCACAGGTGGATAGGGTGGTGAAGAAGGCATTCGGCATGCTTGGTTTCATTGGTCAGAACATTGAATACAGGAGTTGGGATGTCTTGTTGAAGTTGTACAAGACATTAGTAAGGCCACACTTGGAATACTGTGTACAGTTCTGGTCACCCTATTATAGAAAGGATATTATTAAACTAGAAAGAGTGCAGAAAAGATTTACTAGGATGCTACCGGGACTTGATGGTTTGACTTATAGGGAGAGGTTAGATAGACTGGGACTTTTTTCCCTGGAGAGTAGGAGGTTAAGGGGTGATCTTATAGAAGTCTATAAAATAATGAGGGGCATAGATAAGGTAGATAGTCAAAATCTTTTCCCAAAGGTAGGGGAGTCTATAACGAGGGGACATAGATTTAAGGTGAGAGGGGAGAGATACAAAAGGGTCCAGAGGGGCAATTTTTTCACTCAAAGGGTGGTGAGTGTCTGGAACGAGCTGCCAGAGGCAGTAGTAGAGGCGGGTACAATTTTGTCTTTTAAAAAGCATTTGGACAGTTACATGGGTAAGATGGGTATAGAGGGATATGGGCCAAGTGCAGGCAATTGGGACTAGCTTAGTGGTATAAACTGGGCGACATGGACATGTTGGGCCGAACGGCCTGTTTCCATGTTGTAAACTTCTATGATTCTATCCTATTCGGTTCATCTAGACACTAGAATCCCCAGCAGTGTTGTTTGTTTGTTGTTTATGAAAACGAGCTGAGAATCTGAGGGAACTATACAGTGGCACACCAGCCCTCTCCTTTACTTCCGTGCATGAAAACCAGTTCGTGCAAAGGGTTGGGTTAATTCTCTTCAAATTGTGCCTTCACATTGACTGCATTAAGGGAACCAGCTTCAACTGTTCTCAGGTGCTGGCACTGAGCTTTACTGCTCAACAACAGCAACTTGCATTTATATCATACCTTTAACATAGTAAAACCTCCTAAGGTGCTTCACAGGAGACATTAGAATAGGTCAAGGAGCGCCTTAAAGGAGGAGAGAGAGGGGTTTTCGTAGGGAATTCCAAAGTTTAGGGCCTAGATGGCGTACGGCATAGCTGCCAATGGTGGGACGAAGTAAGAGGTGGAGGGGGGATGCACAAGAGGCCAGAATTGGAGGAGTGCAGAGATCTCGGAGGGCTGTATGGCTGGAGGATGTTAGAGATAGGGAGGGGTGAGACCATGGAGAGATTTGAACAGGAGGATGATAAATTTAAAATTGAGGTGTTGCTGGACCGGGAGCCATTTTGGTCAGCGAGCACAGGGATGATCGGTGAACGGGACTTGGTGCGATTTAGGATATGGGCAGCAGAGTTTTGGATGAACTTAAGTTTATGGAGGGTGCAAGATGGGAGATTGGGCAGGAGAGCATTGGAATAGTCAAGACTGGAGGTAACAAAGGCAAGGTTGAGGGTTTTAGCAACAGATGGGCTGAGGCAGGGGTGGAGACCGGTGATGTTACGGAGGTGGAAGTCGATGGTCTGAGTGACAGAGAGGATATGGAGACAGAAGCTCAGCTGAGGGTCAAATAGGACATCCAGGTTACGAACAGTCTGGTTCAGCCTCAGATAGTGGCCAGGGAAGGGGGATGGAATTGGTTGCTAGGGAATCGAATTTGTGGCAGGGGTTGAAGACCATGGTTTCGGTCTTCCCAATGTTTAATTGGAGGAAATTTTGTCTCATCCAGGACTGGATGTCGGACGAGCAAAGGGACAGGGGAGGGGGGAATACGTGGAGCAGAACTGAGAAATGTGCACCCACTGAGGGGAGTACTGTTGTACTCGAGTGGCGGGACAGAGCTGGTAGGAATGAAATGGTAGATTTGATTTTATGTAGGATTGGTGTAGTGATGTGTTCCTCCCTCCATTTTGGTTTCTCTTTTGCTTAGGTTGAGTAAAAGTGAGAATAGGAAATGTTGAATCCTGTTGATAAGCTAGGAAATGACATCTTCAATAATAAAAACAGAAAATGCGGGAAATACCCAGCAGGTCAGGCAGCGTATGTGGAGAAAGAAACAGAGTTAACGTTTCAGGTTGCTGATCTTTCTTCAGAACTGAAAGAAGTAAAGATTTAACAGTTTCTAAGCAAGAACAGAGCCAGGCAAGGTGGGGTAGGGGGGAAGGGGGGAGGGGAGAGGGGAGAGGAGGAAAGAACAAAAGGGAAGGTCTGTGATAGGGTGGAGGACAGGAGTGATTAAATGACAAAAGGGATGATGGTGCAAGGCAAGGAGGGTGGTAATGGGATAAGTGAAGAAACTAAAGATGGATCTAGAGGGCCTGTGAACGGCAACAGCAGAACCATAACCAGCACTTGTCTGAAAAAATGGGAGCAGAGCTTATGATCTGAAGTTATTGAAATCAGTGTTGAATCCGGAAGGTGGTAAAGTGCCGAATCGAAAAATTTAATCGAAAGTTGAGGTACTGTTCCTCGAGCTTCTGTCGAGCTTCATTGAAACAGTATAGGAGGCAGAGGACAAACAGAGAATTAAAATGGCAAGCGACCGGAAGGTCGGGGGGTCACTTGCGGACTGAACGGAGGTGTTCAGCAGAGCGATCACCAAACCTGCGTTTGGTCTCCCCAATGTAGAGGAGATCGCATCGTGAGCAGCGAATACAGTATACTAAATTGAAAGAAGTACAAGTAAATTGCTGTTTCACCTGGAAAGATCTTTAACTTCTTCCAGTTCTGACGAGAGGTCATCGACCTGAAACGTTAACTCTGTTTCATTCTCCACAGATGCAGCCTGACTTGCTGAGTATTTCCAGCATTTTCTGTTTTTATTTCAGATTTCCAGCATTTGCAATATTTTGCTTTTGAATGACATGTTCAATCCTGACTCACCCAGCCTGCCCTTTGTCAATGGTTGATGGAATGGCACCGATAGCATTTGTGGCAAAAAAGGAAAAGAAAGACTTGCATTTATATAGTGCCTTTCACAACCTCAGGATGTCCCATTGCAGTCAATGAAGTGCTTTTTTGAATTGTAGTCACTGTTGTAATGTAGGAAACACAGCAGACAGTTTGTACACAACAAGGTCTCACAAACAGCATTGTGATAATGACCAGGTAATCTGTTTGTGATTGGTTGAGTGATAAATATTGGCCAGGACACCCGGGAGAACTCCTGCTCTTCTTCGAAATAGTGCCGTGGGATCCTTTGCGTCCACCCGAGAGGCAGACGAGGCCTCGGTTTGATGGCCCCTCCGACCACACAGCAATCCCTCAGAACTGCACTGGAGTGTCAGCCTAGATTTTGTGCTGCGTGCAAATTGGCTGCCGTGTTTCCCACATTACAACAGTGATTACACTTCTGAAGTACTTAATTGGCTGTAAAGCGCTCTGGGACGTCCTGAGGTCATGAAAGATGCTATATAAATGTAAGTTCTATATTTGGTTGCAGTTGTGCAAAAAGCTGTGAACTGAATCCACGGAGTGGCAGTGGCAGTTGTATGTACAGCTTTGCCCGCCTCCTGTGATTCTTTATTATTCATCCTTTTGATTTTTTTGCATTGGGTTTAGTGAAGTACTAAGGCCACTGATGTCCAGTCCGATGGCCTGTTAGCGAATTACAGTTGTTAGCAATTGACCAGACTCCCATCCTAGGCGCCAGTGGCCATGGCACCTTACTAAACCCAACGTTAAAAGCAGCTTTAGTGGAAAATATGCAGCTTGTTGCATCATAAAAACTTAGGTGCCCTATAGGTGCTAGCTTAGTTCGGATTATAGGTGAACGAAGTTTTTAAAAAATGAGGCCGTCCCACTCACTTCACCTGCGCAGATTCAAAGAAGGCACTTGCCACGCTCCTTTAGTTCAGACCGTGGGTGAATAACATCTGTGACATTTTGGCGGTCTACTGCTCTGCTGTTGGGATAAGAGAGCTGATTTTAATAAATACAGGGAACTAGTGCACAAGCATCATCTTCTCGCTAAAGGAGTGCCTCATGCAAAAAGTACCTTATTTGTATTTGTGCAGGTCATTTGAGTGTGATTCTCATTTTTGGTACGTTAAATTATAGAATCATACAGCACAGAAGGAGACCATTCAGCCCATCGCACGTGCGCGGCAGGATCTTCATAATGTATTTGATTTTTATTGAAAGAAACTGTGTATCACTTCATAATACAATGTTCACTTTTTGTAGTATCAGTTTATTTGCTAGACTATTAGAAATTTTAATAAACATCCTGCAAAGGAACAAGAACTCAAAATTACAACTGGGGCAACAAATTGTTTTGAGATTTCTTTTCCTTGGCATTCATTTTTGGGTCTTCTGAAATATCAAATTAAATTGTGTAGCTACTTGTTAAAGATTTCCTAAACCTATCTTTATCACAAGAAGTAAGCCAAAAAAAAATGATAGCCTTTGAACAAGACATTTCTGATGTACATGTAAAGACAGAAATTGATTTATTTTTCATCTTGAATGTGCAATTTAATGCTGGGACAAATCCTGCTTTTAAATTTTGTTTCCATTTCCAATTTCCCCCCTCCTTACCATCTCCTGAGGGCAGTGACTCATGGTGTGGTGTTTATGGCTTCTTCAGAGGCACTGGTTAAAGTGACCATCGTTGATGAGAGATCGTAAACACGGAGTGTCGGGTATTTAACCATTGAATTTCATCTCGGCTGATTCTGACCTCACCTGATCTTGTTGACACACATGCACTTTCTAGCAGGGGTTACTGGATGGTGCCTTGGTTGTGGAAACCCTTTTTTCCCCTTTCTTAGCCCTGGGCACTGAGGCTAAGTGTTGTTCCCACTAATATTCTAACTTGGCCCAGATCGAATCGAAACTGGGATCTCCTGCTCTGTATGGCTCAGTATCACAAAATCCACGAAGCCATCACGGCAGCTGCTTTTAAATGATTTTGCAAAATTAGAAGTTTTAATTTTCCTCTTAATTTGCACTATTTTTCTGCCCTTTTTTAAAAAACTTGCACTATTCATTGCAAAGATCCTTTTAGATCAGAATTTTAAATCAAGGTGGCTGTGCGAACCCAATAATAAAATGCTCAAATAGTATGTTAAAGGAAAGAAATTTTGCCTTTAAATGATGTAACTGAACATTTATAGGTGAAAAATGTCACTTCAAACTGGAGCCTGAGATTACTGATTAAAGGATACTGTTGACTGATTGGGATCATTTATGGATGGTCTTAATTTCTATGAGAACAAAAAACAGACTTCAGTGTGGAGCCAGCCATAACTGCTGCTGGCTTCCCAGCTATTCATATGTATTGATTAATAAGTAATCAATACTTTATTAGAAAAAAAAACGAATTTAAAAAAAAAACAAAAAAATTGAAAATTCCTGAAAAATACAGCAGGTCTATCAGTCTCTGATGAGATAAATTAACATTTCAGTGTTCTGATGAAAGATCTACACCCAGAATGTCAACTGTGTATTTCCAAAGTTTTCTGTTTGTATTTTTGGTGATTAATACTTATGAGCCTTAAGATGAATGATACTGGAAATAGTGCTTTATCTTGTGATGTAGAAGCTATAAGTTGGGCTAAAAACCGACCCGTTGACCATCTCAAACCCGTGTTTCTGCTTTGTGTTGACTTTTTCAGGGAATGAAACATGCCTGTATTGGTGTTACTAGGCTTGACTAGCAGGCTTGTGCACTATGGGAACATAGGAACAGGAGGAGGCCATTGAGCCCCTCAAGCCTGTTGCGCCATTCAATTAGATCATGGCTGATCTGTATCTTAACTCTCTCTACCTGCCTTGGTGCTGTAACCCTTAATACCCTTGTCTAACAAAAATTTATCAATCTCAGTTTTGACATTTTCAGTTGACCTAGCCTCAACAACCTTTTCAGGGGGAAGAGATCCAGATTTCCACTACCCTGGAAAAGTAATGATGTGGAGATGCCGGTGATGGACTGGGGTTGACAATTGTAAACAATTTTACAACACCAAGTTATAGTCCAGCAATTTTATTTTAAATTCACAAGCTTTCGGAGGCTTCCCCCTTCGTCAGGTGAACGATGTGACGATCGTTCACCTGACGAAGGGGGAAGCCTCCGAAAGCTTGTGAATTTAAAATAAAATTGCTGGACTATAACTTGGTGTTGTAAAATTGTTTACAACTGGAAAAGTAATGTCAGTATGTTTAATATGCAAATATGTGAGCTTCCAGTGTTGGGTGATGCTCTTGATTCGCCATCTCAACTTGCTCCTGCCACTACCTGTAACCACCAGTACCTCACTAATGTTATACGGCTCAAATACTCTGTCTAGATGCAACCCTGGAAGGGCAGAAGCTACAAATACTCTGGATATTTTGTACAGTTCATGACACAAAAATCGGACACCTCAGTCTTTGTTTTCATTGCTCCACCATACGCGGCCATGCCTTCAGCTGCCTAGGCCCTAAGCTCTGGAATTCCCTCATTAAGCCTCTCCGCGTTTCTACCCCTCTCTCCTTTTAAGACGCTCCTTAAAACCTACCTCTTTGTCCAAGCTTTTGGTCACCTAGCCTAATATCTTCCTAAGTGACTCGTTGTCCAGTTTTATTTGATAATCGCTCCTGTGAGGTGCCTTGGGATGTTTTACTACATTTAAGGTGCTATATAAAAGCAAGTTGTTGTTTGTGGTTCGCTGAAATCTTAGTAACAGCACTATGTTAGAGTGCTTGAGCTGGAAGTTGGAGGAAGGTCATGTAAAGTGAGTAAATGGAAAGAAAAATTAAATGTTTTAAAGTAACGCAATTCTTCCTTTAACACTGGCTAGTTTAGTTTGTGGAATTATATTAAGAATGACTTCTATTAGGTGAACTAATACAGAAAAGCACCTTTTCCTTGATAGTCGGTCTGAGATTCATATATGGGGTACTGTGAGCGTGATAATTCCTGTGCCTTTTTTTTTTAAAAGGTACTTTCTCTTTCTGCCCCTCCCCTCTTTCTGAAGGTCAAAGGATGTTTCTATAGATGCCTGCTGCCCTCCTTTATCGTGAGTTTTGCCCTCACTAGTCTAGGAGAGCAGAAGCTAATTTTAATGTCTCTGTGTGCCATCCTGGCTCAGATCAGATAACTTTGCGCTAAATCGGGATTGAGTGCCTCCACGTTCTGTGAGGGATGTCCCAGGAGCTGTATTAATTTTACGGAGAACCTAGAGCTGGATTTTATTTCAGCAGCACTGGGCGATGAGGACTTAAGGCGTGGAAGCTTTCTTCATGCATTGCCAGTCCTGTAGTTAAACAGTAACTGCCTTTGAACTGCTGTGCCCTTCAGAGCTGCTGCTCTGTTTCGGCAGCTGGTCACACAATGCACTTGTTGAACTCGTCATGTGGTTGCACTGCCAATTTGGGCATGCTCAATCGAGAAGTAGATTCTACTTGTGCTTTAGAATTGCTGGGCAAAAGTGGCCTGGAGGCAGCCATTTTGTGTAGCCCCCTCAAACTACTCCCATGTCCTGTGACATTAAAGTCACACTACAACACCCGTCCCCATCCCCCCCAAGCTCTATCAGGAAAATACAGTTTTTGCATATTAAGATGCTGTTGATTTTCTGGTTTTCCGGAGGCCTACCATTTTGCATTTCCTTCTGTCTAGACCTGTTGCGCCATGTCACGGGGAGGATCTGCTTCTGTTGTGGAGCAGCTCTATTCAGCTTTTATTTTTTTTACTGTAGCTTCAAGAGTTTATATTCATATTTTGTGAATGTTTTTGGTGCTCTCTGGCTTTCACATTTTGGGAGATCGTTTGGATATATTTTGGGGGTGGGGGCGAGAGGCAGTGATGACAAGTGAGCCTCCAAAAATGGGCCCCAGGGCTTGGTTCCTCCCATTCCTGGTGGAGGCTGAGAAACACTCATTAGGATTTGGATGTGCCCTACAGGTGCTTCATCATCTACATGTTTGTTGTACAGAGACCTGCACAGTGCGGGGAGGTCACTAACCAGAGGCTAGAAACGAAGTGTTGGGCAGGGTCCTCTAATTATGAGGCTATTTATGGGCTTTGTGGTCTTCTGGGCCCCTGACTATAATTAGTGAATGAAAGAGCATGACCACAATATGTAAAGAAAGATCTCCTGGCCACAGCTCCTCTGGGAGTCAGCTCGTATGAAGGGATGGAGCCGATGCTGCGTGTTGGCAGTATGATTTTGGTCAATACCTTTTTTTTCATGCGCTCTCTCGCGCTTTCTTTTTTTCTCTCTTTTATTATCTATCACATATAATATAGCAAGGAGATATTTTATTTTCTTGGGTCTTGATGTGAGCTTGGAGCCACTCTGACGTATTGAGTAGGGAAGTCTGACTCGGGAAACCTTTTTTTAAAAAAAAAACATATCTGGCCATACAAGTCATTGCAGATGAAGAAGCTGAACCCTGCTGTCTTGTGACTCGATATCCAATTCCCCACACACAATAAAATTAAAAGTTCTGGAAGTCTCTGTATACTGCTGCATGCCGTGCTGAATTTTGCCAGAATCTGGCTTACCTCCGGTTTATTGTATTCTCCCATCTTAAGCCTGGTGGCACTTTCAGCTACTTTGAACTACAGGTGGCTTGTCCTTGACACCTAGAGATTGTACAGACTGAGGCGCCTGTGAAAATAAAATGATTTTTGTGCCGTGCCACACTTTGAATGTATGGAAATATTAAAAAGCTGTTGGAGCCTCCCAGGTAATGATGCGTTGGAGCCTCCCAGTTAGTGGACCTGCCTGACCTGTCGCGTCTTGCATTGCAGTTAATAGGACCGCAGGCCTGTGATTTTTTTTTTTCCCTGACCTGAACTTTCTGCGAGTGTATTTCCTTGCTTGGAACACCCATTTGTGGAATCGTCTCTTTTAAGGACCAAGCTTATGCCACATGTTAAAATGCATAAGATACTGTTTTGAAAATTATGTTGAGTTAGCTGATCTCAAGTCAGTAGTGAGGGCAATACAATTAGCCTCAGTGTCCCCAGTGTTAGGCAGGAGAAAAATCACCCTCCTTATTACTAAACAGTAATCTCTGCTGGAAAGCACATGTTGGGTGAGGACAGGAGTGGGTAGGCTTGTTTGCTCTCCACAGTTGAATGGACGGCCCACACTAACTGTTTAGGTTAACAGGTGATAATGGATGGGCGACTTCTGCGAAGGTGGCCAGGAATTTGTACTCTAGTATGAATTGCTTCCTTTGGAGAACGGAGGATAGAAAATTGGAAGAGGAAAAAGAAAAGGTTCTCTGTGCCTATAAAACTGGTAAAATGTGTGATCCACAAGAACATAATTGGACCTCTTCTGCCTTTGTACCCTAGACATTTTGTGAGCTCAGTATTAACATAGCTCTCAATATGGTAGCTGAGTTGACCAAATATTTGCCTGAAAACTATGCTTTGTAGTTTAGTCTGGGGGAGGGGAAGGGGGGAAGGGGGAGAGGGGGAATGTGGTTTTCAATAATGTGTTTCAAAGCTGGGCTGGAGCCAAGCCAACCTTATTACCTCAGACAAGACAAAAGGCCAGTGGCAACTTGAGTGTTTGCAGGCCTCGCTCCAATTGTTAGGATGAGGGTGCAGCCAGCATGTAAAGTTGTATGTAAGTAGACTACTTTTTAAAGTTAGTTACAATTCAATGAAGGTAATTTCTTGTCTGTTCTTTACTGGACAACAGCGCACAAAGTACATGTTGCAAACCCCACCACACTCCCAGTTAAGCACTAAAATACTGTTTCCTCTCCCTTACCTCCCCCACCCGCCCTGACTTAAATACTCAATGAAGCCGCCTCGTTCAAAATTGTAGGAAAATGCATGTTTTGTCATCTAATGCATGTTTCTATGGAGTTGCTCGCCCCCATCCATCTTGCACATTGCACAGCCTAACCTTCCTACACTCCTGTAACTTTTTGTTTTTGTGATCTATACTGTGATATATGGTTTTATAGCCTGGTAGTGTTAACCTGTTGTAGCCAGTAAAATGGGTGTGCATTTGGTTGTAGAAGTCTTTTCACTATTCTGATAGAATCTGTACATACTTATTGTCACCTCTCCTTTGGCATGGCATCCATTTCCCTTCCCCCCCCCCCCCCCTTACTCTTCTATAAAGTACCGTGAGATTTTTGTCTGAATTCTTTCAAAATGGAGGGTAGTAACACTTGGAAAATAAAGTCTCTACTGCCCTCTGCTGGCTACAGGTAAAACTGTTGAGAATTTTGTGCTCTGAAAACATGCAGCAAAAGGTTGAGTTCAGTTGTGCGGTATGATATTCTGCTCCAGTAATTGTCCTGAATATGACTGTGGCTGTGGCCAGTAAGGGATTAATATAAAATTTTAGATTTTACTTTCTTCCCAGTTACCTTCCATTTTCTATTCTTGCTGTTTAGCGAGCACAAACTCATACTAAGGTTTATGGTTCCATGAGCACTCCAGTACTTCTGAATGGATATTCTTCATATTCAAGACCAGAAAATGAGTGTTGGGGAGCTATCTGACTGCAGTGGGCATCTTTTGTGTCTTCACCCGATGTCCATACCTGCACAATTTCCAGCATTGGGTCATTGCATAATGATCAGGAATACTGACTTTTCCCCCATTTCCTCTCTCCCTAGCCCAGGGGCACTGAGGCAAATTGTACCACCATAGCTGCCCTTGCTAACTCGGCACAAACTGAGGATCAAACCTGAAACTTTCCTGTCTGTGTGGCTCAGTGCATTTACTTACCAGACAGTGGCTAACTAACAGAAAACAAAGAGTCGGGATAAAAGGGTCATTTTCAAAATGGCAATCTGTAACTAGTGGGGTGCCGCAGGAATCAGTGCTAGGGCCTCAACTATTTACAATATATATCAATGACTTGGATGAAGGAACAGAGTGTCTTGAGGTCAAATTTGCTAATGATACAAAGATAGGTGGCAAAGCAAGTTGCGATGAGGACACAAAAGTGTCTGCAAAGGGATATTGACAGGTTAAGCAAATGGGAAAAAATTGGCAGATGGAATATAATATGGGAAAATGTGAAATCATCCACTTTGGGAGGAAAAATAAAAAAGCAAAATATTATTTGAATGGAGAAATATTACAAAATGCTGCAGAGGGATCAGGGTGTCCTCGTACATGAAACACACAGTCAACATACAGGTGCAGCAGGTAATCCGGAAGGCAAATGGAATATTGGCCTTTATTTCTAGGGGGATGGAGTATAAAAGCAAGGAAGTCATGCTACAACTGTACAGGGTGCTGGTCAGACCACACCTGGAGTACTGCGTACAGTTCTGGTGTCTTTATTTAAGGAAGGATGTACTTGCATTGGAGGCAGTTCAGAGAAGGTTCGCTAGGTTGATTCCGGGTATGGAAGGGTTGTCTTATGAGGAAAGATTGAACAGGTTGGGTCTATACTCATTGGAGTTTAGAAGAATGAGAGGAGACCTTATTGAAACATACAAGATTCTGAGGGGACTCGACAGGGTAGATGCTGAGAGGATGTTACCCCTCATGGGGGAATCTAAAACTAGGGGGCATAGTCTCGGAATAAGGGGTCACCCGTTTAAGACGGAAATGAGGAGGAAGTTCTTCTCCCAGAGAGTTGTGAATCTTTGGAATTCTTTACCCCAAAAAGCTGTGGAGGCTGAGTCATTGAATACATTCAAGGCTGAGTTAGACAAACTTTTGATCAGCAAGGGAGTCAAAGGATACGGGGAAAGGGTGGGAAAGTGGAGTTGAGGTAAAAATCAGATCAGCCATGATCTCATTAAATGGCGGAGCAGGCTCGAGGGGCCGAATGGCCTACTCCTGCTTCTATCTTATGGTCTAATGGTCAGTGAATTTACCCACTAAGCCATCAGGAGTACTTCATAGAATCATACAGCAAAGAAGGCCATTCAGCCCATCAGGTCATTTAGCCTGTCATTGAAAGAGCTATCCAGTTAGTCCCACTTCCCTGCTCTTTCCCATAGCCCTGCAATTTTTTTCACTTTCAAGTATTAATCCAATTCCCGTTGGAAAGTTACTATTGAACCTGCTTCCACCATCCTTTCAGGCAGTGCCTTAGAGATCACAACAACTCGCTGTGTTTAAAAAAAAAATTCTCCTCATCTCCCCTCTGGTTCTTTTGCCAATGACCTTAAATCTGTGTCCTCTGGTTACGGACCCTCCTGCCAGTGGAAACAGCTTCTCCTTAGTAACTCTTATCAAAACCGTTCATAGGTGTTCAAAATTATCAAATCTCCTTAACCTTCTCTGTTCTAAGAAGAACAACCCCAGCTTCACCAGTCTCTCCACATAACTGAAGTCCCTCATCCCTGGTACCAATCTAGTAAATCTCCTCTGCACCCTCCCCAAGGCCTTGACATCCTTCGTAAAGTGTGATGCCCAGAATTAGACACAATTAGTTATTTAGATGTAGGAGTCCAGATTTTCCACTTTGATATAAGCTCCACTGGAAGTGGGAAGGTGCAAGAATAGCACCCACCCCATCAACAGTGCGTTTACCTCGTGCGTGTTTCTGGGGTCATTCTCATTTGAAGCTCATGTGGAAAAGGCCTGTGATTGGGAGCTCACCCATTGGGTGGGCAGGAAACCGTGTGCTGCTGCAGGATTTAAATTCCAGCAGCTGCTTAAAGGAGCAGGCATCATATACTGGCTAGTTTGGAATATCCAAGATTATCCAAAAGAAACAAAGTTCCTGAGGGGTGCAGAAGGCCAGAGAGCAGCCCATTGCTTGGAATAAGGCCATTGAAATTCTTCTGAAGGAAATGTGGAGGAGAAAAGGTAGCACCACAACAATTGCTACAGAGGCTCCTGAACATGCAAACGATGAAAAAGGGGGGCTGTAACGGCCTGAAAATTTTGTAAACAATCTTTTCCGACAGAGCTCTTGAAATTAACTTCCACATACAGCTCAGTTGCTAGCAACCCTGGATGTCCATTTTCTGTGGGTAGGTAGATGACTTAAATCTTGTATATGCAAGAATGTCAGGAAAATGTGTGATGTTTGAATGGGAGTTGATTAAAATATCCTCACCAGAAATGAGTGTTATGCGGGTCTTCACCCCACTTTCCAGTCAGTTACTCCCTCTTTTTGCCCAAAAATAGTGTTAGCAGTCAGGAAGACGAGGCCAGTATCTTTAATGTAAGCTGTACTAATTGTTGGGGCATCACTGTGAAGGTAGGGGAACAGTTAAAGATAAGTACCTTTTGAATTGGGGGGGGTGGGGTGAGGTGAGAGGGGAGGATAATAAAAGTTTGGTGTGAGGTCTTCATGGTTTTTGTCTGTACTACACTATTATGGCCATAGGGTGGCAGAGTAATACCCAGGACACTGGGATTTATTTCCAATTGCAAGGTTAATATTTTAATTTACTGATGCCAGCAAAATATTGAAAGATTCAAAACCAGGAATGCAACATGTTAAAATGTTGGAGAAGTAGGATTTTTCATAACCCTCAACTTAAAGTTGTTTTGTTTAATATATATATATTTAATTCAAACAAAACCCAATTAAACTTGAATGCTTCCTTTTTAACTGGTTTCCCAGCCTTCAGTGGAGGGCAGTGGGAGAGGAGGAGTGGTTAACTGGCAGAATCCTCTTGGCACTCTCAATCCTTGCTGTGTCGAAGGCTACCTCCAAACATCTGCAGTCATAGCGAATACTGAGAGGCTACATTGGGCACCACAGCCAGTTTCGATCCTGACCTCTCCCAAAGTGTGCTTCCAGGGAGATCACTGAAAAGTGATCAGGAGTGAGAACCTTGGCTGTATTTTCTTCTCTGTCTGCTCTCTAATCCAGGAGCACTGCACAAATTGTAGTGTTCTGGCTGCTACGTAGCTCAGCATTGATCAGATGTATTTCTGAGGTTGACTCTGTTTTCACAGGGATTGGTCCATGTATTTCATACACAAAGTGGTCTCCTGCATTATAATAGTGACTACAGTTCAAAAGTATGTCATTGACTGTGAATGCTTTGGGGTGGTCCTAAGGTTGTGAAAAGTGCTTGACAAATACAAATTCTGTCTTGTGAACGGGAATTCTTATTATAGGCGCTGCAGTTTCTATTTTGTGTCGGCAGTCTCCAAAGCAAGAAGGAAAGCAAGAGCTGCTGTTTACCTCCGTTTTTTTCCCCCACTGATTTTCTCCTCAACCCTTCCCCGATTTTCTAGGCCAGGAATCAAAGCTACAAGCTGAGGCAGTGGCCAGCCGATATACTTCCAGGCCCCTGCCTGTGTCACTGTGAACTTGACAGTAGAAGCTGCATGACTGGAGTCAAGAATGTCTTTCTCACCCAAACCCCCCACCCCCTCCCGATCTGGTACCCGGCCATTGTTTGACTTCTGTCCACAGAGATGCAGATAAAATAGGGAATTGGACAGAGTGGGACAGTGAAGCTGTATGTCAACTCTCTTTGGTGACCCACATTCATTGTGCTGTACTACAGCTTCACATGGGTAAAGTTCTTATTTTCGTAGGCTATTGTCCTCTCCATCCTGTGAGTTTCTGACTGTTATTAAGCAGTTTAGACCTTTGATCCATTAAAACAAATGCCTAACGAGTTCTTTTATGATTACCTTCAAAAGGCTTAACCTCGTGGAGGCGTTTGTGGAAGACACTGAGCTTCGGCAGAATTTACAAGAGGATCTGCTTCGGCGATTTCCTGACCTCAACCGCCTGGCAAAGAAGTTCCAGCGTCAGGCAGCAATTCTACAGGACTGCTACCGGATTTACCAGGCTGTCAATCATCTCCCAAATGTGGTGCAGGTGTTGGATAGATATGAAGGTAAGAGATGACACATATAGAAATTGTCACGTTCAGCATATGATCTTAACAAGTGCTGCATTGTGCATTTTGAGAGCCTTTGATTTGTTTTTATTTTTATGATCGGCATCAAAATAAAGTATGAACTGGACTCTTCACTTCACATTGTGTAGATAACTAAGCAAGAAACCCTATCATTGCTATTTGGTCCATCCAATTTTTCTACAAGCACTTCCGTTTCGGGTATAACCAAGGTCACTGGTTTTCGTTTTTTACAGAAAAACAGACAGGATTTGGGAATATGATCCCCATAACACTAGTAAAATCCTGGAATCCCATAAAATCGGAATTCGGTCAATGTTTACGCTTAAACCAGCCCTTTGTTTACCAATAGCAATGGCACTAATTTTCACAGAAAATAACCTACTGAATCATTGAGTGTGAGCACCGCTCCCAAAAAGCAGAGTAAAAATTGCAGAATTATGTATACAAAAATAGAATTTGTCTTATTGAGTCATTATAAACTAGTAGCTCAGGATGTTTAGTATGTTTAGATGCTGAGTAAAACTTCCTCTGCTCTGCCCAGCCCCTACTATACCGTCTCTAATGCCAGCCATCCTGTGGCCTGTCTTAGTGAGACTGTCACGGGGGGTTTTTATACCGAGGGCTCATGCAGACAAGTAACAGTGTTGAGACTGTGAAAACCTATTTTACTTCGGACTGTTGCAGTCAACACACAGAGGATTCTAACCGAGGTCATGAGAGAAAGGACTGTGTGCAACCCACCTAACCATCCAGTGCCCACTGTTTGGATTTCCTACCACTCTTGTGGCTGGTACAATGTTGGTGATGGCAGGAATGCTAGTATGGTGCCCATTTTGACTTGCTGATGATCCATGAAGAAGGAGAAATAACTTGCATTCATAGAGCACTTTTCATGTCCTCAGGACATCCCATAAGGGCTTCATAGCCAATGAATTACATTTTGAAGCATAGTCACCATTCTGTAAGCAAATGTGACAGCCAATTTGAGCACAGCAAGGTCCCACAAAAAAAAATGAGGTGAATGAACAGTTAATTTGTTTTGATGCTGTTGGTTAAGGGACAGATATTGGACAGGACACCCAGAGAACTTTACTGCTCTTTTTCAAATAGTTCCCTGGGAGTTTTGAATCTACCTGAAAAGACACCTGGGCCTCATTTTAACTGAATATGGGCCATAACATCTCATTTGATAGACGGCACCTCTGACAATGCAGCATTTGCTCAGTACTACATTGAACTGTCAGCCTAGATTATGTGTTCAACACTACTGCAGTGTTCTAAAGCTAAATAGCAAAAGCAGTATTGAACAACTCGAAATCCAACTAATACCATTTAATAAGAATTATGGTTATTGTATTGTACGTTCAGTGGAATTTTGGTATTTGAATGCTAGAATGTTCATTTAAATAACATACTGTATACTGGAATAAATCTGTCTTCCCTTGCCACAGCTTGTCTGATGTAATCAACACTAATTGTTTTCACAGGAGTACACCAGATGTTATTGAAAGCTGTCTTTATCTCCCCATTAACGGACCTTATCTCGGATTTCTCCAAGTTTCAGGAATTGATTGAGACGACATTAGACCTGAATCAGGTATGTGGCTAAATTGAGAGAGTTAATGTGCGAGATTCTTTCAAGTGTGAATCAGGTTTGTGAGAAGACCAGAGAGGGAGAGTCTGTGTGGGTTAAAGAAAGAAGAAACGTTTTTGTATTACGTAGCGCCTTTCAACGGGTTGAATTAATTTAGGAATCCAGCCACTGCTGACAGCGAATAAAGGATGGGATTCATTTTGCAGCATTTTCAGAAAGTGCTGCTAGGCAACCTAATTAACTTCTTGAAAGTCATACAGACTGAAATTTGCAGAGGCTGTTTAAATTCCTCATGCAATTGTAATAAATTATAAAATTGTATCAGTTAGTGGGAAGGACTGTAATTTTTAGCTTTGTATTATATATGGTAAAACATTATGAATTTTAGAGATTTCTGTTCATCAGATTTATACTTTGGATACAGTGTCTACAGCTGTATCCCAAGGGCAGCGTAAAAGCTGCCCATGATGTATCAGAAAGGGTTCCAACTGCACTCTAGCATCTAACTAGGAACTGCTTCCAAGTTAACCCAAGAAGACACCAACTCCTGAGGGCCATTCCTTGAAGTGGATTGACAAACAAAAGAGCTACTTGGACTTAGGGAAGCAAGTCAGTCTGGAAAGTACTTGCTCCAAGTTGTTTCTGGAGGGCTGTCGCTGTACTTAAGCCAAGGATGAGTGAACCCAACTCCATTTGCAATGTTGGTGCTGCGTAATCAGTTGCAGGATAAAGGGAAATGCCCTTCGTAAGTCTGTTATGGGCCTGAACTAGGGGCCATAAATATAAAATAGTCACTAATAAATCCAATAGGGAGTTCAGGAGAAACTTCTTTACCCAGAAGGTGGTTAGAATGTGGAACTCACTACCCAAGGAGTAGTTGAGGCGACTAGCGTGGATGCATTTTAAGGGGAAGCTAGATAAACACATGTTAAAAAAAGGATGTAGAGGCATTGGAGAAGGTGCAAAAAAAGATTCACAAGGATGATACCAGAACTGAGTGGATATACTTATCAGGAAAGTCTCAACAGGCTGGGGCTCGAAAAAGAGAAGGCTGAGGGTGATCTGATAGAGGCCTTTAAGATAATGAAAGGGTTTGATGGGGTAGACATGGAGAAAATGTTTCCATTTGCGGGGGAAGTCCAAAACTAGAGGTCATAAATATAAGATAGTCACTAATAAATCCAATAGGTAATTCAGGAGAAACTTCTTTACCGAAAGAGTGGTAAGAATGTGGAATGCGCTACCACAAGGAGTAGTTGAGGCAAATAGCATTGATGTATTGAAGAGGAAGGAGAAAAGAATAGAGGGGTATGCTGATAGGGGTAGATGAAGTAGGAAGGGAGGAGGTTCATGTGGAGCATAAGCAGTGGCATAGAGCATTTGGGTCGAATAGCCTGTTTCTGTGCTGTAGACTCAATGTAATGTTCAGGTGGAGATAAAAATAGAAGTTTCATTGGTGATGGTGGGACTGTAAACAATTACTGCTAGAGAAAAATATACATAAGGGGGTCAAAGTTTGTCTTTAATAAAACCACTCAATGCTTCATGACTGCTGCTGCCTTCACTCAGTATGGAAATATCTCCTTAACAACAGATCCACAAAAATGTGTAAAAATGAAGCAACGAACAACTGATTTATAGAGACGAGTGATTCCACTGTTTCTTTCTGGGGTTTCTCTTTCTTCCCCCCCCCCCCCCCCCCCCCACCGGTGTGCTCTCGCTCTCTCGTCCTCTTTAAAATGGAGAACTCACCATGTAGGGAAATAGAAGCTGAAAATACGCATTCCCTTCCCTCCTCACCCATGGGCACATAAGAGCTCCAATGTGCTGAGCAGCCTTCCTTTTGCAATAATAAAGAAATTAATTAGATGGGGTTGTTGTAACTGTCTTAATGTTAAAAGCAGTCACTTGATTTAACAGGTGGAAAATCATGAGTTCCTGGTGAAGCCATCCTTCGACCCAAATCTAACTGAACTGAGAGAGAAGATGGATGACCTGGAGAAAAGTATGCAGTCAGCTCTGAACCAAGCTGCCAGGGAGCTAGGTATGAAATAGATCCGAGAAAAGGCAGAATTGAGATAAACCTGTACCTTTTTTCACTGTTACAATCAATCAGAATAATTCTACTTTTTGTGTTCATCAAAGTGATCGATATTGGCGCACTTTCCATTTCGGGCACTCTGTGTTGCATCAAAGGTGTGTAGGATGGTTAAACGCAAAGTAAAGTCCCTGCTCTGCCCCAACAATGTCCCTTGACCAGCTGCAGAAGAGCATTGCCTACTCCAGTGCTCCAATTCCCACACCAGCCATTCTGTGGCCTCATGAAGTGAGAATGCCAGTTAGTACTGAATTAGGGTCAGTTTTCCACTCTGGTTCCAGCCCTACCAGGGACTGGATTGAGACTCATTTCATGTTGGACATTTGCAGCCAACGGACACAGGAGAGTCCCATACCATCAATCTGGGCTGGATTCAAATCAGATCCCAGAATTGGAAGGCCAGTGTCCAATGCTCTGCACCACCCAAGCTTTACCGATACCTAAAAGGTGCTCTATATTAAATATATAGCAATATATTTAAACACTAATTTGGAAACTATTGATACTTGAAAAATGAGGTTCCTTGGGAGCAAGCTTCACCCACTGATTATGTACAATCCCCAGCACCAGCATTCATGCTGGACAAACTTTATTTCAATCCATATCTTTTTAACAATTTTTTCTTCACCTTACTGGCCTGCTCCTGGCTAGGGGATGGTGCAGGTAGCCTCTTCTAGAACTCAACTCGTAGTGGGAGCTGAAATGCAATCCACGGTGAAACGTCTGCTGTTTCCTTCCTGTCCACCACTCCCTTTCCTATAAACAATATGCAGGACATTTTATCTTTATTCCGTTCCATAATAAGCCTTTTTAACTTGCTTTAGGGATGCTGGGATAGACCAGGTTCCAACTGGTATTCCATTACTTTCTCTGACATTACAGCACTAAATCTGAGTTCTGACATCTCTCCACCCCCCCCCCCCCCCCCCCAACCAATGCCACTATGGGTGGCAAGTCAAGGGCAAGTGGACCGCAAGTGATCCCTGGACTATACTAGGAGTATCACTGACCTATAGTTCCACAGTGAGTTAATAAAGGGGGATTGTTTACCATGGCTTAATTTTGAGGAAGACGTTATTGCGAGAGCACGGGAGAAGAAAAAAAATGAATACATTGTAATTAAATATCTGTGGGACAGTTTTAGCAAATTATTATCTGGTTGATTGGTTTATATGTAGGTCTTGAAGCCGGCAAGACGGTGAAATTGGAGTCAAACGCTCAGTTGGGTTATTATTTCCGCGTCACCTGCAAGGAGGAGAAGGCTCTTCGCAACAATAAGAAATTTAACACTATAGATATCCAGAAGAATGGAGTCCGGTTCACAAATGGGTTAGAGTTCTGTTTTTTTTCCTTTCTCCTGCCAAAGTCAGTAGTTTGGTTGGTTATCATTGAGGCCTGGCGTACTGGATGGATATACGAAGCTACACTTTTCATCTCTGTTTTGGGAGTATTGACATTATGATTTGAAAATTACACTGTATATATCAAGTTCAGCACAGTAGCATAAATTATTAGATACTCATAATATGAATTTCTTTATAGTTTTTTAAAAAAAAACTTTTATGGAAGCTGGGTGGGAGTTTTATATATGGTAGTTGAACTTTCAAAGAATTTATTAGTATTTCCTGGAATTTACTTGTGCTTAAACCCAGCTGGAGTATGCAAGGACTTTGCACTAAGAGTTCTAGCCTTTAAACACTAACTGCTTTAATAAAGAATGTCAGCCTGATGCTGCAAGAACAAGGTGATGTTGTAACATTTGCTCAAATGCACTATCCAATGTGGAGCTGAGCTGTCCGGACCAGAAAGGTTCCACGTTTTATCCGAAGTGTGTGCTGCATTTGCTGATCTTAGCCAGAATCACAGTTTGCATATTGCAGTTGGCCTCTGCTTCAGGGCTATGGGGAGGGGGGAGGGGAGAGGGCTCCATTTCTCCATATCCTTCAATGTGATTGACCATCGCCTTGACACCATGGTTCCATTCCTACCTAACTCTAACCAGCACATGTGCTCCAACGGCTTCTCCTCCTGTCCACACATGGTCACTTTTGGCATGCTCCAAGGACCAGACTTTGGCTGCCTCTTATTTCTCATTTTATGTGCTGCCTCTTGGCAACATTATCTGTAAGCATGGCGTGAGCCTCTGCATGTATGTTGATGGCACCCAGCTTTACCTCTTTGCCATCACCCTAGATTGTTATTGCGGTATCTGACAGCTTGGACGGGTCAGTTCCGCCAGCTAAACATTGGCAAGGCTGAAACCCTCTTCCATGTCTGTCACCTCACCTCCAGGTTCAACTTTTTCCAATGTCCTCTTAGCTGGCCACTTGAGCCCACATTATGCAAACTCCAACTCCTCCAGAACTTCACTGGCTACATCCTAACTTGTATTATATCCTGCTCACCTATCACCTCTGACATCCATGGAGTTACCCCATTTTATAACACATTGAATTCAAAATCCTCCCTGTTTTTGGTCTCGTTCACCCTACCTCTGCAGCCTCCCAGTTCCCTGCTTTTGAGTCTGGCTCAGAATGCAGCACTCCTTCCCTCCTCCCTCCATTTGCGCTATCAGTGCCACAGCCTTCAGCTATCATACTCCTGTGCTCAGGAATTCTATCCCTAAATCAGTCTGTATCACTACATCTCTTCCTACTTTCTGGGGGAGGGTGGGAAGGTGTACCATACCCTCGAGTTCCAGCAGGTGAATGTATAATTCACTGTGTGTAATTTCAGAGCAGAACAGGTCAAAAATTTTAATTAATCAGTAGTCAATTTAGCTGGTATAGAAACTGTTGTTGCAGTTGGGACTGAGAGCCTATTATTGGAGCATGACTTGAGGGATTGCTTCTCCAATATTAATGCAGCATTAGTCTACAGAATGTAACATTTAATTAGGTAACAGGTTATGAGAAACCA
The DNA here is from genome assembly GCF_035084215.1 of Heptranchias perlo. Taxonomy (NCBI): domain Eukaryota; kingdom Metazoa; phylum Chordata; class Chondrichthyes; order Hexanchiformes; family Hexanchidae; genus Heptranchias; species Heptranchias perlo. The sequence goes on along the minus strand of NC_090332.1, from coordinate 19,653,356 downwards.
AGTGCAGAGCATTAAGATGAGTTAAATAGGTGAATTGTCTGTTCTTACTGGGCCAGAATGTATCTCATGACATTGGAATGTACAGGATCAAAAAGACCATTGTGGTCCATTTGGCTGCTCCCAGTGTCTAGGAAATAACCCATCCCACGATGCAGCTCAATCCTTCTATCAAATTTTTCTTAAGATACTGATCCAACTCTCTGAATTTGCTGATACATTCAGCTCTCACTGTCTCCGCTTGACAGTCACCGCTCTTCTAAGTTTGAGGCTATGCCCTCTTGATGGTAAAATTTGACTGACTACGACCTTGTACAGAAGATTGCTTAATCTCACTGGGCACAAAATTGGACGGGCTGTGTCCTAAACAAACTATCCTCCTTGCCTAATATTCCGACATGTGCGCTCGATGTGCACTGCTCTGCACTGGGAGCATGAAAGTGGAATATTACCCTAACCCTCCCTCTCTGCTGCGGTGCAGTGCATGCCACACAGCCAAACTGCTTTGAGTTCTGCTTGCCAAGTGCAAAGATGGAACGTGCACTGCTTAAAGCAGAAACGAGAGGGTCTGCTCAGCTGGTGATTCTGAATTTGTGAAACATGTACTCATAATCCTTCCTTCCTTTCAGTAAGCTGAGCTCCTACAATGAGAACTACATGAAGAGCAGGGAGGAGTATGAAGAAGCTCAGAATGCCATTGTTAAAGAAATCATTAATATCTCTGCAGGTAAGATGTTCTGGAACAAATTGCTCTGTATGTTCTCAACTTCAGATGAGACATTGAACAGAGGTCCTGCTGGTCTATTCAGTTGGATGTTAATGATCCTATTGCACAATTTGGAAGAAGAGCAGATAGTTCTTTCTCCTGGTGTCTTGGCCAGCATTCATCCTTCAAGGAACACCATCAAAAAAACACCCGGATAAATGGGTGTTCATTTCCAGGCATAAAATGGCTACCGTGGTTGCCTACAAAACGGTCACTGCACTAGTTAATTATATTCAGCACTTTTGAGATATTTTAACATGATGAGGCATTCTATAAATATAAGTATTATTTATTTAGCGGCATTTGCGAATGTGGTCGGAGTAAAGCAGGATGAGCCAATTTTTTTCTAGAGTATTGGTAGTCTGGGTGACTGGAGCCTCGTCATTCGATGTTGTTCTGTACAGTGTCAACAGGGCATAGATTTATTGTGGTAGCAACCTTTGGCCACCTGCCATGTTAGTGGGATTGCTGTTAAACAGATTACATTTAGGTGGGACAAGAGGAGGTGAAACTGTAGTGATGCCTAAGATGAATGTCTTCAGTTTTTAAGCAGATTTTATTTTTAAAGGGCAAAGGTCAGACTTGAATTATATCGTGCCCTGATTATATTAGTTTTTTGGCCGAAACCTCATAATCTAATTGTAAGAGTTGATGTCCATTGCTCAAGTAAGAGTTTTAAGCTGCACCACTGATGGCAGTGCTCCCTCAGCCGTCAATATAAACCCTGCCATGGGAAGCACAGGCAGCCAGAAAAAAATTGATGCAGTTTTGCTGCAGCTGGAATGTATAGAGCTTCCCCAGCCCAGAAGGAAAATGGCGTTATGGAATAAATTAAATTTCATGTGCAATTTGCGTTTCTTTTTACTTTTGTGCTGAGATGAGGGATACTCATGTTGGTAAATGGACCATTTTCTGTTTCAGGCACTCTGGGCTCGATTTTACCACCCGCTATCGGGTGCGTTCCCGGCGGGGGGTGGGGGGGCCGAAAATCGGGGAACCCCGGAGCGGGACCGGAGCCCGCCTACTTCCGGGTTCCCCATGGACGCGCCGGCGTGCACGCGCAGCCCCCGCTGGTGGGAATCCCGCAGGCAATTAAAGCCAGCGGGATGCCACTTGACAGTATTTATTTAGCTATTTCAGGTCATTAACTGACCTGATTGAGCTGTTTTATTAGGAAGGGTGGGATTTTACCTTGAACTTAGACTGTTTCCCATACTGGGGGAAACACTCTCACTCCAAATGGACGTGTTGCAGCCAGCAGCCTGTGGCAGCTGGCAAGGTGCATTCCACAGGTGGTGGGGGTGGGGGTGGGGGGGGGAGACCTTTCACCAACGCAGGAGGACACTCCGTAACATAGGGCAACGCTTGCCCTCCACCACCCTCCTCCAAGCAAGAAGATTCACCGACGTGGAACCGCAACCCCGGTGCGAGGACACACTTACCTACCGTGCACAACCCCTCAGACCTACACCTGCCAGATGGGGGCCGCCTTGACATCCTCGGAGGACGAACAGCATCACCAGCCTCGCAGTCCACGCCGTCCGCCTCAGAGACGTGGAGCCCCACAACACGGTGCTGTGGCACATCCACCTGCACAGCAGGAGGGGGGGCAACCGCAGAGAGAGATGCGTCGCAGGAGGCACTACCCTCCGCACAGGGTCTGCAGACCGAGGCTCAGCTTCATGGACCTCTCCGAGGAGCAGTGCATACGGAGGCTAAGAGTCACTCGCCAGGTAGTCGCCGACATCTGCAGCCTCCTTAATGACAAGCTGCTCCCGGATGGATCAAGCAGCATCTTCTTACCCGTCGCCGTCAAAGTCACCACTGCCCTCAACTTCTTCGCCTCCGGATCCTTCCAGGGTGTCACCGGGGTCTGTCAGTCATCTGCACACAAGTGCATACGGCAGGTCACCAATGGGTTGTTCCACAGGGCCTCGCACTACATCAACTTCGCCATGGATGAGCGCAGCCAGATGGATAGGGCGGTTGGATTCCATGCTGTGGCTGGCTTCCCACGGGTGCAAGGTGTAATCGATTGCACCCACATAGCAATACGGGCACCTCCACATGAGCCAGGGCTGTTCATCAACAGGAAGGGGTATCACTCCATGAACGCCCAGCTCATCTGTGACCACCGCCAGAGATTCCTACACGTGTGCGCCAGATACCCTGGCAGCTGCCACGATGCCTTCGTCCTCAGGGAGTCCACCGTCCCGCCCCTCTTCCACGCACCCAACACCGGCAACGGCTGGCTCCTCGGCGACAAGGGATATCCCCTGCACACGTGGCTTATGACACCTCTGAGGAACCCCATCACCGAGCCGCAGCGTCGATATAATGACAGCCACATTGCTACCAGGTCTGCAATTGAGCAGGCTATAGGGCTGCTCAAGATGCGCTTCAGGTGCCTTGATCGTTCTGGGGGAGCGCTCCAATACACGCCACTCAGAGTGGGACGAGTCTGCTGTGCCCTGCACAACATGGCACAACAGAGAGGGGTGCCGCTGGAGGGTGCCCCATGCACACCCGCCACCCACATTGAGGACGACGATGAGGAGGAGGAGGACAAGCGAGAGGAGGAGGAACGACCCATGGGCTGAACACTGGCTCACCTGGATGCTCGTCAGGCCAGGGAGGCACTCATATGTCAACGGTTCTCCTAACATCAGACTGTCTGAGGCGTTCACATCTCATCACGTGCACAGATGAGGGGCCATACCAGCCCCCTCCACAGAAGAGTGGTGCCAGTGCTCCTGCACCCACTGTAGTGTGCCCAATGGGTGGGACCAGGTTTTCATAGTCATGATGAGCCACACGGAAGGGACCTATTGCACAAGTCGCTGAAGAATGGACAAGAGGTGGCAGCAGTGGTGAGAACAATTGTGTTTATTGTGTATGTGCAGTCAACGACTATAAATAAAAACATAACAAATTGTCATACACCCTGGTGCATTCCCTTTGTGTTCATAACACCTTTGCCTTACGTTTGCGGGAACCCCTACGTGGTGCTACCCCTGTGGCTCCAGCAGAGGTAGTGGCAGGTTGCTCTTGTTCGTGACCTGACCGGGTAGATGCTTTGGGCCGACGCCCCCTGGGTTTCGGTGCCCGTGAGGGCACCTCCACAGACTGCTCCTCCTGCACCTGTGCAGGGGCAGACTCGGCCACCTGGAGAGGAGGCACCATTGCGGGTACTGGTTGAGAGGGGGGCAACAGGTGAGACGTGGGGGCACCTTGAGTAGCGTCCACACTTCCATGTCCCCGTTCACCATCTTCCCTCTCATGGCCTAGGCCCACATCACCCCTTCCACCCTGCTGGACGGCAGTTTGGATGACCTGTGTGAGACCTTGCAAGGCCACCTCTAATGTATCTGTCAGCCTGTTTATGGCGGCAGAATGTTGCTCACCCTGAATCTGAACAGCCGTTGTCAGGGCCTGCATGGACTCAATGTTGAGCTGTGCGTGACGCTCGAGGGAGGCTAGCCTGTCCTCCACCGCAAACGTTCCTGCACCTACCCGCGACACTATGTCGCCGATACCCTCCTGTACTTGCGCCACCATTGCCCGCATGCAGGAGTTGGACTCCTCCATCACCTGCGCGATTGTGGACAGTGCGCGTGGCACCGCTCCCAGTACATCGGCAATGTGCTGGTGCCCCTCGACGACTCTCCTTTTGACTGGTGGCCCCCTGGGTTCAGCTCCAGGCTCTGCTCAGCCGGACCCAGATGAAGAGTGCTCCCACTGACGCGGACCCTCCGAATCTCTTCCGACACTGGATCCATGTTCTGGTGGTGTTGCCCCTGCTGCTAACCTCCGCGGCCACCTCCGCCCATGCCTTCCTGGTGGCGGAGCCAGGGCACTTCCTTCCGTCGCTGGGGAACAACGTCTCCCTCCTCCTCCTTACCCCGCCCAGCAGCAGCTGGAGTGCGTGGTCAGAGAATCGTGGGGCAGCCTTACCCCTGGGGTGCTCCATGGTGCGCTACTACTTGTTTGCAGCTGGAGGGGCATTGGTGGACTGCCCCTTTAAATAGAGCTCCACCATCGCTCAGACGTCACTGCGCAGGCCGCCGGCGCGCAGCTGAGAAGCGGAGAACCCGTAACCACAGCTTAATGACCTCAATTATCCTGTAATCGCGCGGGGGATGCACTCAATTCACCAGCCGCGTTTTCCACGCGCCCGATAGACCACCCGCCGAGAACCCGCAGCCCTGCTAAAATCGGGCCCTCTGTGTCAGCATTGAGCACTACCAGGTCAGGTATAACGTAGCCAGATGTAAAGTGCCCTTTACTCTGGCCCCAGCAATGTACCTCAGCCCCAACTTCAGAAGAGCACTCCATAGTGCACCAGGTGGACATTTTGTTTCCACTTCCCACACTTGAATTAGTGGAATGGGGTTGTAATTGGTGCCTAATTAGGGACATTATTTGCTGTGGGCCCATGCCTACCAGGAACTGGATGGAAACCGCACTGTCATTTCATATGGGACCCTTAACAGCCAACAGACAGAGTAGACTTTTATCCCACCAGTCTAGGTTGGATTTGATCCCAGAGATAAAAGACTTACTGCACCACCCAGTTCCTTGCAGTTGTTTTTAAGTCATTTTGGAAGCTGTAGAAATTGCCATGCAATCTAGTAGTGAGGCTGGGAGCTGCCAGAGGGAAACCTCTTTAGGACACGGTTGCCATTTATAAATGCAGCATTAATCTATAAAATTTAATGTTCAATTTTAATTAGATAATGGGCTTTGAGACTCCAGCTAGTAATTGCCCGTTCATATTTCTGTGTATGGATGATTTGTGACTGTTGAATAAATCTTCCACCTGAAGGTACAAATAAGATGCTGAAAATGACCCTTAACTTCTAGTAACATTATTTAATCAGAGCAGTGCACAGTGTATTAATATACTCCAATCTAGTACTGTAGGATTGTGGGTTATTGGCAGTAACTTCCTGTGTTGTTGAAATTGTGTCCTATATCCTCAAGAGTTTGAACATCAACATTAAATTGCAGCTGATACCCAGCTTTATGCCATCTTTAATTTTGGTGGTGTTTAGTCTGCTGGTCTCAAAGAATCAAAAAGCACATTCATTGTAGTTAACTGCAGAGCTGAAATGACGCTGGAGACTGAGGGAGGCTGTTGTGATGTCGTCATTGTAGATTAATGTTGCATTAGTCATAGGAGAGTACAATAAAGGAATTAGTTTGCATTTTTAAAGCAGAATTATGAAAGTTTTAAGCGCTAATGCATAGTTTAATATGTAATTGCTTATGAACTAATCTTGGAGCTCGCTAACAGTGGGAATGCAAGTGTGATGATAACTTAGGCAAGTCTGCCTCCTAATGTGTTGATATAAATTCAGGACAATAGAATAGTCAAGTTATTGGCTAAGTGGATGGCTTCAGTCAGACAGCACCTGTGTGAAAGAGTCTTCCAGACTGTCTGGGTTCAGTTGAATGGAAATGAATTTATTTGAGAAAAGCTTTTTTTTTTATTTGTACCATAAATATTTCAGTGTTTTTATGGGAAATATTTATCCTTTCCAGAGAAACCATTACCTTAGTGTTTATGTTCTAACGGTGAGGTAAGCCATTGTTATGGCATTCTTGCATCAAAAATGGTGGGAACGGATTGACAGTACTATTGAGAACATCAGTCATTTATTATTTTACTTTCAACGATTTCAGACATGTTTCCTGCCCCCATTATATTTATTAATTTTTGTTCATTCCGTCTTTACTATTAGAATATCTGTGTGGGGGGGGCGGTTATAAATTTCAGTATGTAGGATGAGATGATAACAGATGGAGAGTCTGATAAATGACATGGATGTTGAGTATTGCAGTATTATTTTTAAGCAAGGTGTGAGATTAAGGCATGGTTAGAACAGTTTGTTCAGCTATAATACAGTGGCTTCCAGATCTGTCTTTGAGAGCGAGAGATACCTTTAGTTTCTGCTTCAAAAGATCCCTTAAAAATCTCCTTGCTTACTCTAATGATAGAGTAAACAAGGAGAAATTGTTTCCAGTGGCAGAAGGGTCGGTAACCAGAGGACACAGATTAACGGTGATTGGCAAAAGAGCCAGAGGCGACATGAGGAAACATTTTTTTAACGCAGTGAGTTGTAATGATCTGGAATGCACTGTCTGAAAGAGTGGTGGAAGCAGATTCAGTAATAACTTTCAAGAGGAAATTGGATAAATACCTGAAGGGAAAAAATTTACAGGGCTATTGGGAAAGAGTGGGACTAATTGGGTAGGTCTTTCTAAGAGCTGGCACAGGCACGATGGGCTGAATGGCCTCCTCCTGTACTGTACCTACTATGATAATTTACAGCTCTGCTGTATTCCTGCTGAGTAGCAGTTAAACTCAGCCTCCATTACATTGCTTTCCTTTTTGGAGGGGAAAGAAATTGTTTGTCAGCCAGTGTCAGTATTAAGTGCTCCTGCATCAGGTATAACATGGATTTGGTACAGAGAAAGTTCCTTCTACTCTGCGCCAGTACCTACAACCTTATGAGAGCTCTCCTCACTGTGGCAATTTGACATTTTCACTTCCCCCCACATCAGTGTGCCTTATGGCCTTTGAGTAAGAATGTCAATTGGTGCTAAATTGGGGATAGTGCCTGTTGAGCGCTGGATTGAGATTGCATTTCATAACTTCATTTCACTTAAAAGCATGATGGCTGTCAGAGAGAGGAGACTTTCATGTCCTCAGTATGGGCTGGATTCAAATCCAGGTACCAGAGGTGAAAGGAGTGTGCCAGCCAGTCCCTTATTCAGTGCAAAGCCAGGTGAAGTTTCCAAAACATTGCAAATGATTATAAAATAAAATTGATAACAGCTGTGAAATTTGAAACTCCCACAGCAGGTCCTTATCTACTTTGAGCTGTGGTATATCCAGAATTTTTGCTGTAGTAGCAATCTTTATATCAGGAATAATTCTAGCCAGTTGAGTTATCTGTTGCTTACCGGTTCATTGGAAACTGTTGCAATAGGGGCGGCGGGGGGGGGTGGTGGTGGTGTGAAATCACATTTAGGTCGGTAACGTCCTTGTGTAACATCCTTAATTCTTCATCTTTGCTTTCTCCCACCATTACCCGGAGTGATGGACCTTAATCACTAATACTTCATCCTGATGTTACATCTCAAAATTCTCTCTCCAGCTGCAACCCAACTTTGGAAAGGCAGAGTCTGAATGTGCTGCTGGTTGTTCTTCTGCAGGTCATGTGGACGTAGTATGAGCAATCCACGCGCATCTTTTGTGCTTTACTGAAATACGAGTGAAAATGGGACTTTAGTGTACTTCAGATACTTTGCACAGAAATCTTAATGACGACACTGAACAGTATTGGGTGTTTTACAACAAATCGCAAAAGATACCTTTCTCTTCCTACATTCACAGGATATGTGGAACCTCAACAGACTCTAAATGATGTGATTGCTCAACTGGATGCAGTGGTCAGCTTTGCCCATGTAGCGAATGGAGCGCCTGTGCCATATGTACGGCCTGTGATCCTCGAGAAGGGCCACGGTCGGATTATCCTGGAGGCTTCCAGGCATCCTTGCATCGAGGTTCAGGATGATGTAGCCTTCATACCCAACGATGTTACTTTTGAGAAAGATAAACAGATGTTCCAAATAATAACTGGTAAGTGTTGATGCTCTTAGTAGAGAAATTAAAGGATAAGGTAATAAGTTAAATATCATGTAACATATTTGGGATTTTTATTGGGGGGGGGGGGAGAAAAGAGAAGGAGGCATATGTTACCCTATTTTGATCACCTCTCAAACTGTTTGATGTGGGTTTGCTTGAGATTGTTCTGGTGTCCTAACAAAATAGGTCAGTCACAACGTTGTGTGCAAAAATTCTAATATCCTGGTGTTCAGTCAGGTTTAAGAAAGACTTAAACTGTCCCCCAGCTACCTGCAGAACACTACGTACCCTAGTGCAGAGGTTCTCAACCCCATAGTGTCCCCCCCAATTTATCAGGGGGCGGGGTGGGGCTTACCTAAATTAACCAGTATGAGAGCCACCAATATGGCCAGAGACGATGCATTATGGGGCGATCTCGGCATAGCGTGGGATGTTTGATTCCTGTCTGATTTCCAGTAGTGGACGTTGGACCTGCCCCAGCTGCCTGTCTGTTCTGAGCACTTGTACGAGTGAAACCTCTTTGTATAATGCTGATTTTTTTTTTCACATTTTGATAAAATTTTATACTGGAAACAGAATTTGATTTTACTTGTTAGGATGGCAGCTGACTGCAGATGTGAGATTCAACTCGCTGTCATCTGCGCTAATAAATATAAAACAGCACAACCCGCAGGGAACCGATGACAGCAGAGACCCAGGAAAATGCAGGTCTATAAATCTGCTGCCAGGTTAAAGGCTGCTGTTCCAGTAAAGTAAATGTAAGGGAGATAATCCCACGGGCCAGAAGCCAGCATCCAACACTGAAAGCATAACAGAGAGGATAACAGCACAGGGAGGTTGTGACCCTCAGACAAGAAGAATACCGTCATCTAAAAGTATCCAAGTGTCTGGGATGACACAAGGATCATTGAACTATCACATGCTGAAACTGAGCACCCTCCCCAGCCTAACCCACTGAACATTGTTTCCCACTATTCTGGATGATGGCGCACATTCTCCCTGGGCTGGCAAAGTCCTGTCTCCAGTGCTTCATGTTACCATATGCACAATATGAGCTTTCCATTATAACTACAATTCATAGCTCCTCCCCATTTGTGGAGAGGCAGAGAACTAGCCTGAATGGCTCTGCTGAGAATAGTCAAAGATTGTCGACTCTCTGAACTACTTTTCTTGTCTGAAAGATTGACTAGCAATGCTTTCCGATGCATCATTAAGGGCGTTGTGACTTGTACTGGAGATGTAAGATTGGAGGATGACTGTTGATGCAGGGAGTTTTTGTGGTTGTGTAGTCCCCCAAGGATCTATCCTTGGCCTCCTTCTATTTCTCATCTACATGCTGCCCCTCGATGATATCATCCGATGATATCATCCGATGATATCACCTCTCTCAACCCCTCCACTGTGTCTCATTTGTCACATTGCTTGTCTGACATCCAGTACTGAATGAGCAAAAATTTCCCCCAACTAAATATTGGGAAGACCGAGCCATTGTCTTCGGTCCCCACCACAATCTCCGTTCCCTAGCCACCGACTCCATCCCCCTCCCTGGCCACTGTCTGAGGCTGAACCAGACCGTTCGCAACCTTGGCGTCCTATTTGACCCTGAGATGAGCTTCCGACCACATATCCGCTCCATCACCAAGACCGCCTACTTCCACCTCCGTAACATCGCGTGTCTCCGCCCCTGCCTCAGCTCATCTGCAGCTGAAACCCTCATCCACGCCTTTGTTACCTCTAGACTCGACTATTCCAATGCTCTCCAGGCCGGCATCCCATTTTCCACCTTCCATAAACTTGAGCTCATCCAAAATTCTGCTCGTATCCTAACTCGCACCAAGTTCTGTTCACCCATTTCCCCATATGCTCGCTGGCCTACATTGGCCGGGAATGCCTCGATTTTAAAATTCTCATCCTTGTTTTCAAATCTCTCCATGGCCTCACCCCTCCCAATCTCTGTAACCTCCTACAACCCTCCGAGATCTCTGCACTCCTCCAGTTCTTGCCTCTTGAGCATTCCTGGTTTTAATCGCTCCTCCATTGGTGGCCTAGGCCCTAAGCTCTCCGCCCCTCTCCTCCTTTAAGACGCTCCTTAAAACCTACCTGTTTGACCAAGCTTTTGGTCACTTGTGCTAATATCTCCTTATGTGGCTCGGTGTCAAATTTTGTTTGATAACGTTCTTGTGAAGCGCCGTGGGATGTTTTACTATGTTAAAAGCACTATATAAATGCAAGTTGTTGTTAAACAGCTCAAAACATAGCTGTTTACTGTGTATAAATACTGCTTCGGGACAGAGATGCTTTAACAGCCACTGCTGTGAGCTTTGAGAAAATCTCTAAAGGGAGGCTCATCAAAAAAAAAGTTCTGTGATAAAATACTGTTTCTTAGAAAGGGGGATGCGCATGGATCCTGAATTTCCAAAGGGAGTGCGGGGGGGGTCTCAGCAAAAAAACATTTGTGAACCTCTGCCCTAATGGAAATGATTACTGACTCAGGCCGATTGTTGAATACATAGGAACAGGAGTAGGCCATTCAGCCCCTTGAGCTTGGTCTGCCATTCAGTGAGATCATGGTCTGCCATTCAGTGAGATCATGGCTGATCTGTATCCTAGCTCCATATCCCTTAATACCCTTGGCTAGCATCTTTCGATCTCAGATTTAAAGTTACTATTTGAGCTAGCATCTACTGCTTTTTGTGGGAGAGAGTTCCACACCGGGGAAAAGATTTTTCTTTTCCCTCCTTGGAAGGGGGGAGGACTCCTCACAGCAGCACAACTGATATCAGGAAACAGCCTTTTAAGCAATTGCAAGTACAGGTTCCTTCCTTCATGGAATTCTGAGCGGGGCTGGATTGGAAATGTGATTCGCTATCCTGACATGGTAAACTCCTATTTTTTTGATGGTGCTGATCTGGTTTGCCTTTGTTTGCCTGTGCCTGCATTTAATAGGTCCAAACATGGGTGGTAAATCAACATATATCCGGCAGACTGGCGTGGTGGTTCTGATGGCCCAGATTGGTTGTTTTGTACCCTGTGACTCTGCAGAGATCAGTATCGTGGACTGCATCCTTGCTCGGGTTGGTGCTGGTGACAGTCAGCTCAAAGGTGTTTCGACCTTCATGGCAGAAATGTTGGAGACTGCGGCTATCTTGAGGTAGAGCGTTCCTGTTGCAGCTATCTTGGTGCTCCACCTTCCTGAAAGGGGAGTGTTCCACAGTTGAAGGGTGTGAATTCTCTCTTTTACTGCCTGCATTAAAAATTATTTTCTGTCGAGAGCAGCATTGTAAAGCAGACAAGGTAAAAGGTGGGAGCAAAGAAAGATACATCTATATCTTAAACCCAGACTCGTACCCTGCTTTCAGTGCAGTTTGTTACTGTAACTCCATTCAACCCATTAGCAAAGTAACCTGAAGGAATGAGTTATTTGACTCTATTGTGAACATTAAGCATGTGTGAAAATTGAATAGGGTGATTTATGTGAAATTACTGTAATATACAATGCAGAGCATTTGTGCATAAACCCCAAATTATTGAATGAAATTAATCTTTTATACATCACTGTGTTTAACAGAACTCTATTTAGAAGCTTCCCACATACTCAAAATACCCTACAGTTGCTGGGGTGAGGTATTTGACAGATGTTAAAGCACTAATAATGTTGCCATGTGAAGAATTTCATTTTTAATGAACTAAATGTGCACTAGGCCAAAGGCTCAAATATTTTTATAAGCAGCCATTGTAGACTGATGTTGGCCTGGGTCACATTGGAAGAAATTGGCATGGGTTATTGGTTGTTTTTAAATTAAAATTGTGAGTAAATTCTGAGACTATACTTTTAACAACTGGAAATTTAAATGCTTGAATAAAATAGGAATTGATGCCTTTTTTTGAGGGGGGGGGGGAGGAAAGGAGAAACTATTTAGTTTCTGCTAGGGGCTGTAAAAGATTACTGTTCATGTATGATTTTCCCTGGACTGTTTTTGAACTAAATATGGGCATGCTAACAACTTGAATCTTGAGAAGGGAATGCAAGTTGCAAGAAATCATACACTACTGATAATTGTCCCATTGAAAGCACTAGTTACTGACTGCTCCTTTTGATGCATTCTGATGACTTCCATGTTGCTGTTGTGTTAATGCACTATGATAACTTAGATTTTCGTTGTGTTTTTTTTGCAATGAAATATCAAAAGACACTTAAACATATCAGTTTTGTTAATTGTTCTTGAAAATGTAGTAAACTGCATGGTACAATGGGTTTACACCTTAACGTTTCACCTCTGGGACCTGAGTTCAAATCCAGCCTAGACTGATGAATGAAAGTCTTCTGTCTTTTGGCTGTAGGGGTCTTATGTGACATGAATTTGGATCTGTTCCTAGTGGATGTGGACTTCCAGCCTAATTTGATACCACTTGGCCATCTCGCTCAGAGAGGCCACAGGGTGGCTGGTGTGTGACGAATGACGGATGTCACTGGTGGTGTGTGGGAGGATGATCTTCTGAGGTTGGGGAATTCGTCGGCACTGATAACCCCCTCCTTGATGTAGAAACAAATTAGAAATGTTTCAAATCTTTTCATTGTTTGGTAGAATGGTTTGGTATCTGTACTGTAACTGTCCAGTGGAATGATTATTTTCTGACAGGATTGCTGCTGCAGCCCCAGCCAACCTCCCAATTTCTGCTGTATTCTTTTCACCTTTTCAATTGCCGCGTGCCTCTTCTCCCCCCCCCCCCCCCCCCCCCACCTCGGCCTCTCGCCTGCCGCGTGCCTCTCTCTCCCCCCCCCCCCCCTCCCCCTCCCTCGGCCTCTCGCCTGGCGGGTGCCTCTTCCCCTCCCTCGGCCTCTCGCCTGGCGTGTGCCTCTTCCCCTCCCTCGGCCTCTCGCCTGCCGCGTGCCTCTCCCCCTCCCTCGGCCTCTCACGTGCCTCTCCCCCTCCCTCGGCCTCTCGCGTGCCTCTTCCCCTCCCTCGGCCTCTCGCCTGCCGCGTGCCTCTTCCCCTCCCTCGGCCTCTCGCCTGCCGCGTGCCTCTTCCCCTCCCTCGGCCTCTCGCCTGCCGCGTGCCTCTTCCCCTCCCTCGGCCTCTCGCCTGCCGCGTGCCTCTTCCCCTCCCTCGGCCTCTCGCCTGCCGCGTGCCTCTCCCCCTCCCTCGGCCTCTCGCCTGCCGCGTGCCTCTCCCCCCTCCCTCGGCCTCTCGCCTGCCGCGTGCCTCTTCCCCCCCCTACTCGGCCTCTCGCCTGCCGCGTGCCTCTTCCCCCTCGGCCTCTCGCCTGCCGTCCATTTGCTGCTGTTTTTTCTAGTTTGTAGGAGAAACTCTTGAGCAAATGATTGCTTTCGATTGTTGCCCCAAACTAAATGTTAGTGAGTATCCTGACTTCTGAGTACCTGTAAAGGAGAACAATCAGTTGAGGCTCCTTGTCTTGATTCCTGCTACAATGTGCTGTGTGTGGATATTGAGGGAGTATAGCATTAGGCCGGGGTGTGATGCCTTCCATGGTTAAGTAGCCCGCAGACACTTGGGGCCCGATTTTACCAGGGGTGTGGGTTCCCGGCGGATGGGCTAGCGGGCGCGTTGGTAACGCGCCCGGTGAAATTAGTGGGTTTCCCGCGCGATCGCAGCAGGCAACGCACTAATTGGATCCACTTACCTGCTCCTCCGGGTTCCCCGCTGCTGATCTGCGCGTCGGGCGGGCTGCGCATGCGCAGTAAGATCTGTCAGCTGGAGGCGCTCTATTTAAAGGGGCAGTCCTCCACTGACCGATGCTGCAAGAAATAGCAAAGATGACTGCATGGAGCAGCCCAGGGGGACGGCTGCTCCCAGTTTAATGATCCCTCACCCCAGGTATCAATACATGGGGTGAGGAGGAGGGGGAGGACAGAGATCTTCCACCCGGCGGGCGGGAGGAAGCGGCCCGCCTCTGCCACCAGGAAGGCCTGGCTCGAGGTGGCAGAGGGGGTCACCCGCGCCACCAACATATCGCCCACCTGCACACAGTGCAGGAGGCGGTCCAATGACCTCAGTAGGTCAGCCACAGTGAGTACACGTAGTCTTTCCCCTACACTCCGTCTGCTACATCACTGCCCCCACCCCACATCTCCTTCGGCACCGCCAACACTACTGTCACATCACCCCTCATACCCACTCAAACCCCATCCTCATCTTACCTGCACCTACTCACCTCGCCAGTACTCACCCCGCCACTACCACGCAACCCAATCCTCATACAATGTCATGGCTCTATCCCATACTCACCCTCTCGTGCATCTCTCTCACAGCCAGCCTCACTCAACCTGCCACCACCTGTGCTGCAGCCGCGGGGCATGCATCACACATGTGCAGTAGGCAGCGTACGGCAAACGTGTCGTGAGCATGAAGGGGATGCACAAGGGTGTTTGAGGGTTTGTCATGGTTGTTACTTCTATTGAATTTCAAAACAACTCACATCACACATTATATTGGCACCACTACTGCCATGTCTTCGCGAATCCTGTCCGGTTTGTGCAATAAAGCCCACTCCTGGGTATCACTATGAGGACCCACCACTGATGCCACCCATTGTGTCACTACAGAGTGGGTGTAGGTGTATTTGCAGGGCTCTTCTGCGCAGACGACTGAGAGACATCGGCGATGTTCCCGGTGGCACCCTGGAAGGATGCGGAGGAGAGGTTCGGGAGGGCAGTGGTGACTTTGACACCGACAGGTCAGAAGATGGTGCACGGGCCAGCCAGGAGCAGCTCGGCATGAAAGAGGCTGCAGATGTCCACGGCTACATGTCGAGTGACTCTGAGCCTCCGTGTGCACTGCTGCTCAGAGAGGTCCAGGAGGCTGAGCCTCGGTCTGTGGACCTTGTGGCGAGCGTAGTGCCCTCTGCGACGCATCTCTCTCTGCGGTAGCCCTCCCTCCTGCTGTACAGGTGGATGTGTCACAGCACTCTGTTGTGGAGCTCCACGTGTCAGAGGTGGACGGCGAGGCTGGCGATGCTGTTCGCCCTCTGAGGAGGTCATGACTGCAGCTACGGCGGCCCCCATCCGCAAGATGTACATCTGAGGGGGTCCGCAAGGTAGGTACATGTCTCCGGACCCCGGGGTAAGTGTGCAGGTTGGTGACTTTGACCGTCAGGAGGAGGGTGGTGGAGGCCAAACTTTGTCCCAAGTGACAGAGTGGCCTCCTGCAATGAGTGAGGGTCCCCCCCCCCCCCCCCCCCCCCCCCCCCCCCCACCTGTCAAATGGACCTTTGCAGCTGCCACAGGCTGACAGCTGCAACACGTCCATTCCAGCTGGGAGTGTTTCCCCCAGTACGGGAAACAGTCCCATGTTGCTCAAAAATCTCACACAGTCCCTTAATCAGGTCAGTTAATGACCTGAAATAGCAAAGTAAATAGTGTCAAGTGGCATCCCGCTGGCTTTAATTGCCTGCGGGATTCCCACCAGCGGGGGCTGGGCACTCACGTCAGCGGGGAACCTGGAAGTGGGCGGGATCGAGGCGCAATCCGGTCCCGCTCCTGGATTTCGCAATTTTCGAGGCCCCCCCGCCGAGAACGCACCTGAGAGCGGGTGCTAAAATGGGGCCCTTGCTGTCAAAATCCAATCATGGGTGAGGTACTGGAGTGTTGTTGGCGTTCATGGAATTGCATCCCAAGTATAAGTCAGCACCTTAAGGAAAGGAGAGAAGAAAATTGGCAAGAGAAACACCTAGGTTCTTGTGAAGTGGCAAGTTATTTTTCTATAATCTTTGTAGATGTGCCACTGAGTAATGATAGATCGGAACAGGCAAATTATATAATCTTTAAAAATGTTATTTTATTTGGATTAAATCTCATTGCTAAATGCCTATGATTAGTGCAGCAATTGGCTCTTGTATCTGGTTTAATTGGGGCCTGCAGCAGCCTCTGAATATATTATTTTATAGATGTTTGAAGAGTTTTTGTAGGACTTTGGATGCCTATGAAGAGTCAGTTCCTTGGGCTGGAAGGAGGGGGAGTAGGAGTATTGTAATAATATGTACTGATTGTTCTATACTCACTACTTTCTTCAAAGATGTAGAAATGTATTTCATGCACAAAAATCGTATCCACATGGTGTTCTGTGTAGATTGATGGATGAAGGTGCAGGTATGCTTGTTCATTTGTGAACAGGTCTGTTGCCTAGCCCTAATACTGCCTGTTCTCCCTGTGCCAATTTAAGTAACCTCAGGGTGCCTGCATAGAGCATACAAGTTCTAGCTGATGTAGACAGATAACTACAAAGATGATTTAATTTTAAGTGACACCAGCAGGTTCCCATTTTTGACATCTAATTTTTCCTGTGAGTTTTACTGCTGTGTTTCGCATAGGACGCCTCAACTTGACATCCCCATGCCAGGAAATGGAGGGCTTTTTACAAGAGTGAAGATATTCTAGCAGTAATGAAAATATTCCAGTTGTCCTAAATTATTTTGAGTGTTTATCCCATTCTGTACCTGTTATATTCAGACAGTGTTTGTAGCTTCTGTTAGTACAAGAAGAGCAGTAGGAACTAAACTTGTCAACAATCATTAGGATCAATCTGATTTTGGGCTTTGAGTCAGGAGTTCTGCAAATGGTTTCCATAGAATAAAGCCAAAAGGGAATATAGTGAAACTTCAATTACCTGCCTGTAACAGGGGGCACCCTACCTTGGCAGATAATTGAGAATTTCTCTTGCTGACACTGTATTTGTAGCTTTTCATTGATCTTAGATTACCTAATCAAATTCCCAGCATGTGCTGATAAGACCCATCTTTTGCTTTTCTTGGAAAAAAGTTGATAACAGCACAACTCCTGTTAAATAAAGTCTCCAATACCCACTGCTCTCCTGATCTGAAGCTAACATTCAGAACTGGGTGGATAGTAAATTCTACCAGGTTTTTTTGGCATGGAGAGAACTGATACATCAAGGACCCAGAGCCTGCAAAAAATCAATTAAAAACACTCAATTGCACTTTAGCTGATTTATGTAAAACTAAGTCCAAACTTGCGCACACAAAAATTGCGGATAATGGGAGTGAGCATGTTGGAGATTCCACTGTTTAGCATGCATATAGTCCTGAGTTGTAGCTTCACCAGGTTGGCACCTGTTCAGAAAGTTACATCCTTTGCAAATTTGATAGGGGTACGGTAGCATAGTGGTTATGTTATTGGACTAATAATCCGGAGTCATGAGTTCAAATCCCGCCACGGCAGCTGGGGAATTTAAATTCAATTAATTAAATAAAATCTGGAATTAAAATACTAGTATCAGTAATGGTGGCCATGAAACTACCGGATTGTCGTAAAAACCCATCTGGTTCACTAATGTCCTTTAGGGAAGGAAACCTGCCATCCTTACCCGGTCTGGCCTATATGTGACTCCAGACCCACAGCAATGTGGTTGATTCTTAATTGCCCTCTGAAATGGCCTAGCAAGCCACTCAGTTGTAAAATCTCGCTAAAAAAAGTCACAGTAAGAATAAAACCGGACACGACAAAGGCAAACTAAGCCCAGTCGACGCTGCAAAGTCCTCTTCACTAACATCTGGGGACTTGTGCCAAAATTGGGAGAGCTGTCCCACAGACTAGTCAAGCAACAGCCTGACATAGCCATACTCACAGAATCATACCTTTCAGCCAACGTCCCAGACTCTTCCATCACCATTCCTGGGTATGCCCTGTCCCACGGGCAGGACAGACCGACCAGAGGTGGCGGTACAGTGATATACAGTCAGGAGGGAATGGCCCTGGGAGTCCTCAACATTGACTCTGGACCCCATGAAATCTCATGGCATCAGGTCAAACATGGGCAAGGAAACCTCCTGCTGATTACCACCTACCGCCCTCCCTCAGCTGATGAATCAGTCCTCCTCCATGTTGAGCACCACTTGGAGGAAGCACTGAGGGTAGCAAGGGCACAGAATGTACTCTGGGTGGGGGACTTCAATGTCCATCACCATGAGTGGCTCGGTAGCACCACTACTGACAGAGCTGGCCGAGTCCTGAAGGACATAGCTGCCAGACTGGGCCTGTGGCAGGTGGTGAGTGAACCAACACGAGGGAAAAACTTACTTGACCTCATCCTCACCAATCTACCTGTCGCAAATGCATCTGTCCATGACTTAGTAGGAGTGACCACCCGCACAGTCCTCGTGGAGACGAAGTCCCGTCTTCGCACTGAAGACACCATCCAACATGTGTGGCACTACCACCGTGCTAAATGGGATAGATTCAGAACTGATCTAGCAGCTCAAAACTGGGCATCTATGAGGCTCTGTGGGCCATCAGCAGCAGAATTGCATTCCAGCACAATCTGTAACCTCATGGTCCGGCATATTCCTCACTCTTCCATTACCAACAAGCCAGGGGATCAACCCTGGTTCAATGAGGAGTGTAGAAGAGCATGCCAGGAGCAGCACCAGGCGTACCTAAAAATGAGGTGCCAACCTGGTGAAGTTACAACTCAGGACTATATGCATGCTAAACAGAGGAAGCAACATGCTATAGACAGAGCTAAGCTATTCCACAACCAACGGATCAGATCAAAGCTCTGCAGTCCTGCTACATCCAGTCGTGAATGGTGGTGGACAATTAAACAACTAACGGGAGGAGGAGGCTCTGCAAACATCCCCATCCTCAATGATGGCAGAGTCCAGCGTGTGAGTGCAAAAGACAAGGCTGAAGCGTTTGCAACCATCTTCAACCAGAAGTGCTGAGTGGATGATTCATCTCGGCCTCCTCCCGATATCCCCACCATCACCGAAGCCAGTCTTCAGCCAATTCGATTCACTCCATGTGATATCAAGAAACGGCTGAGTGCACTGGATACAGCAACGGCTATGAACCCCGACAACATCCCGGCTGTAGTGCTGAAGACTTGTGCTCCAGAAATAGCTGCGCCTCTAGCCAAGCTGTTCCAGTACAGCTACAACACTGGCATCTACCCGACAATGTAGAAAATTGCACAGGTATGTCCTGTCCACAAAAAGCAGGACAAATCCAATCCGGCCAATTATCGCCCCATCAGTCTACACTCAATCATCAGCAAATTGATGGAAGGTGTCGTCGACAGTGCTATCAAGCGGCACTTACTCACCAATAACCTGCTCACCGATGCTCAGTTTGGGTTCCGCCAGGACCACTCGGCGCCAGACCTCATTACAGCCTTGGTCCAAACATGGACAAAAGAGCTGAATTCCAGAGGTGAGGTGAGAGTGACTGCCTTTGACATCAAGGCAGCATTTGACCGAGTGTGGCACCAAGGAGCCCTAGTAAAATTGAAGTCAATGGGAATCGGGGAAAACTCTCCAATGGCTGGAGTCATACCTAGCACAAAGGAAGATGGTAATGGTTGTTGGAGGCCAATCATCTCAGCCCCAGGGCATGCTGCAGGAGTTCCTCAGGGCAGTGTCCTAGGCCCAACCATCTTCAGTTGCTTCATCAATGACCTTCCCTCCATCATAAGGTCAGAAATGGGGATGTTCGCTGATGATTGCAGAGTGTTCAGCTCCATTCACAATCCCTCAGATAATGAAGCAGTCTGAGCCCGCATGCAGCAAGACCTGGACAACGTCCAGGCTTGGGCTCATAAATGGCAAGTAACATTCGCGCCAGACAAGTGCCAGGCAATAATCATCTCCAACAAGAGAGAGTCTAACCGCCTCCCCTTGACATTCAATGGCATTACCATCGCCGAATCCCCCACCATCAACATCCTGGGGGTCACCATTGACCAGAAACTTAACTGGACCAGCCATATAAATACTGTGGCTGCAAGAGCAGGTCAGAGGCTGGGTATTCTGCGGCGAGTGACTCACCTGACTCTCCACAGCCTTTCCACCATCTACAAGGCACAAGTCAGGAGTGTGATGGAATACTCTCCACTTGCCTGGATGAGTGCAGCTCCAACAACACTCAAGAAGCTCGACACCATCCAGGACAAAGCAGCCCGCTTGATTGGTACCCCATCCACCACCCTAAACATTCACTCCCTTCACCACCATCCACAGTATGCACTGCAGCAACTTGCCAAGGCTTCTTCAACAGCACCTCCCAAACCCGCGACCTCTACCACCTAGAAGGACAAGAGCAGCAGGTACATGGGAACAACACCACCTGCACGTTCCCCTCCAAGTCACACACCATCCCGACTTGGAAATATATCGCGTTCCTTCATCGTCGCTTGGTCAAAATCCTGGAACTCCCTTCCTAACAGCACTGTGGGAGAACCTTCACCACACGGACTGCAGCGGTTCAAGAAGGCGGCTCACCACCACCTTCTCAAGGGCAATTAGGGATGGGCAATAAATGCCGGCCTCGCCAGCGACGCCCACATCCCATGAACGAATTTAAAAAAAATTGATGATGGCCTGATCATTTTTTAACATTTTGTTTTTCACTTACATTTTCTCCACTTCCTAGCCACCCCTGCATTTTCCCGGTAGGCACTGACTCTTGTCAGGTTATGGCTCCGTGAGGGCTGGCTGCTCTTTGGTACCCTGTCCAAGTGGTCATTGTTCAAGTGTGAGCCTAGATAGTAAATGCATGGACGTTAATCAACTGTGGAGGGCAGGAGTCATTGAATAGTGAACAGCAGTAAGAACACCCTGGCTGATATTTCTCTTTCCCCACCTTTCTACCTTAGGGTTACTGCAGCCAATTGTAGTACCCCTAATTAACTTAGCACAGGCATTCCTAGTATGTGCAGCTAATGAAAGTGAAGTCTTTCATGTTAATTACACCTGCACTTTGGTGGGGAAAAAAAGCTTAAATCCAAAGAACATCTAATTTTGAAGTCCACACAATACCATTATGTTTTTTTACAATAAGAAATAAAGTTCCACTGTAATCATTTCTTAAAATAAAAATCCCAGGTGATGGGTTGTAAAGAGTAAGAGAGAAGATAAATCAGGGAATGGTGATCAGTTATTGCCAAGCTTGGGTTTTAAAACCCTGTAGATAATCGGAGGGGCAGAAGACCGAGGGAGGTAGAGCTGCAGCTCAGAGATCCTGGGAAAGAACGAATTTAAAAATAGGAGTCAGTGCGTCAAGTCTTGATTTCAGCACAGTGAGGTTGCAGGGATAACAGTGTGTAGGTCGGTCTATGTGGAGTTTAGGACTAACAGGAAGAAAATTCAAGTTGCTATGGAGAGAGAGGTTGGAGGCTAAAGGTAAGGGAAGGACCAGTCTCTCTTTGTATACTGTCAAGGAGCATGCAGGTTTTAATTTGAAGTAAGACCAATATATATGTAACTTTTGATGCTTGAATGTTGAAATGCACCTTGCAGGTTTGTGACAAATCTTTTGGCCCCAGAATAGAAGGCATTAACTTTAACATTATTATCGTTTCCCAGATCAGCGACTGAACACTCTCTGATAATCATCGATGAATTGGGAAGAGGCACCTCTACATACGATGGCTTTGGTCTGGCCTGGGCCATATCAGAATTTATTTCCACCAAGATACGTGCATTTTGTATGTTTGCCACACATTTCCACGAGTTGACTGCCCTGGCTGATCAAGTACCAACAGTCAACAACTTGCACGTGACTGCGCTCACCACAGATGAAACGCTAACTATGCTGTACCGTGTGAAGAAAGGTAAAGCACAAACGTACAGCAGCAGCAACTCAGTTTGAATGTTATCTGCTCTATTCACTGAGTGAATGGTATTGCATAGAACAAATTGACAGTAATGGTGCTTATTCCAGAGTTTCCTATCTGTCTACATAAGCGAGTACAGCAAATTGCTGGTTACTATGTAATAATTGTTCAACATAAATAGCTTTCTGCATTGATAAGTGAGTGATTTCTCTTTGTGTATTTAAAATGATAACAATAATATCCAAACTAATGTATGTAGTAAAGATTTCATACATCAATTACTGAGGTATCCTTCAACAAGCATTCCTGGGGTCCAAACAATTGTGATTGAGTTCATTGAACATTCCTCTTAATTTAAAAAAAATTATCTCTACAGTCGAGAACTGTTTCAACGGCAATATTTTTATTTATTAGCAGCAGCTATTTACTGTCTTGGCAAGATAGCAACCTTCGACTAACCAAAGTGCAAAGGAAATAGATATGTTGAAGAGCTTTTAGAAATTTGGAGGTAAAGGGGACAAGGTCAGAAAAATTGACTGAAGAGAAAAGGGAGGAGGGATAAATACTCTTAGAAATCACAATGTGGAAACAAGCCATTCGGCCCAACCAGTTCGCATTGCCGTTTACCCTCTACATAAGCAAATAGCCCTAATCATATTTCTCCATTCTGTTCCTATCTCCTTTCAACCCCTTTTGCTTCATCCACCTATCCAATCTAATCTTGCTTGCTGATATAGTTCCTGCTTCAACCACTAACCCTGGAAGTGAATTTCATAGCCTCACTGCTCTGTGTATGTATATACATATATATATATATATATATATATATATATATTCACAATATATATCAATGATTTGGATGAGGGAACCAGATGGAATATTTCCAAGTTTGCTGACGACACAAAAATAGGTGAGATCGTGAGTTGTGAGGAGGATGCAAAGAGGCTTCAAGGCGATTTAGACAAGTTGAGTAAGTGGGCAAATACATGGCAGATGCAGTATAATGTGGATAAATGTGAAGTTATCCACTTCGGAAGGAAAAACAGAAAGGCAGAGTACTATTTAAATGGTGATAGATTGGGGTATGTTGATGTACAAAGGGACCTGGGTGTCCTTGTACACCAGTCACTGAAAGCAAATATGCAGGTGCAGCAAGCAGTTAGGAAGGCAAATGGTATTGTTGGCCTTCATCACAAGAGGATTTGAGTATAGGAGCAAGGATGTCTTACTGCAGTTATACAGCGCCTTGGTGAGACCACACCTGGAGCATTGTGTGCAGTTTTGGTCTCCTTACCGAAGAAAGGATATCCTTGCCACAGAGGGAGTGCAGCGAAGGTTCACCAGACTGATTCCTGGGATGGCAGGACTGTCATGAGGAGAGATTGGGTTGACTCGGCCTGTATTCACTCGAGTTTAGAAGAATGAGAGGGGATCTCATTGAAACATATAAAATTCTGACAGGGCGAGACAGACTGGATGCAGGGAGGATGTTTCCCCTGGCTGGGGGGGTCCAGAACTAGGGGTCACAGTCTCAGGATACAGGGTAGGACATTTAGGACTGAGATGAGGAGAAATTTCTTCACTCAGAGGGTGGTGAACCTGTGGAATTCTCTACCACAGAAGGCTGTGGAGGCCAAGTCACTGAATATATTTAAGATGGAGCTAGATAGATTTCTAGACACAAAAGGCATCAAGGGGTATGGGTAGAGAGCGGGAATATGGTATTGAGATAGAGGATCAGCGATGATCATATTGAATGGCGGAGCAGGCTCGAAGGGCTGAATGGCCCACCCCTGCTCGTATTTTCTATGTTTCTATGTGTAAAGAAGTTTCTTCTGCTCTCTGTTCTTACATTTAATCTTGTATTTTTGGCCCTTTGTTCTTGACCCCATAACTATTGGAAAGGCTCTGCTTCTATCTATTCTGTCCCATCCTTTCATAATTTTAAACACTTCTGTTATATTACCTGTAATCTGCATTGTTCTAACGAAAATAGACCTAATTTTTCAAGTCTTTTTCCATATTTGTATTTCTTCATACCCGGCAGCATCCTAGTGAATCTTTCAGGCAGTGCATTCCAGATTATAACAATTCGCTGCGTTAAAAAAAAATCTCCTCACCTCACCCCTGGTTCTTTTGCCAATTACCGTAAATCTGTGTCCTCTGGTTACCAACCCTTCTGCCACTGGAAACAGTTTCTCATTTACTCTATCAAAATCCATCATTATTTTGAACACCTCTATTAAATCTTCCCTTAACTTCTCTGCTCTAAGGAGAACACCCCAGCTTCTCTAGTCTCTCCACGTAATTGAAGTCCCGCATCCCTGATACCGTTCTAGTAAATCTGCTCTGCACCCTCTCTATGGCCTTGACATCTTTCCTAAAGTGTGATGCACAGAATTGGACACAATAATCCAGCTGGGGTCTAACCAGTGATTTATAAAGATTTAGCTTAACTTTCTTGTTTTTCATGGAAACACAGTATGATACAGCACGGAAGGGGACCATTCGGCCCATCGTGCCTATGCCAGCTCTTTGAAAGTGCTATCCAATTAGTCCCACTCCCCCGCTCTTTCCTCATAGCCCTGCAATTTTTTTCCCCTTCAAGTATTCAGCCAATTTTCTTTTGAAAGTTTTATTGGATCTGTTTCCACCACCCTTTCAGGCAGTGCATTCCAGATGTGTGTAATTTTCTTTTCCTCATGTCGCCTCTGGTTCTTTTGTCAATTACCTTAAATCTGTGGGTACCGACCCTCCTGCCACTGGAAACAGTTTCTCCTTATTTACTCTATCAAAACCCTTCATGATTTTGAAAACCTCTGTCAAATCTCCCCTTAACCTTCTCTGCTGTAAGGAGAACAACCGCAATTTCTCTAGTCTATCCACATAACTGAAGTTTTTCATCCCTGGTACCATTCTAGCAAATCTCCTCTGCACTCTTTCTGCGGCCTTGATATCCTTCCTAAAGTGTGGTGCCCAGAATTGGTCACAGTACTCCAGCTAGGGCCTAATCAGTGATTTATAAAGGTTCAGCATAACTTCTTTGCTTTTGTACTGTTGCCTCTGTTTATAAAGCCAAGGATCCCGTATGCTTTTTTTTAAAACAGCCTTCTCTACTTGTCCTGCCACCTTCAAAGATCTGTGTATTTACACCTCCAGGTCTCTCTGTTCAAATATCTGTTTTGATATCTAAAATTACCAATATTCTCACCTAAAAACATGGGTTGGAGTTGGGGGCGGCATTACAAACTCAGTGACTTGAGCATCATTGTAATTGATACCTTTATGACAGATGTCCAAAAACTATAGGACCGACTATTATGCCAAACAACTTGTAGATTTACTAAGATGTGCAATTCGCTTTACTAGCTTTAGAGTTTGGATTGAAAGTCCTGAAGTGGCTCGGAGAAGCAGTTCAGCCTAGCAGTGCAAAGAGTGAATGACTGAGTTTCTGTTGTTGATTCAGCTGCTTCACTCAATTGGAATCAGTAACTGGTTCAAGTCAGGGCCCCAGATGATATTAGCAGTCAGTGTTTGAATGCAATAAATATAAAAAATTAGCATAGGAGAAACAATCGGATACTAAAGTTAATCTTAATTCTTTTAAAAGCGCACTGAGGGCGAGACTCCCTCTGTTATATAAATGTATATGACACGCGGCAATTACTGTTGACTAATAAAAATAGGATGAGTAACACACAGCTAGCGTAGGAGGATTGGAGACCTGGGGTTCAGCTCATTTTGAGCATTTGTAAGAGTGTCACCATTTCAGGAAAGCAGTTGATGCTGGATGATTTGAAGCCCAGCAAGTCTGTGCCGGCCCCTCATTTTCAAGCTTATAATTAACAAGTGGGAAGGAAGCATTTGTAACTGAGAACAAAAACATGTTGAGTTCAAAGTGTCTTGAATGCTGCATCTGCTGCACACAGTCCAAATCCATCTTGTTAGTACAATTAGCCATCACAAGACCTTGCTGTTGTAGATTTATTTCTCACCCTCCTCCCCTTTCCTCTAAAGTTGCTTCAGCTTTAAGTTGCTTCCCCCCCCACCCCACCCCCAACCTCCTTTTCCCCTGTAGTTTTCTACCCCCTTGCAGATGTTAATACATGCTAGGGTATGGTTCATGGTGCCAGCTGTCCACCTGTACCTTGCTTAAGTGGTCATTTATCATGTGTGAACCAAAAATGAGGGAGGATATTTGGCCATTGTAGCTCATTCTTCCATAGCAACCTTCGCTTTCTCCCCCCACCCCCCCAGCCATCACAGCATCTAACTGCCTCTTCAACGTCTTGAGTTTTTGTCTCCACTACCCTACCCTAAAGAGTAATGCAGTTTTTTGATAGTCATTATGAAGAAGTACTTGCTGTTGTCATTTTTGGCCTTACCTTTTACCAATTTATACTGAGTTCCCTTATCCTGGTTTAACCTTTTCTATGCCTTAATATCTTATATACCTCTATAAAGTCTCCTCGCATTTGCTTCCTTTCAAAGTTCAAGAGTCTTTCACATAACTCAGTTCTCTAATATTAGGAACCAGCCTTGTTGCTTTTCTCTACCATTTCCAGGACTTGGATCTTTCCCTTGTGCCTCGGTGACTAGCACTGAATGCAAAGTGTAGCCTGATAAGAGCACTATACTGTTTCAGAACTTGGTCTCAGACTGTATATAGTCAACTGATTTGGTAATATAGTTCAGCATTCTGTTTGTTTTATTAATTGTTGCTGTGCAATGGCTGCTTAGTGTTAATATGAATTTTAATTTTGAAGTACTGATCTTTCTGCCTTTTTATGAACTGGACAGGAAGTGAACTGTGACAGGTTTTCTCAAATCACTAAAAAAATATTCCTGGGAAGCCACATTTAATCATCCACTTGGGTTTAGGAAATCAAAACAAAGTGTGGGGTGTTATTTATTCTGAAAGAGAAGAATTTAAAATCTATTGTCCTAGCATTTCATCCAGAATTAGTCTTCTGTTCTTGTGGGTTTTATCTTGGCCAAAGTAAAACAAAGCTATATTACCAGGTGCCATTATATTCCGAGGTGATGCAGTAATTTGAGGGAGAGGATTATATACCATCATGGTGGGTGTTTATTTTCCTGTTCTTCTCAGATCTGCTCAGTTTCTTTGTTTCCTCTGTGCCCGTCAGGGAGCAATGGAGGCCCAGTGGCCCTCTGCACTATTATTGCAGTCAGTTAGACATCACTGAGTAACCAGGAAGAAATGCATAACCATTGGCTAAAAACTGGTTCTTTCTAGCACCAGATAGGATACTTTCAATAAGGATGCAGCTGACCACTATAAAAATTTGCAGTGCAGCAAAGCAACACCAGGGCTTAAAATGAACCCCTGCCCTTCCCCAAAGAGGTGCCAGCTGAGCAGGAAGTAACTCGTATGGCACAGCACTTCAAACTGCAGGGGGTTGTATTAGCTTTTTCTTTCGTTTTGTGTTTTACATCTCAAATGGATTTCAGAAATCATTTTCTTTTGACAAAGGTAGAGCTGTCAGTATTTTCCTTTTCAGCCCCCGCCCCCTGCACTCTCCTACCGCTTGTAAGCACTCTCACTAATAATATCCTGCCTCAGACCTGACACAGCAAGAACTTTTCTAGCTAGAAGACCAATTAATACTCGTGGAAGTCCATAAATTATGAGTTTTTAAATATTTGATGATCCTCTTCAGTAATGATGTTTAAAAATGAATACCGCTGATAAAATATGCATTGTGTTAGTATTGGCTTTGAAGGTTCTGCAGTCCTGATGAAGGAACAAGGGAGATTGAGGTACAGTCGTCCCAAAAATTTCAATGAGTCATTTGAACATAGGAGCATAGGAACAGGAGTAGGCCATTCAGCCCCTCGAGCCCGCTCCGCCATTTGATAAGATCATGGCTGATCTGTGATCTAACTCCATATACGTGCCTTTGGCCCATATCCCTTAATACCTTTGGTTGGCAAAAAGCTATCTATCTCAGATTTAAAATTAGCAATTGAGCTAGCATCAATTGAGCTAGCATCAATTGCCGTTTGCGGAAGAGAGTTCCAAACTTCTACCACCCTTTGTGTGTAGAAATGTTTTCTAATCTCACTCCTGAAAGGTCTGGCTCTAATTTTTAGACTGTGCCCCCTAGTCCTAGAATCCCCAACCAGCGGAAATAGCTTCTCTCTATCCACCCTATCTGTTCCCCTTAATATCTTATAAACTTCGATCAGATCACCCCTTAACCTTCTGAACTCCAGAGAATACAACCCCAATTTGTGTAATCTCTCCTCGTAACTTAACCCTTGAAGTCCGGGTATCATTCTAGTAAACCTATGCTGCACTCCCTCCAAGGCCAGTATGTCCTTCCGAAGGTGCGGTGCCCAGAAATGCTCACAGTACTCCAGGTGCGGTCTAACCAGGGTTTTGTATAGCTGCAGCATAACTTCTGCCCCCTTGTACTCTAGTCCTCTAGATATAAAGGCCAGCATTCCATTAGCCTTATTTATTTTCTGCACCTGTTCATGACACTTCAATGATCTATGTACCTGAACCCTTAAGTCCCATTGGACATCCACTGTTTTTAACTTTTTACCATTTAGAAAGTACCCTGTTCTATCCTTTTTTGGTCCAAAGTGGATGACCTCACATTTGTTTACAGTGAATTCCAATTGCCACAATTTTGCCCTTTCACCTAATCTATCAATATCCCTTTATAATTTTGTGTTTTCATCTACACTGCTTACAATGCCACCAATCTTGTGTCATCGGCAAACTTAGATATGAGACTTTCTATGTCGTCATCTAAATCGTTAATAAATATTGTGAATAATTGAGGCCCAAGACCGATCCCTGCGGGACTCCACTAGTCACATCCTGCCAATGTGAGTACCTACCCATTATGCCTACACTCTGTCACCTTTCGCTCAGCCAACTTCCTAACCAAGTCTGTACTTTTCTCTCTATTCCATCGGCTTCTATCTTAGCTAACAGTCTCTTATGTGGGACCTTATCAAATGCCTTCTGGAAGTCCATATATATATAAAACATCTATTGACATTCCCCTGTCCACTACTTTAGTCACCTCTTCAAAAAATTCAATCAGGTTTATCAGGCATGACCTACCTTTCACAAATCCATGCTGGCTCTCCCTGATTAACTGAAAATTCTCGAGGTGTTCAGTCGCCCTATCCTTAATTATAGACTCCAGCATTTTCCCCACAACAGATGTTAGGCTAACTGGTCTATAATTCCCTGGTTTCCCTCTCTTTTCTTAAAAAGCAGAGTGACGTGCAATTTTCCAATCTAGAGGGACGGTTTCTGAATCTAGAGCACTTAGAAAGATTATAGTTAGGGCATCTGAAATGTGCTCACCTACTTCCTTTAAAACCCTGGGATGGAAACCATCTGGTCCTGGGGATTTGTCACTCTTTAGTGCTATTATTTTCTTCATTTCTGTTGTTTTACTTATGTTAATTTTATTGAGTCCCTGTCCCCAATTCAATATTAGTTTTCTTGGGATTTCCGTCATGCTATCCTCTCTTTCTACTGTAAATACTGAAGCAAAGTAATTATTCAACATGTCCGCTATTTTCCCATTGTCAATGACAGTATCCCCACTTTCAGTTTTTAAGGGGCCAACACTGCTCCTAACCACCCTCTTTTTCCTAATATAACTCTAAAAGTTTTGATATCCCTTGCAAGTTTCTTGTCATACTCTCTTTTTGTAGCTCTTACTATCTGTTTTGTGACCCTTTGTTACTCTTTGTATCTTTTCCATTCGTCAGGATCTGTGCCATTTTTTGCCTTTTTGTACGCCCTTTCCTTATGTCTTAAAATTCCTTACCTCTTTAGTTGTCCATGGCTGTTTCTTTTGGCAAGTAGAGTTCTTGCCCCTCAGGGGTATAAACCGGTTCTGTATCATATTAAATGTTTCTTTAAACATTTCCCATTGTTCATCGGTCGTTTTACCCATGAACAGATTTGCCCAGTTTACTGTAGACAGCCTCTGTCTCATCCCATTGAAGTCTGCCTTACCCAAGTCTAAAATCTTAGCAGCTGATTCACTTTTTTCCCTTTCAAACACTACCTTGAACTCTATCATGTTATGATCGCTATTGGATATATGTTCACGTACAGTTAAGCTAAATCTGGTTCATTACTTATTACTAAATCTAGTATGGCTTGCCCCCTTGTTGCCTCTAGGACATAGTGCTGTAGAAAACTAACCCAGACACACTCAAGAAATTCACTACCTTTCTGACAGTTGTTAGTCTGCTTTTCCCAATCTATGTAAAGGTTAAAGTCTCCCATTAAGACCACTATGCCTTTGTTACACGCTTGTCTAATCTCTACATTTAAACAATCTAGCACTTCAGAGCTGCTGCCAGGGGTCCTATACACAACTCCCACTACAGTCTTAGATCTTTTCCTATTTCTCAAATCAACCCATAAGGTCTCTGTTGGCTGCTTATCTCTCGTTATATCCTCCTTTATCATTGAAGTGATTTCATCTCTAATCACTAAGGCTACTCCTTCCCCTCTTCCATTTTCCCTATCTCTCCTGTAGACCATATAACCTGGTATATTTAGTTCCCAATCCTGACCATCCTGCAGCCATGTCTCAGTAATAGCTATCATGTCATGCCCTCCAATTTGGATTTGCTGTAAGAATGGAAAGCTTTCCAGTTTTTGGTTTCAGCTGCCAAAGTGGTTAACATCCCAGTAATGCAGTGTGTTTATAGGGCATGACTTCCTGACCTCAGCCTGGAGCTCCATTTCCCCATCTCCTAATTAAGCCTAACAGAACTTAAATGCCACACTGCAATAGAAAGTTGTATGCAAAGTACAGTTACTTCTCTTGTGCAAGGACTTCTATGGCTTGGTCTCTGCAAACAACTTGCGTGGTGTGCTATGGGAATGCTTTCCTTTAATATTGGACAGTTTCGCTTTTCTGTGCTTGCACACTTAAGGAAACAGGTTTTAGCTGTACATCGTTTTTCCTATAATATACACCCAAGACCAAGCTATCAATTTTTAAAAAGCTATTTTTAATCTGAAATCCTTTGCCACAATCACGAACACTTTCTAAGTTGAAGCTATTCTTATTTAGTTGGACAGGTATGCATAAACACACGTGCTGGTGCACTTGCGCACGCCCATTCTTTCACTCACGCACGTGTGCTCTCTCGCGCGCACACACTATTAGGATGCATTCTACATTTGATATTTTTTTCTTGGTCTATTCTCTTGATCTGATCAATAAAATGATCACATTTATTGATGTGTGTTGCAAGTTTTGATTCCGTATTCTCTTGTGTAATACACTGTGTGTTTCAACAGTTTGAGTTTCTGTCATTGCTGAATCCTGAGACCTCGTTGAATTGCTATATTTGCAATTATGCTAGACTTCAATTCGTCTGAACTGCTGAAGTTTATTGATCTCATTTATGCCCAGCGATCAATTTAATTCTTTTCCAATCTTGTTTATATGAGCATACCACAATCTAAATTCCAGAGCACATCACGTAAATTAAATCTTTCATTGTTGCAACTTTTCTTCTTTCTTCCCACTCCAGCCCACTTAGCATCCAGTATTATATGGTATCGAACCGTTTAAATATCTTTTTTATTTCTTTCATTTATAGGTGTTTGTGACCAGAGTTTTGGGATTCATGTAGCTGAGCTTGCTCAGTTTCCCAAACATGTTGTTCAAAGTGCCAAAGAAAAAGCCCTGGAGCTTGAGGAGTTCCAGAATACAGGGAACTCTGAAGATCCCGATGAGGGGCCTAGGGCCAAGAAATCTCGCCAAGAAAAACAGGTTTGTGACTGAACTAGGGAGGCTTACTCTTTTTAAATTCTTAAGAATTTTTTTGATGTTCAGTGGTAAGGAATGTCAGTGCTGAGGAGTAGAACACTCTTGTAATGGACCCAGCATTGACATTAAGCACTCAAAGATCATCTACAGAACAGGATCGACCCTACTTTACCTCAGCAATGTACTTCAAACCTGACCAGAAGAGCGCTGTGTACTGTGAACAGTATGATATTGCCTTTTCCTCCACTTTGTGGGCCGTCTAGTGCCAAATAATCCTGAATTATGGGAAGTTTTATGTTTTGCTTCAATCCCCACGAAACTCATTTAACCGAGGACCCCGATAGTCAGCAGGAAAAGGAGATTTACATCATATTAGTGGGTCCATCGTATTGGATTTCAAGCCGCAATTCATTTTCAGCCAAATTCCCGTATTTCATCAAAAGCTACTTAGAGGGGAGTGCTCATCTCTCATGGGCCTGAGCCAGGAGTGTGCAATTTTTGCACATGGGGTCCAGCCTTTTTTGCAGGATTTCGATCCAGGCAGCCATTTAGTAGCAGGGTAGACTGGAACCATTTATCGTGAGTTCCTTACCCAACAGGATTGCTCTTTGCAGTGGTGGAGAGGAAGTACGAGCCAGCTAAAAAACACTTAAGGACATTATTTAAACATAATTTCAATCAAAAATTGTAAAATAAAAGGATGTTTATTATGTTTACTTGTAACAATTTTATCTTGGAAAGCGGTACTGGTGACAAGACTTCAGGTTCTTCCACCTCCTCCTTTTAAAATCTCAAAAGATTCCTCATCAGCATCAGTAATTGCAATATTAAGACAGTTGCTTGTACATACTGAGAATGTTAATCGGCCTTTTCTGTAGGTATCAGGACACTGAATGTGCACTTGCACATGGGGCTGGGGTCGGACGGCTGGCAGCTTCTGTGGGGTTTCCAGTATTGTGAGGCTGTCGCACATTCAATTTAATTAAATGCATTTAGTAGTAGACTTTTTTGAGAAAATAATTTGCCTGGAATACATAATCTCTGTGGCACTGAGATATTACATAATTACAGAGTAACAGATCATCATGGTGAGAGATGCATGCTGTAATCCAACAACATTGAATAATATTTTCCCTTCCATTTTGTAGGATGGTGAAAGGATCATTGCAGATTTTCTGTCAAACATCAAAGCTTTACCCATTACTGACATGTCTGAGGAAGACGTAAAGCGGAAGCTGATGAAGCTGAAGTCTGAAGTACTAGCACAGAATAACAGTTTTATTAATGAAATGATCTCAAGATCCAAAATCTCAGCATAAGGACGTGGTTTTAAAGTAAAATTAACTTCATAGAATGTACCGAGATGTACAGTTTTAAACATGTCAGTGTGGGCAGAGTGAAAGAATCTATAACTTGAATCCCACCCAAACAATACGGCCAGACGTAGGGAAGGAGGAGATAAAGAAGCAGTTCCTTTCCTCACAGTGAACACGTGTGGCAAGTGTTTATCTGCATTGCCTCTCTAACACGTAAAACTGTCACGTTCATATTTGAGAGCAAGAAAAGCATTGTTTTTGGCAATGACGAAGCCAGTAATTTTTCCGATGTGAGTCTACATTGCACTTAATTCTGTTATGATTCATTTTCTTTTCTTCTGAAAGATGACATTTACAATAAAATTATTAAAATCTACTGTTTGTTTCTGGTTGCTTTTGTGACAAAATAACACTTGTGATGCTCAGTAAAATAGAGATTGAAAATGCTGGAACTCTGAAATAAAAACAACTTACATTTATATCGCACCTTTAACATAGAAAAATGCCCCAAGGTGCTTCACAGAAGTAGAAACAAATCAAATGACACCGAGCCAAAGGAGGCGATATTAGATGGAGTGTCCAAAAGCTTGGTCAGCGGTGGGGTTTTAAGGAGGATCTTAAAAGGTGGAGAGGGTGGCAGAAGGGTTTAAGTAGGGAATTCCAGAATGTGAGATCAAGGCAGCTAAAGGCATAGCCTCCAATAACTGGGTGAAGGGAAAGAGAAATGCACAAGAAGTCAGAGGAGGGCTGGAGGAGGTTACAGAGACTAGGAGAAGTGAGGCCACGAAGGAATTTAAACATGAGAATTTTAAATTTGAGATATTGGGGACTGGAAGCCAATGTAGGTCAACAAAGACAGGTGACAGGCAATTGGAACTTGATGTGGGATAGAATATAAACAGAGTTTCAGATGAGCTAAAGTTTATGGAGGGTGGAGCATGGGATGCCGATCAGGAGAGCATTGGAATAGTTGAGTCTGGAGGTGACTAAGGCAGGGATGAGGGTTTCTGCAGCAAATGGGTTGAGGCAGGGCGGAAGTGGGGGATGATACGGAAGAGGAGGTATGTGATCTTTGTCATAAGAACATAAGAAATAGGAGCAGGAGTAGACCATACGGCCCCTTGAGCCTGATCCACCATTCAGTAAGATCATGGCTCAATGATGGAAAGGCTATGGGATCGGGAGCTGAGCTGAGTCGAGTCGAATAGGACACCGAAGTTGTAAGCAGTCTGGTTTATTCTGAAACATTGGCCGGACGGGGGATGGCATAGTTGGCAAGGGTACAGAATTTGTGGTAGGAGCCGAAGACGATGGCTTTGGTTTTCCCAGTGTTTATTGCGGCTAATCTATTACTGGATGTCCAATACACTAAGCACAGAGGGAGTGAAGGGGAAAAACAGAAAATACACAACAGGGCAGTCAGCATCTGTAAAGAGAAAAGACAGGTTATGATCTACCAGGGGTGTACACTTCATCAGAATTGTGATGAGGGAGATCCTGGGTCTGTGCTGAGTTAACTGATCTCGGGCACTACAATTGGCCTCAGTGCAACTGTGTTAGGGGAAGAAAATCAGCCAAGGTTCCTGTTCCTTATCACTAACCCAGCTGAGTGTGCAGACTGACTCGGACATAATGTAATTTCACTGCAGCCAAATAGCCTATTGACACGCGCTCATATAAAGAGTGATGTCTTGAGCGAAATACCAGAGGGTGCCCAGGAGCCGTATCCCACTAAAAGGCTGGAACTGGCATTGCGCATCAGCTGCCCGTTGTAGAAAGAGCCTGATTTTCATTTCCATCGACTTCAATGGGAATGAAAATCAGGCCGTTTCCACAACAGATGACTGATATATGACACCAGTTTTACGCACGGGCGCCAAGTTGAAAAACTACCCGAAATGTTTGCGTCAAGTACTCTGGTGAGGCAGGGCCCAAATGCAGAGTAAAACTCCTCTGCTTAACAAAATATCTTAACTTCAGCCTGAGAGGGACATTTACACGTGCACTATTGTGATATTTCCATTTTCCACACTAGCCATCCTTGTAGTCTCTTGGAATAAGATTTCCAATTTAGTGATAGATTACAGGCAGCCTTGAGCTTGGGCCAGTCTAGTAGAAACTGTTGAGGCTGGCCAAACTCATGTTACTTAAAGATATCACAGCTTCACAGTAAGGAAACTTTCATCCTATTAAGGTGGGCTAGAATTAAAATTAGGGGCCGGAGGTGAAAGAAACTGCGGACCTCACATTTTACTTATCCAGACTAGATCAACAACTTAAATTTATATAGTGCCTTTAATGTAGAAAAAAATGTTGCAAGTCACTTTGGGGATAGTGATTAGGAACAAAGAGCCAGGAAGAGTCATTCTAGGCTGAGGAGATCGGTTTGGAAAAGATTTTTAACAGTAGAAAGGTGAAGAGGTCTATGGAGATACTAAAATTAATCAATAAAGATAGTGCTATCTAAAAGTCTTGTATACTGTGCACTTCCTCTTTGTCACACTTATTTCCTATGACATGATTTGGTCACACCTGGGTGTTAGGGGGTCTTTGGAATGCCCAAGCTTATTTCCCATTGGCCTATTCCAGCCATGTGAACAAATCCCTTCTTTGTCCCAGCTCCATTCAGAGAAACAATCAAACATTGTAACACTTTTATATACTCTTAATGTATGCTGCTTGTCTGACATCCAGTATTGGATGAGCAGAACTTTCCTCCAAATAAATATTGGGAATACTGAAGCCATTGTCTTCAGTCCATGCCACAAACTCCGTTCCCTAGCCACCGACTCCATCCCTCTCCCTGGCCACTGTCTGAGGCTGAACCAGATTGTTTGCAACTTTGGTGTCCTATTTGACCCGGAGATGAGCTTCCGACCACATATCCGCTCCATCATCAAGACCACCTATTTCCACCTCCGTAACGTTGTCCGTCTCTACCTCTGCCTCAGTTCATCTGCTGCTGAAACCCTCAACCATGCCTTTGTTACCTCTAGACATGATTATTCCAATGCTCTCCTGGCCAGCCTCCCATCTTCCACCCTCCATAAACTTGAGCTCATCCAAAACTGTGCTGCCTGTATCCTGTTTGCCTATTACCCCAGTGCTCATTGATCTACATTGGTTCCAGGTCCAGCAATGCCTTGATTTTAAAATTCTCATCCTTGTTTTCACATCCCTCCACGGCCTCGCCCCTCCTTATCTCTGTAACCTCCGACAACCCCCCATGATCTCTGCGCTCCTCCATTTCTTGCCTCTTGTGCATCCCTGATTTTAATCGCTCCACCATTGGCAGCCGTGCCTTCAGCTGCCTAGGCCCTAAGCTCCAGAATTCCCTCCCTAAACCTCTCTACCTCTCCTTTAAGACACTCCTTAAAACCTACCTCTTTCACCTGTCCTAATATCTCATGTGACTCGGTGTCAATTTTGGCTGAAAACGTTCCTGTGAAGCGCCTTGGGACGTTTTACTACGTTAAAGGCGCTATATAAATTCAAGTTAACTTTTTTTAATCTACTTTTATTTAATCTAATCTATTTAATCTCCATTCTAGTTTTCCCTGACCATCACAAAATTGTATATTTTGTGAACAGATTTAATTGTTGATTGATTTTGTTGATTAGTATTTACTTAAATGTTGTTTTGGTTTGTTTTATATTCATTGCAGTTTTTTTTTAAAAATCTGTAATAAATAGGCTTTAACTCAATTGCTGAACATCTGTATCTCAGCCCAGTGTTTTGTCCAGTTTAAGGATGTGAATGTTCATTCATTTTTTAAAATTTCATTTTTGGAAAAAAAACAATTTTAGTGATGGTGTTCTGCCATACACACTGGAGATATCTAATGGCACTGAATTGAAACCATAGCTCTTGGCATGGTGGCCTGACCAAGCCAAGATCTCTTCCACTCCACCCTCAAAAAAAAATCACTTGCTGACATCCCAGACTTTCTGCTCCTACCTGTTCTGCAAGTTTAAATAATTCAAACAGCCAGTTAATACTAAGCTGTGACAACAAAGAAAGAAATCAGGTTTAGGATCATGAAGAGTGAAGCAGTTGGGAACTGTTTAAACAAATGGAGCTGTGTTAATCTTTAAGAGCGACATGTATCAAAATAGGCCATTTACTTAAAAACTTATTTTAATCCACATCATTCAAAAAATGAGTGTAGTTGTATTCTTTGTGATCAGAAATTTTGCTTCTAATTTCCTCTGTCTTGACAGCTCTGATGCTAAGTAACTTTTTGGGTTCTTTATATTTTCAGGACTAAAGTGGGTTACAATTGTTTCAGTGCCTCTGGGTTAGGAAATGGAAATACAATCAACTAGGGTTCTCACTCTTGATTGCTGTCCAGTAACTTCTGATTGAAAGGGCACATTCTTGGTGAGGCAGAAACTATGTCAACATTCAAGGTGTATTAGATTGGATAGGTGCATAAAGGAAAAAGGGAACAGGGTGGGTAAATATGATTAGAACTATTTGCTTGTGTGGAGGGTAAATGCTGACTCCGACTGGTTGGGCCAAATAGCCTGTTTCTGTGTTCTAACCTCTATATTTCTACGTGTGCGGTTGTTGAGTGGGGATAGGATTGGGCTGGTGTGTGATGCAGCACATGATTGAATATCCCAATAGCATTCACTATCTAGGTTGACACATGAAGTTTGCCCACTTAGGTGAGGTACCGGAGGGTGATCAGCACCCTCACAGAACTAGGTGGCATCGTCAGCAGAGCAAGGAAGTAAATTGGGTGAAAAAATAACAAGACATGTAAGTGTGACTCCAACAGAGTGAGACTTCACAGGTCTAATCATTTTTTCTTTAGCTTTGAACTCTCTCGCTCACTTAGGAATGATAACTAGTGAAATGCAGATTTTTTTAATAAGCCTCTGTGACTATAAAAAGATTATGAATCAAGAACGGTGTGTGTCTCTGCAACTCAGTAATTATTGCCCTTGTGGGATTGTTGTAAGTCTTATCCGTTGGACATTGTTGTAAGCCTACCTGGAGTCATTATTTTATATGAAGACTGGGACTGTTTAAATCATAATCATTAAAGTTTTACCTTAAAGCAAATGATTGCATTTTCCTTGCATAGGGTGGACTGGCATTCAGCGTTCACGAGTTCATAAGCACACCTGACACACAAACCCAGTGAAATAGAAAAGCAATGGGTGGAAATCAGTGTCAAATCTGTTTTTTGGAGTGGTTTTACACCAGAGAAACACTAGAAAAAGCTTTGAAAGGTACCTGAGAGTAACAGTATTTTACAGCGGTATTTACAGGTGATGGTAGAAGTGAGAATGTGGGTGCGTTAGAGGAGGATGTGGAGCAATTGTTAAAGAAAACTGTAGGAAAGGAGTTGGTTCTAAAACATTAGCAGCGTGAATAAGTTACTGGACCCTCAGGGGAAGCATCCTAAGCTGTTGAAAAGAGTTGGAGAAGAAATAGTCGAGGCTGTGGCCACAATTTTTCAATCCTCCTTAAATTTGTAAATTGTGACATGGGACTAGAGAAATAGCCAATGTAGCACCTTAAGTTAAAGAAAGCGGAGAAGAATAAACTGAGTAACTTTAGACCAGTTAGTCTAATGTCAGATGTGGCCAAACACTTAGAATCTACAAATTTAGATCAAATTAGTGAGCATTTAGAAATGTGTGGGCTAATCAAGGAAAACCAACATGGATTTGTTAAAGATAAGTCATGTTTGATTTTTTTGAAGAAGTGACCAATTGGATAGATAAAAAGAATGCAGTAGATGTAGTAGCATGGATAGAAAGTTGAATGGTGGATAGGAAATGGCTGTTGCTCGGATGGAGAAAGGTTGAAAGTGATGTATCCCAGAGTCAGTGCAGGGTCCACTTTTTTCTCAATATATACATATAGATGATTTGGACTTAGTCACTGGGAGCACAATCTCAAATGTGAGGTTTGGCAAACAGTTTTAAAAGACTTAAGGATTGACAAACAGGTGGCAGATGCAATTTAAGTTAAGTGCAAAGCCATACATTTTGGATGAAAAGTAACAAATAGGAATACACACTCAATGGAAAGATGCCGCAGGGTGTGGATGAACTGAGATACCTAGGGGTTCAAGTACAAAATTCCCTGAAAATGCAAATGTCAGTAGGTAAAGCCACGAAAAGGCCAACAACATTTTGAGCTTTATAAATAGGGGTATAGAGTACAATTGTGAAGAGGTCCTGAAAAAATTTGTACAAATTGGTTGGAGTATTATGTGAAGTTTTGGGCACCCCATTATGGAAAAGACATTAAAGCCATAGAGAGCGTAGAGCATAGATTCACCAACATGATGCCAGGGATGGGAAACTATAGTTATGAGGAGACACTTGAGATACGGGGACTATTACTCGAGCAAAGTGGAGATTTAACAGAGGTTTTTAAAATGATGATGGGTCTCGATAGAGTGAATAGGGGAAGACTAGTTTCTTTGGTTGGGAAGTGATCCATTTAAAATTATCACTAAGAGAGTGAGGAAAGGGGCTAGGAGAAATTTCCTTGCACAGAGGGCTGTTGGAGCTTTGCCAAAGGGAATTTTTGAGCTAGAGACCATTGCATCCTTTAAGGAAAATGTGGATAAATTTTTGAAGCAGAAGAAGATACAGGGCTATGGGGAGAAAGCAGACTGGGATTATTTTAAGATTGCTCTAGCAAAGAATTGACATACGATGGGCCAAATAGCGTCTGTGCTTTAAATGTATGTGATTCTATAGTAGACTCACCAGTTTCAATGTGGCGAAGCAATACAAATAAACAAATAGAATATTCGAATACATAGCCATAACAGTGGAACATAAGTCTGCGGTGGTTATGCTGACGGTTTGTAACTCACTTGTCAAGCCACACCTGGAACACTGCGTGCAATTCTGATTGCCACACTTCAAAGGGGACACATATACATTGTGAGGAACAGCAACAAGAATGATCCCAAATGTAAAACGGATGAACTATGAAGAAAGGTTAGAGAAGCTGAAACTGCAGACTATAGAGAAGGTTATGGGCGAACCTTACAGAGGCATGGGAAGTATTAAATGATATAGGTTACGCAAACCCAGAGTATTACTTCAAGGTGAGTCAGGTCAATAGAACAAAGTGATATAAATTTAAATTAGTGAAAAGTAAGTTTAAAACAAAGGTAAGATAATGGGATCAAAGACATTAGAGGAGTTGGATACTAGGTTGAATTAATTGAATTACTAGAGAGATGAGCTTCATTGAGCAAATGACCTTTTTGTCCTTGATTTTTTTCCTTATGATCTTAAGAGATTGTTGTACTTATTAAAGAAAGGCAACAATTTGATTATAAATAAATGCTAAAGCATTTTTCAAAGCTGATATTTACTAAAGCATTAATTTCCTAAGGTTAAAATAAAGAACTTTTATGGGTTATTTAAAGGGCTATCCATAATTGTTATTTTTAATTTAACTGGACAAGAAATGGATTAATACTTCATGTACACCAATTTATTACCTATAAAAAATATACTGTTGGATGGTGCAGTAAAACTACACTTGAAGGAATAGACAACAATTATGGATGTCCCCTAACTAAACCTGTAAAAATGTAAGTCAGTTAGCATTTTCAGAGATTAAGTTCTAGTCCTGACTTCAACATGGTAAAGGCCCCAATGGCTTCATTTAAATTGAAACTACATAACCAACTAATGATGTTTTTGTTTTTAATTGAACACTGGAGGTTGATGCAGAATCCAATTTCGATCAAATTCTGTCCCAGTTGACTCCAATGGTTATGTTGACTTGACCAACA
The DNA here is from genome assembly GCF_035084215.1 of Heptranchias perlo. Lineage (NCBI taxonomy): Eukaryota > Metazoa > Chordata > Chondrichthyes > Hexanchiformes > Hexanchidae > Heptranchias > Heptranchias perlo. Next base: position 19,612,459 of record NC_090332.1, on the reverse strand, counting down.
AATAATCAGTTTTACTTGTGTATGATAAAAGGTCGATAGCCTCCAATGTGAGAGAGTATAAGAAATAGCTTTAAAAAGTCCTCTTGCTGCTTCTGGAATGATAATTGCACCTCAAATCTATTAGTATTGAGGATATAGTGCAATCTCACAAAGGTCTGAGGACTGAGAAACGATTTACTATCAGAAGGCTGCACAATGTCCATGAGTATATAAAGTTATTGGCACTATTTACAAATGTAAGCAGATTTTCTTAAAATGGGATAATGCAATCTGTATCACAACATTACAACATAACCTATTGTCTCTCAAGTCCAATGGATATGTAAGCTTTTAATGCATTTTTTTATTTTGTTTTTACAGAGGTGTTAAAATGAGTGCATTTCCATTCTTCTCATACCCCATCAAATACAGGTTTGAATTCCCAGTGCACAATGCAACGCAAATCTGTCTCTTGTGCTTGCTTGGAGAGACTGCAGGTCGGTGATTTGAAAATACAGTAGTTATCTTTCCTGTTTCTTATATAAGACGTGGAACAAGAAAAGGCCATTTGGTCCTTCAAGCCCTTAGCTTATAAAGACCACACACAAATTGTTTTACTTAACCCATGTTACCTACTGAGGAAAATTTTGCAAGTTTCAAGGTCAACCATTTTAGCTATGACAGCCTTGATATGCCTTTTAAAACAAAGCCGACAAATTCAAACTGCAGTGTTAATACTACCATGCAAAGCACTGGTGTGCTGATAGGTAGTACCATAAAGTGGTAAAGGATGGGGTGGTTGAAAGCATACCATCACCACTATTTCCCACTAAATGAGTCCTGGACCTCAGAATCATCTGAGGAAATACTGAATGAATGCCTGGCGCACATCCGTATATTCAGGAACAGGAAATCAGAACAAAGATCAAACCTTACTGCTCAGGCGTAAAATGGACGCTTAAGAGTGCAATATGGCGGGCAGACCATTGTAGTGGCCAAGGAATAGGTCTCTTAGTTTTTCTGGTAAGCGAGTCAAAGGTTAAGGAGCCATAATCAAATTTCAGTCAGCTACAGAGATTACCAGTGATGTCTCCTTTTTTTTGTGGTTAGGATGTCAATAGCAGAACAGAGAGTAAGCACCCTGTACTCGACTCAACCGTTAATAAAGTGGACTCAATTTAATATTCTGTGCAATCAGTTGATTTGTGGAGTTTTTGATTAAATGTTTCCTCAATCAACAGATCTCAATGGACTTTTATATATTTTCCATTATAAATTGAGAACGAGTAAACGGTGGATACAACATCATATTAGTGCAATAACTGTACAGCTCAAGAATAAAATCTAGAATTGCTTTGTATTAAAAAATTTTTCATGGCACACCATGTTTACAGAACCAGGGACTTAAGTAGCATTATAAACTGTGACTGTAGCAGTAAATTATTTATAATAAACACACTATCCATTTGAAGCTGGCAGCCTGCATGTGCGCAGCTCGTATCACCAAAATGGAATTTGAGCAATAATAGACTCAAAGCTATCAATTATTAACCTTGGCAGTTTGCTTAATAGATAAGTCTTAGGTTGTATAACCACTTCAGCAAAGAGATCAATTATATTGTAACCTTGGATTAAAACACGAATAGGCAATGGCTATACAATGGCCACATGGAAGAGGAATTTTCACCATTTCTCATAAATTCATGCCAGCGAGTCATGATCTCCAGTGAGTGATGGCAGCAGGTGATGTAATGCAAACACCGCCCTGCTATTACAGACCATAAGCGATAGCCTTCCTGAACTGGGTGAAAACATTTCCGATCTTTGAAATTTCTTTCAAAACTATTAAATCAATAGTTGACTGAAGTTTTAATATTTCCAGCAAAATCTGCATGTAATCGATTACTGCATTAGCCTTCTACCCTAGTTAATAATCAGTAGAATGGAATATTTTTCTAATGTTGTTCATCATGAAAAGAATTCATTGTACCTGGAACTAGCTGACAGGTGTGTGTGAAATAGGAGAAGGACATTTTATTGGAGTTAGACAAGATAAGTAGGACTAGACCAAATTAAGCCATGGTGCAAAATGTCAACGTGGTGTGCCACAGCTGTAGCACTGATTCATTTCTACAATTCTCCACACAGTGGACCATTAATCTCAGCCAAGTTGTGGAGTGGAGATAATAGACCTCTCTTCTCCCACTTTATCCCTGCCCACAGGAACAGAACTGAAACAAAAATGGAAGGATTAGTCCCACACACTTTGTGATAGCCAAGTAAAGATGCCCGGAACTGACCAGAGGCTTTCCTCTCAACTAGAGTAGTCTGGGAAGAGAGTGGGAAAGAGGAGATAAAATAACTCCAAAATGGAAGAGAGGTCAGCAAGAACTTGTTTGCACAATGAATAATAACTTATGACTTTGGAGGGGTACAGTGCACATTCATTAAAATAATACCAAGGCTTATAGGGTTAAATTATGAGGACAGGTTGCATAAACTTGGTTTGTAGTCCCTTAAGTTTACATAGTTGAGGGGTAATCTAATTAAGGTCTTTAAAATGATAAAGGGATAGGGTAGGTATCGAGAAACTATTTCCTCCAGTGAAGCAATCCAGAACAAGGGGGCATAATCTTAAAATTAGAGCAAGGCTATTTAGAAGCGACATCAGGAAGCATTTTTTACACAAAGGATAGTGTAAATCTGGAACTGTCTCCCTTAAAAGGCTGTGGATGCTAGGTCATTTGAAATTTTTAAGTCTTGGATCAAAAGATTTTTGTTAGGTAAGGATATTGAGAGATATGGATCAAAGGCGGGCAAATGAAGTAGAGGTACAGATCAGGCATGATCTAAGAGAATGGCCTCAGACAGGCTTGAGGGGCTGAATTGCCAACTCTTGTTCATTTCTTCCCACCATCCTCTCCTATCTTCCTATCATAGTGTTTGGTTAATTGGAATAATTACATGGCTGATGGTGTACCCCTTATTAATTGCTTATAGATATGGTAAAACTATTGGAGTCTGACTTTTAAATGAAGATATGTAATAGGAATATATTTGATTTCAGATTAACTGAAAAATCAACCTCTTTTTGAATTAATGGCACAAATAGAGATAAATGGGTTTGATCTAGTAGCCATTACCAAGACGTGGTTGCAAGGTGACCAAGGTTGGGAACTAAATATTCCAGGGTACTTGGCTTTTAGAAAAGATAGGCAAAATGGAAAAGGAGTGTGGGGGTTAGCCCTGATAATAAAGGATGAGATAAAGGCAGTAGTGAGAAAGGACCTTAGCTCAGAAAATCAGGATGTAGAATCAGTATGGGTGGAGCTAAGAAATAACAAGGAGCAGAAAACACTAGTGGGAGTAGTTTACAGGCCCCCTAACAGTAGTTATAGTGTTGGACAGAGTATAAATCAGGAAATTAGAGGAGCATGTAGCAAGGGTAATACAATAATCATAGGTGACTTAACCTTCATATAGACTGGGCAAACCAAATTGGCAAAAGTAGTTTGGGGTTCATGGGATGCATCTGAGACAGTTTTCTAGAACAATATGTTGAGGAACCAACTAGGGAACAGGCCATTTTAGATCTAGTATTGTGCAATGAGACAGGATTAATTAGTAATCTTATAATAAAGGATCCCCTGGGGAAAAGTGATCATAATATGTTGGAATTTCATATTGAGTTTGAGAGTGGTGGAGTTAAGTCCAAAACTAGAGCCTTAAATTTAAACAAAGCCAATTATGTAGGTATGAGGGGCGAGTTGGCTAAGGTAGATTGGGAAATTAGATTAAAAGATATAACGGTAGATAAATAATGGCAAACATTTAAAGGAATAATTCACAATTCCCAACGAGTATACATAACCTTGAGAAATAAAAGCTCCACAGGAAAAGTGATCCAACAGTGGCTAACTAGAGAAGTTAAGGATAGTAGTAGATTAAATGAAGAGGCTTACAATGTTGCCAAAAAGAGTAGTAAGATAACCAAGAAATTGATAAAGAGGGAGAAAATTGAATATAACAGTAAACTAGCAAGAAATATAAAAACAGATTGTAAGAGCTTCTACAAGTATATAAAAAGGAAGAGAGTAGCGAAAGTAAATGTGGGTCCCTTAGAGGCAGAGACAGGAGAAATTATAATGGGGAATAAGGACATGGCAGAGATGTTAAACAAATATTTTATATCTGACTTCACAGTAGAAGACACAAAAAACATACGGGAAATAGTGGGGTACCAAGGATTTAATGAGAGGTAGGATCTTAAAGTAATTAAGATTAGTAAAGAAAAAGTTTTAGAAAAATTAATGGGACTAATGGCCAACAAATCCCCTGGACCTGATGACCTACATTCTAGATTTTTAAAAGAGGTGGCTGCAGAGATAGTGGATATATTGGTTTTGATCTTCCAGAATTCTCTAGATTCTAGAATGGTCCCCGTGGATTGGAAGGTAGCAAATGTAACCCCACTATTCAAGAAAGGAGGGCGAGAGAAAACAGGGAACTATGGGCCAGTTAGCCTGACATCAGTAATAGGGAAAATGCTAGAATCTATTATTAAGAATGTAGTAACAGGGCACTTAAAAAATCATAATCTAATTAGGCAGAGTCAACATAGTTTTATGAAAGGGAAATCGTATTTGACAAATCTATTAGAGTTTTTTGAGGGTGTAAGAAGCAGGATAGATAAGAGGGAACCAGTGGATGTAGTATATTTGGATTTTCAAAAGGCATTCGATAAGGTGCCTCATAAGAGGTTGTTACACAAGATAAGGGCTCATGGGATAGGGGGTAATATATTAGCATGGGTTGAGGATTGGTTAATGGACAAAAAAGAGAGTAGGAATAAACAGGTCATTTTCGGGTTGGCAGGTTGTAACTAGTAGGGTGCTGCAGGGATCGGTGCTTGGGCCTCAGCTATTTACAATCTATATTAATGACTTAGATGAAGGGACTGAGTGTAATGTATCCAAGTTTGCTGATGATACAAAGCTGGATGGGAAAGTAAGCTGTGCAGAGGATGCAAAGAGTCTGCAAAGGGATATCGACAGATTAAGTGAGTGGGCAAGAAGGTGGCAGATGTAGTATAATGTGGGGAAATGTGAGGTTATTCACTTAGATAAAAAAAATAGAACGGAATATTTTTTAAATGGTGAGAAACTATTAAATCTTGGTGTACAGGGGGATTTAGATGTCCTTGTACACAAATCACAGAAAATTAACATTAAGGTACAGCAAGCAATTAGAAAGGCAAATGGTATGTTGGCCTTTATTGCAAGGTGGTTGGAGTACAAGAGTGAGAAAGTCTTGCTGCAACTGTGCAGGGCTTTGGTGAGACCACACCTGAAGTACTGTGTACAGTTTTGGCCTCCTTACCTAAGGAAACATATAAGATTCTAAGAGGGCTTGACAGGGTAGATGCTGAGAAGATGTTTCCCCTGGCAGGAGAGTCTAGAACTAGGCGACATAGACTCAGGATAAGTGGTCGGACATTTAGGACTGAGATGAGGAGGAATTTCTTCACTCAGAGGGTTGTAAATATTTGGAATTCTCTACCCCAGAGGGCTGTGGATGCTCAGTTGTTGAGTATATTCAAGACTAAGATCGATAGATTTTTGGACCCTATGGGAATCAAGGGATATGAGGATCGGGCAGGAAAGTGGAGTTGAGGTCGAAGATCAGCCATCATCTTATTGAATGGCGGAGCAGGTTCGTGGGGCCGTATGGCCTACTCCTACTCCTATTTCTTACGTTTCTTATGTTTGTTCTCAGTATGTAGTTGTAGCTTTCACTTCTTGGAGAAATTTTTAGGTATCAATGCTCTTCAGATGTGAAATCTTAAGCCACTGTTACGTGCCTTTTGGGGCTATACTTTTACAGAGGCCGCCCTCCAGTACCTCTCCCAAGTGAACATTCTCATGTATGAACTAAGATAGGAGCCTCTCATTTTTCCTCTCCCTAATGCAGGGTAACTAAATCCAATTGTAGAGCCCACCACCCTAGCTGAGATCAGCTAGCTCAGCATGGATTAAAGCTGTTTAATTTTGGGGCTAGAAAATATAATAATGTTCCACAAAATATGAAGAAATCAAGTTATTTTTCACAGTTTTTATTTTGTGCTTTCTTACAGAAATGTCATCTGCTTCAGTGCTTTGCAACAATGTCAAGTGCATGTTACAGATTATTATTTTACAATGGTAAGCAGTGGGCGGATAATAATTGAGATTATTGAAATAGCAATGAGATTGGAGTGGGTGGACGGTAATTAACTGAAATGTTTGGGATTTGAGTAGGTGGATAACATGACTTGAAATAGTTTTCAGAAATGTATCAAAACCTCATCAATCCCTTATGGTTCAAAGATTGAATTGTATCGTCAACATATTGACTTGCCCCACTATCCACTCAGCATCACTTTTTAAATAGGATTTCATGTTCCTGTGCACTAACTAATTCTATTCCAAGCAACCCATAAAACTGCAGAGCCCCAGGAAAGTTGACTTACAAGTAGAAGTTAGTGATGTCTGCTTGATCTGAAAGTCTTTAAACCATTTTTTTCTGATCAGGACGATTTTGGTTCAAAATGAGGGCTGCTATTGTTAGACATTGAGATATTTTTCCAGTTTTTAAAGGTCTATATTTCCCCCCGTTTGCTGTTAGAAAATGGCAGACACTGCAGTGAGTAAGGAGGAGGGAGTGGTCGGAGAGCACGGAGGGCATCGGAGGTGCAAGTCTCACAGCAGGTCAGCTGTAATATAGTCAGCTACCAGCACATGGTGCGGGGCAGTGTACAGGGAGGCTGTGACTGAGATGTGCCACTTGCTCACGATGACCTGCAGGCACAATCTGCCATTTGCAATGTACTACAATGGTAGTGAAGGTCATCAGTTCCTTCAACTCAATACTACAGTGTCATTCCAGGTACCCACAGGGGAAATCTCAGAAGTCAACCATTTAATGTTTTGGACGTTGGGTCCTTTCTCTTTTGCACCATGAAAGAATTACAGATTGCATGATAAAGTAAAAGTGAATTAATTTTATTCAATTATGCAGTGATATTGGTGTACATGTTTAATGTGTTTGCTAGCATGTTTGTTTCTAGTATGTTATAAAGTTCTCTGTGCTAGATGTGCCCTGATACTAAGTGCTCCCCTGTTTGAAGGAGCAGCACTGGTAGGTGGCTGCAAAGCCAACTGTAGAGCTGGAAGGTATGCAGAAACCTTGCCACCTGTAACTGTAACTAACCCTGAAGCACTCGCAGCAGCGTCAAGGGTCGCTTTTGCTGCAACCACTGTGATCTCATTGCTTTCAGAGGTGGTGCCTTATGCTTTGTCACAGAGGCTACATGATGGCACGGAACTTGTGTTTAAATCCCTTCGTGACCTCGCCCCTCCCTATCTCTGTAACCTCATCCAGCTCTACAACTTTCCGAGAACTCTGTGATCCTCCAACTCTGGCCTTTTGTGTATCCCCCTCCCTTCACCCCACCGTTGGAGACTGTGCTTTCCATTGCCTAGGCCTTATGCTCTGTAATTCCTTCCCTAAACCTCTCCGCCTCACTCTCCTCCTTTGAGATGCTCTTAAAACCCATCTCTTTGACCAAGTTTTTTTTTCACCCTTCCTAATATCTCTTTCTTTGGCTCGGCATCCATTTGTGTCATTTTTTAATATAAAGGCACTATATAAATGCAAGTTGTTGTTGTTAAGTGATTGTTACTTTGTCATTCCTACTAATGAAATAACACTCGCAGTAATCACGTACTTCAAAACTGCATACTCCCTTGATTTTATTAGCAGATTTTAATTAAAAGAAGCAGGTGAATCATCTCTTTTTTTAAACAAAGAATGGAGCCCTTACTTTCCAGCATCAGTATTAAATGTTCCCATGGCTCCCATAGTAAGACTAACTATTGCATGTCAAATTATTTAGAGTTTTACATTTGGAGGAGTTGGATTGAGACTTTACAAGCTCAGCCACCAGTGGAAAAGAGGAGAGTTTCACCCACAGAATTGGAACTTGGGGGTAAAGAGTATCTTGTGATTATTTACATAAATATGCATGTCTTAGTGAACATTGCCCACATACCCCTCTCAAAAATATTTCCATGGATGCTTTACCAGTACAAAGTAAAGCCATAATTAAGTACAATTTCTTGTAGATTTCAAAACAGAAGGAACACCATGTAATAATTCAGAGCTATTGCTGCCTTAAAACCTCTTCTGCTCTGGCTGCTAGTAAGTTGTACTCTTAGCTCCTAGTCGAACAGCTGACCTCATTTATTTGTGATGTAGAGATGCCGGTCATGGACTGGGGTGGACAAATGTAAGGAGTCTTACAACACCAGGTTATAGTCCAACAGTTTTATTTGAAATCACAAGCTTTCGGAGGCTTCCTCCTTCGTCAGGTCACTCACCTGACGAAGGAGGAAGCCTCCGAAAGCTTGTGATTTCAAATAAAACTGTTGGACTATAACCTGGTGTTGTAAGACTCCTCTCGTTTATTTGCACAGGCAATCATGTGTTTTATATACTTGTAGGTCTTCAAGAAACTTTCAAATTGTTCAACATTATTATTTCCCACTTAACAAAATAAAGTGTTCCTCCAGTAATACATGATGAGACTGTGACAATATTCTTCTTATAGCGCAGATCTACAGTGTTTTCTTTAATTTGTTGGGTGTTATTACAGAATAACAAATACCTAAGAACCAGTACCATTGAAGGATTAAGATGGCTGTTCCAAATCATGAACTAGGAGCGCATACCAGAAGCCGAAGGCCCAGAGATGGCTCGAAATTGGGCCTTGGGCCTCATCAGCATACTGCCAGCAAGCTGTAAATGGCAATTCGGCATCTATAGGCAGCTCGCAGATTCTACGAGGACCAGGTTGGGCTGGCTGCCTCCCCTGCAGCAGCCGTTAGGTGGATCCTTGGGGAGGGCAGGGGTGGTGGCGAGGCGATCGGGAGGGAGGAGAGGTGATTGTGAGGGAAAGACGATCGGGAAGGGGGGGTGATAGGGAGGAGCAGGATCAGGACGGGGTCGAGCAGGGGCTGGCAACAGTTTTGGGACCGTTGTGGAACTGGGAGAAGCAGGAGTATTTTTTAAAAAAATCTTACCATATTGGTGGCGGCCTCCAGCACTTCCTTTAAGGATCGTTGGTTAGGCTGCAGGTAGACCTGGCTATCCTGAATGCAGCAGGCCCAGCGCCTGCTGCCTTCAGAGCAGCCCAATTTCAGGAAGGGGCCTCAAACAGGCATTAGGCCCTCTATTTGCATAGACAAAAGTCCTAACCCCTGTTTCGGGTGCGGGCCCTGGATGCCTATTCTGGAGCCTTTACCAATAGGACAGGTGGCGCACTTCCTGCACAGAATGAGCCGCGCCCACCGCCCGCCATATTGCACACTTAAGCGTCCATTTTACTCCTGTAAAACAGGCGAGGCATCAACAAATTTCTAGGCCCAAATATCAAGTGAGGAAATGATTGAGCTTAACTGTGATGGTCCCTTTTGTCAAATGGGCCCACAGTTGAATAATGGCCACTTCAGTGACTACTGGAGGGCTGTTGGGTTCCTGTGGAATTGCACACCAGTGTGAGTCATTGCCTTCAGAAAAATGCAGAAAAAAAAGAGGAAACATGGAGCCTTATTAAGGGATATAATTCAATTAAAATAGATTGTCTTCATGTTATTGTAATGAGATGTCTTTCTGCTATTCCAGTAAGACATGTTTCTGCAATTGCAATAAGATGCTTTCTTGTTATTGTAATTGTAACTTTTGCTGTTCCTGTTATTAGTTAGATCTGTTCATCGTAGCAATAAGATGTCACCACCATGAAATAGGTTTGCTGTTAACTACAGGAGGGAGGCATCGCATATCATCAATCTCAGTAGTCAGTACAGACATTTTTATATGAGGAAATTCTTTAGTTGACAAAGTGCTTTCTTTAACCTTAACATGATGAATGATGGGCAATGATTCGCATCAACTCTTTTCAGTCTGTAGTTGTGTTACCTTCTTTGACTCATCTCATCAATAATACACTACAACTACATTCTGCAGCAACAGATGGATTTGAGGCCATCATCTTTCATTCCCCTGAGTAATGAGTGACAATGCTTTACATTATCTTACTCAGTCAGTCAAACTTGATTTAACTGCACCTTTGAACAAATCCAGTGTTTAACAAAACATGTTTTGAAAAGTAGCAGTACTTGCCTTTTTTTTAAAAAAAGCAATGTGTCACACATTTTCATCACCCATTGTTTTGTCAGCTCCACACATGAAGATGTATTGAGGGAACTATTCTAGGTGACCAAAGTATACAGTGAGGGAATGTCCAAAACAATATTAGGAGACAACCCCTATAACATTAGGGAATCACACTGGTTCAAGAAAACGGAGAAACAGGGTCTAGGTCACTGATGACCTGAAGGAAAGAAAATATTTTTTAAAAATTGAACAATTAGATATGTTCCCCCAAGGTTGAGTGAGTGAGTACACTGCAATGTGGAAGTGACCAAGACCAAGACGGTCACAGATTTGATCACAGTTTATGCTGGGTTAGCTGATCTCAGCCAGGATGGTGGTAGGCTATTCTACAATTGACCTCAGTATCCCTAGAGAGGGAACAAAATGAGCTGGGCTTCCCATTCCTGACAACTATCCAGTAACCCACACTGACAAGTGCACATGTGGAGACATCAGGTAGGGGTAGGATTGGAGTCCACCCCCACCTTCTGCCAACACTCACTGTATGGGCTCACACAGGTAGAATGATGGGGTACTGGAAAGCCACAAAAAATGATCCCAGTAGGAATTAGAGGGACAGATCAGCCATGATCTAATTGAATGGCCTACTCCTGTTCCTATGTTCCTAGAGCCTTCAAGAGAGGAGGCAGAAAATTGGCAAAAATTAGAAAAAGAAATACAAAAAGGGAAGAGAGCCAAGATTGCAATGATGAGGTACTTATTGTGCTCCTGTACATAAATGCCGTTGAAAATCTCTGACTCAGTAGGATCTGTTCGAGAAGTCTTTGAATATTCACTATCAAAACTTCAATTTAAACTTTATTGAATTATAAAAGTACAATCATTGGTATAAATGTGCAACTTGCAACAAGTATTCATTTTGCATACATTGGTGCAGCACGATGCAAGCACTACATTACTCATAAGAAAAATACACACATGAATCTCCCTGGTCTACCTCACTGCTTTGCAAGTAGTAAAACTGTTGCATCTTTTTGTGGAGTTTTTTTTCTTGGCGAAGGATGTGCACAATGCACATCCGATCCATTGCAATCAATGGAAATACATTTTGCAAATGCAAAAACAATTGAAATGCAGTAAATAGCTGGGAAAGTTTGATTCTTATTAGGGTTGCCACCTTTTGCCAAGACAAAAGCTGGACTGGGGCACAGAGCTGGGCTGTGGCCTGGATTCTAATGGTTTTCTCTGCCGCTGATGAAAATTTGTTGAAAATTTTACACCGACACTTTATAAGACACACAAAGTGGAAAAAGTAACACTCGTATACGATTTTTGGTTTGAATGTGAGTAATTTACAGACTCACAAACTGGATTTGTCCAGTCCAAAATGAGAGGTGGCAACCCTATCCTGTTTATGAACAGATTCTGACTTAAAAGGAATAGAGTAAATGCAATTAAAATAATTATCATTTCAAAGTTACAAAGCCAAACGTGCATCATTGTACAGACGGCAAAATCTTCTTAAAATACATATGGCTGCAAACTTCAACAGCAGCAAGGATCTTTTTGTTTTTTCTCCATTTAGAAGTATCCAGGAGACCTTTTCTCTCCTTTCCATGCACAGCTGCATCGACTTGAATTTGCATCTTTATGATCAATTACAGTCCAACACAGATACGTGGATGAGACACCTTAACTAAAATTGGCCTGATGGGTTTAATTGGCTATTTTGGCGCACTAATTTAATGTTGGTTTTTAAAAAATATTTGGAGACAAATATTAATGATTGTAAACAGGATTACCAGTCACCTATGAACACCTTTGTTCTGCTTTTCTTTCCCCTTTTTGGACTGCGAACTGCGTGCTATCAGTTTTGTTCAATTTAAGCAGGGTGTCCACAGGATGGAATTTGTTTGTTTAGTCAGATGCATTAAACCAGATTGTTAAACTTGTGAGAACAAAATGAGGGACAGATGGGATCATTAAAATGAATGAAGCACATTCCCTGGTAGAATGAAACAGCAATACTGCAGAATCATCAGTGCCATATAGCCCTATATATATATATATATATATCTGTAGGTGGAATCCAAGTTAGTGATAGAAGGACATTTACACGTACAAAAGGGATTGTGGGAAAAGGAAATAATAAGGAAAATTGCACCATAAAAGTATGGTTAACAATCCTGATTTAATACTGCAGAAGTTGCTTTAACGATAAGAAAAATTATCTTCACCTTTAAAAGTGTGTACTAGTACAGTCAATGTAAAACGTAAGTATTAAAATACTTCCATCTTGTTTGGTATTTACAACAGTAAATTCTGCACTCCCAGCAGGAGCGACCCTCGCAGGGAGTGCGGGCCAGAGAACTGTGTTGTCGCCCATCTCTGACCTGTGCTCCCTTGATTATAGCTCCCCTGCTGGCGTGCAGAATTTACTCTAGTAAATACTAAATAAGATGGAAGAGTAGAATTTACTCTAATATATACCAACAGTAATTTTCTGTAATATGTATATTGAATGTATAAATAGATAATATATGTACTATTATTCCCTAGTAATCAACTGCTAATCATCACTCAGTTATCTTGCACTGGTCATATCACAGTTCTTAATTCTTCAATATATATCATCACACATCAGTAACATGCCACTCACTGACCTACCATCGTGAAACTCATTAGCAGAAAAAAAATTGATTAAACCTGTGATAAACTTAACAGTATTATATATACCAGAGGAACTCCATGGTGATGCTTAAGGCCAGCTGGAGTGTTTGCTGCTTTATGCTGTGTACCACACAACTTATTCTCAGGGCCACTGATTTATACTGATTGAACAAGTGAAAAAATGTTTTAATACAAAGGGACTGATCATATACAACCTTTCTGGTGGACTCCCACCATAACTTCAGCCTAGCTGGATCCTGGTGGAGTTTGAAGCTATTCTAGCTGCCTGGCCCTGTACAAGGCCACTGACATTAGAGAGGAATGCGTCATGGGGAATACCTGTTAGGAGTTCCTGCGCCTCAGCCCTAGGTTGGGATCCAACAGGTGCGGACTGGAGCTTTGTCCCCCGAAGATGAGGGGCAATTTTTTTAAAAAGTTACAAGAGGCCCCCTGATACGGGGGGGAGACCGGGTGCGGTAGAGGCCTGGCATCCTTCCCCGGCCCAGCAAGCTTTGGCTGCCATTTCTGCCAAAGACCCGCTACTCATGGCTCCTCCCACGGACCCAATGAACTTTGGCGGGGTGAGCAGTGGAGGCTTACAATGGGACGTGCCTCCTCTGCACATTTTCTAGGCCAAATTATTGACGTTTTTTTAAGGGTTTTTGCAGGTTTTATTTTTAGTGTAAAATAAGGAAAAAAATGGGCCTCAAAAAAACCCAGTCAAATTTAGGGAAAATCAGAAAATAAGCAGTTTTTAATTTAAGCATCACTAAAACTCAACAAAACAAGCAAGGGACTTAAAAAGGTTCAGTCAAACTAAATGACAACCCACAGTTATTTACACAGGTCATGGACACCACTTTTATGGGCTCACCATCAGACTCTCACTTAAATAGCATTTTTTTAAAATTAAAATTGGAAAACCTGGCTCTGAAATTCCAGTCTCCTGCCATAACCCTGGTGAGAGACCAGTAAAACCCTGAGGGAAATGGTCTAAATCGCTATTTACAGCCATGGTCAGTTGATGGTATAAGTTTTTCTTATCTAAAAGATGGCGATGGAGTTCGAGTTGTGACAGAGACTTCAGAAACTCACTCCACAGTGCCACCTAGTGGCCAGTGCCCCAACTATGTCATGGCAGTTGACATAACAAAATTGAATGGGAAATTTTGGCATAGCAACTTACAGTGATAAATGTTGTCAGAGAAGCAAGACCAAATATTATGACAACTGGAAGGAAGGTTTGTGGACAGGGAGTACACACCTTCTTGAGATTTTTAATATACAGAAAGATAAATGGTGACATGGGAGTGATTTCAAGATCATAACAATTTCAGGTGATGGTTATAAACCACCAAAGCTTCACTCTTCAGTGTGTTCATCAAAGTGAGGGATGCCAGTACTTGTGAAAAAAACAAACTTGTTCCATTTTTATCCCCCAGGGTCAGCATAATACCCACCAGGGCAGTTAAAGCACAATCATTTGCAGAGAAAAGTTGCTCCAATAATGCACCTTAACCCCAAACTCAGAAGAGCAATTTTAATACATCAGTGAAATTTCTTCTTAATTTTCGCTCACCAGGCATCTTTAGGAACTTCCGTGAGGGAAGTGGACAATTTAGTGCCAAACTGTACTGTATACCCACAACCACTAGAAACTGGACTAAAATTCCCAAGCTCATTTCAAGTAGGAACCTTATAGCCATTAGAGAAAGATTTTCAAGTCGTGCCTAAAATGGAGCAGCTGCTCTGCCTGCCCATCTGTGTCGGCGTGAGGCCCGAGCCATTTTGTGACCTAGGCCTCATTAACATGCTGCCATTCGCCAAGTGGGCGATCTTATCCGTGCTGCATCTCATCCGGGGTGGGAGGGTGGGAAATTGGCCAGCCCCCCACGCTGAGCCTGCCGACAGGTTGGACCGAGGGCTGGGGGGCCTTTGAATGGGCCGGCAGCAGGCTGGAGTTTTTTTGTGGCCCTGGAGGAGCAGGAGTGCCTGGTGAATTGTACCTAGCAAGAGTCAACTTCTTCAGGAGAGCAAGAGGGGCGAAAGGGGGTAAAATTAGCAAAAAAAAACCCCAACTCTTATCCACGGTACTAACTACAGTCAGTAGTGGGAAATCAAATTCTCACATGCTGCCAATCTTTGGCCAAATGCACGTTGTGTTTCAGTTTGAAGGTGCATAATACTCAAAGAGCAATAGGCGGCAACCAGGAAACTATAGGCCATTTATTCAATCTAAGGAGTCTGATGATATCATAAAACATTGGAACAAACCGTAAGTAGTTTCTGAATGTCAACCCAACTGTGAGATTAGTTTTCTTACATGGGGCCGAGTGTAGTAGAGGTTTCGTGATGTATGTCAAACATAATGAAAAACAGAAAATGCTTGACATACACAGCAGGCGAAAGAGAAAGGTTATTTCTGATGAAGGCCTACATTCCAAATGCTAACCTACATAACAAGAGCAAAGAAATAATGATAAGTTAGTACAAACATTGGTTAGGCCATGGTTATGGGACCTTGTGCAATTTTGAGCATCGCAATATAGAAACGACGTTAAAACCATAGAAACATACAGCATAGATTCACCAGGATGTTGTGTGGAAGGGAGCAGGAAGTTACAAAGGGACATAGACAGATTAAGTGAGAGGGCAAAATGGAGTTCAATATGAAAGAAGTGTGAAGTCATCCACTTTGGATCCAAGAAAGACAAATCGGAATATTTTCTTAATGGCGAGAGACTAGAATCTGTGGAGGAGCAAAGGGATTTGGGTGTCCAGGTACACAAATCGCCATGTTAGCGCACAGGTACAAAAAGTGATCAAAAAAACGAATGAAATGTTGGCCCTTATCTCAAGGGGGCTGGGATACAAAGAGGAGGAAGTTATGCTTCAGTTGTAAGGAGCCTTGGTCAGACCCCAACTGGAGTACTGTGTTCAGTTTTGGACACCGGACTTCAGGAAGGATATATTGGCCTTGAAGAGGTGCAGCACAGATTCACCAGAATTATACCAGGGCTTAAAGGGTTGCATACACTTGGGTTGTATTCCCTTGAGTTTAGTAGGTTGAGGGGTGATCTAATTGAGGTGTTTAACATGATAAAAGGATTTGATAGAGTAGATACAGAGAAGCTATTGCCCCTGGTGGGGAAACCCTACTGTTTGCAATATATTACAATTTCATGTTCATACCTTAAAAGTGCAGCTACCACAGGAGCCAACACCTAAGGGCATTCAATGTCTAACAAATTAGCTATCTTTTACTGTATAAGTAATTGTCAGTTTATTGGCCACTTCCAAATCAGGGCAGTCATGTCTGAAACTTGGAATCTTTCAGCAAAAGTACAGGCAAAAATCCTGAAAAGCAGAGGCTTTGATTGGGAACTTTAAGTAGTAGATCATGCTTCTCTCAGCATCCGAAGCATGTTAAAAACTGTGTAGATATTTCTGGTATAGCACCAGCACTAAATCTTCTAGATGCTGCTAATTGCTCTAAGACTGTCAAGAGTCCTAAGGTGGTTGGCAGAACCTTTTTTTTCCACTTTCCCCCTTCCCCCTATTTATTTGCTCTGTCTCAGACTTATAATACAGGCTTTTAAACCAAAGCTTGGCATAACCTAGCCACTACTACTTGATTTATCTAATCTTTTCTTCTACCCTCTTCACATGACATAATAGTTGGGCTGGAATATTAAATGGAGAATAACACTCTGGAATTTGTTACATTTGGGATAACGTATCGGCTGACATGGACAACACACAGCTGGAAAATGTGAAAGGGGTCAACATAATGGATTAAAAAGGTCTTGTTTTACTCCTTTAGAAATAAGCATTACATTTTACCCATTTCTGTGCATGAGTGACACCTGCCCATCAAACTGGCAGGTAGATCTGAATTTCTTTCACTTAGATTAAGGTTCTCATGATTTTGATCATCTTGCCTGTCAGAAGCTGGCCAGTCAGCGAGTACCTACACTGATGCTCATTTTCACACTTCTCAAGCAGTTGACAGACTGTCTGATGATTGGCAAATACAACTGTGCTGTGAGGAAATCAGAATGTGCAGACAATGGCACAATCCCCATTTTTCTGACTGAGATCTCAATATCCTTTTTAATAGCCTGCATGACAAATAAGATGACCTTTGAAGAATCAGATATTTCAGGCCCACCAACCAAATTAAAGTCCAAATGGATGAGGATAATGAAGTATATCAAAGCTGGCTCAGAAACCCAAAGGCATGAAGGACGTGAGGAAGAAATACCAGGATTTGAGGATAGCCGCCCAGGTAATGCAGGAATTGAGCTGCAAATGCTGCAGCATGAACTGTGCATTGTATTCACAATTCACAATCTGGTTACTTAAAACTATTGGAAATTTCTTCATCAAAAGCCACACTTAACTCTGTACTGACTCAGATATAATTATGTAGAGACAGTGGTTTTAAAAAACAACTAATGCTCCAAGAGTCTCCCTGTACCGTCATGCATGCAATGATAGTACAGAAAAGCTAACTTTATATGAATGGACACAGCTAATAATGTCTTGCATCACATTTGCAGAAAAGCATAGCGCACAACAGGGTCTGCACTGGTACCAGTGGCAGCAACACAATGAAACCCTTCACAACTTTTGAACAAAGGATGTTGAAATGTGAGAATATGGAGTCAGTAGAAGGCGTTCTTTTGAGGAGGTTTTGAAGTGCCCAACTGAGGTGTGATGAGCATCACCGAGCATTTTTTGTTGAAATCATAACTTTACAAGTCAGTGCCACTTGTACAATATATTATAGAAGGGATGGCTCCAGGCACTGATACTTACTTGGCACTTTGCTCTCATCAGTGGCTCCCAGTGCTTTGGCAGCATGCACACCCTAGGCAATTGTCTCAGCTCACTTGAGCGTAACTGGTGGTCAAACCTTCAGTGGATACAGAGGAAATCCTGCCCTCAAATGCATAAATCTATTGTGATAGGTCCAGTGGATGAATGTTCACCTTTAAGTTCAACGGCGGTGAAGGCATTGTAGCAAGCTGTTGTGGGGCACCTAGAACATTAACTGATGTCGAGTTCCACTCGCCTGTCACCCGTCCTCGTTGACCTACATTGGCCCCCGGTCCTCTAAGGCCTCAAATTTAATATTCTCATCTGTGTGTTTAAATCCTTTCATGGCCTCACCCTTCCCTATCTCTGTAACCTCCTCCAGACCTGCAACCCCCCAAACTCTTCATTCCTTTGACTCTGGTATCTTGTGCATCCCCCCACCCCCATCACAATTGATGGCCGTGCCTTCAAATGCCAATGCCTCATGCTCTGGAAATCCCTTCCTAAACCCACCTGCCTCCACCTCTACTACTTAAAACCAAGCTTTTGGTCACCCCTCTTAACATCTCCTCTTTGGCTAGGTGTTCATCTGAGGAGATGCATTGGAAGATGATGGTGTGGTCGACTGTATGAAAGGCTGCAGAGAGGCCGAGGTGGATGAGGTGAGATAGTGCACCGGAGTCACAGATGGCAGCTTAGTGGGAATGGGGTCATGGGAGCAAGAGGTGGGCCACATGGACAAAATGAGCTCAGAGAGGACATGAGGAGCGATGGGAGAAAAACTAGGGTAAAGGGCTAGCTCAGGGAGGACTCTGGGGAGAGGTTTGGCTTGATGGGATAGAGGAAGGGGGGGGAAAGGAGCAAAGGCAGCTGAACGGGTGGTCTCAACCTTAGTGACAAAGAAGTCCATGAGCTCCTTTCACTTGTTAGAGATGGGGGTGGAAGGGGCAGAAGAGAGGAGTATAAAAAGAGGTTGAAGTAGAGAAAAGAAGCCATGGGTTATCTTTGCTTTCCAGGATGATCCTGGAGTGATGGATAGTTTTGGCAGAGGCGAGCATTGCCCTTATAAAGGGCATAGGGGGGGTTCAGCAACTTATAAGACCCCAAGGATACTTGCTGCACAGGTCGGGAACCAGTGAGTCCTGATCCTGGCCCTCCCACTAGAGTTGCGGCAGGAATGCATCAGGATGGCTGTGGAATTTCGGCCTCTGTACATCTGTCCAGTAAAGAAAATATATTAGTATATCACATACTTCACATTGAGTTGCTGCTCCCTGGAGTGGATGGGGTTTGAGCCTGGAGGTCATGACTAACCATGGGGTCATGTATGAATGCAGAGATTGGGTGAGAAATTAAAGTAGGATAATCACTCATATCCTTCTGAAAGCAGCCACTCTATGTCACATAATGCAGCCTGGTAAGACTTGGGAGTATATTTTCCTATCTGTGTACAATGAAAATTTAATTGTTGAACCAAACTGTCATTGGTTTGTGCAATTCAGTAAAATAATTTTTCCTTAACTTTATACACGGAGGAATGTACAGCCCTTGGACAGCCACGTGTCTGTTCAAAAACTACCTTCATCTCTTAATTGCTTCTAAATTAAGCATCAACTGTTTCTTTGCAGGCACCTTCTTGACATTAAGAAGTCCAAAACAGGTTTTTTTCTTCTTTCTGCTTTTGCTATTTATATACCACCATTTCATGAACAGAAGAAAATCATCTTTAGGTGACAACAATACACATTTAAGGGAATTTGCAAAAACAATTAGATTTCCTCACCAGTTTCATCAGTATATCTTTCTCACAATGGTTTACAATATGGGCCTTTGCTTCACTTATGAGCAGTTAGCTAGTCTAGGAAGGGTTTTCCGAAGACTGTGTCAGTTTTTGATGTATCACGACAATGACAGCACAGCATATGTTGAAAAGCTTCACTTACTTCCCTCGATGTAGCAGGAGGGGCATTGATGAAGAACATACACTAGGGATATTTAAACATGCCTTATCCTCAATATATTCAAATCTATCATAAATGCACACTTTTTACTGGTGATATTAGATTCTGCCTCATTTTTAAGGAAAAATCATTGCTGTAGCAAGTTACAGATTTATCAATTGCAGTGACTGACAGCTAGTTCTGTTTGACACAGCAAGAGTCGCTTGTGCAGTAAAGCAACCATGGTCAACAAATGAGGTAAGAGACAGTATCAAGCTAAAAGAAAAGGCTCACACAAATGCAAGGAAGACTGGAAATCCAGTGGACTGGGACAGCTATAAAAAGCGACAAAGGGATACAAAGAAAGTAATAAGGTGCAAAAAGGGAATATGAAAAAAAACTTGCACGAGATATCAAAGCTAACGTTTTTTAATAAATATATTAGGAAAAAGAGAGTGGTAAAAGGGAACGTGGGCCCATTAAAGACTGATGCAAACGAGACTATAATGGGCAATAAGGAAATGGAAGACTTGTTACATGAGTACTTTGTATTCATTTTCACAGAGGAGGAAGAGGACAAAATACTAATGGTACAAGGGAACCTACAAATAAGTCAAGGAGAGGAACTTAGTAGATTTAATTTAATATTTTTTAAAATAGTAATGGAGAAAATAATGGGACTTAAGATATTATCAAATCTCCAGGACCTGATAGTTTCCACCCCTGCTCCCATGGGAAATGGATTTTAAAAATTAGTCTATTGAAAACATTGCTTGTTACACACTTGTGAAGGGCCAATTATGACAACTCAGTGTAATTGCTGCATTGAGGGGAAGGTGGGATTGAAAATAAAACTGAGTTTTTAATTCACTTAACTTTTAATTTTAATTCATTCTAGCTAGTTATAATGAAAGGGGGACGAGATTTCAAAATACCAACACAGTTAGTACTTAATGTTTAAAAATGATTTAAATATATATAGCGCTGCCCGATGACGACACACATAAAAATGAAAGTACATTATTAAAACAAG
Source organism: Heptranchias perlo (assembly GCF_035084215.1). NCBI lineage: Eukaryota > Metazoa > Chordata > Chondrichthyes > Hexanchiformes > Hexanchidae > Heptranchias > Heptranchias perlo. The sequence continues at coordinate 19,591,804 of NC_090332.1, read as the reverse complement.
GGGACTGTTGAATGTTTTGAATATAATAATCGATATAAAAATACAATGACCATATGGAATTAAAAACCTCTTGTATACAGAATAAAACCATACAACATGTAAAGATATTTCCAACAAAATCCACTTGATTGCAACGTAGAAGTAGCAGCACTTTTCTAAGATTCAAGTATGATAATATTTATTCTATTCACTGAGAATTAATTTTCTATTAGACATATTTGCAATCATGAAACCTCTGGCTTCTGGTTATTTTTGGCTAAGAGCTGCATATGTTCATTTTGTTCTACTTTTGAAAAAAAACATTGGGGTAGGTTTTGACTTTATGCTATAGTGTAAAACAGGTGATAGTGACTCGACAGACCATTTTATATCTTTCCCAAATTTTGTTTCAATTGAAGTCAATGGAAATAAAAAGCAGGAGAGATGTAAAACTATCACCCGTTTTACACTTGCACAAAGTCAAAATCTACCCCATTTTCATTTTGGCACAATAAAAGAATCGTAGACTGCAAGATATATTCAAAGTCCCATATTTAATTATTGATTGAATTCATGAGGTTTTTGAGTGCACGCGGTATTTGAGTGTACGCGGTGTTGATAGCATGTGGCGTAAGGACCCAAGTCGCTTTTCTGAGGGGTTTTAAATTGCCCCTCATGATTCTCTGTGTTGCTTCTACTCCACTCCTAAGTGCTCCCCCAGCTGAGGTAAAGCAATGGTCCTTGGCTGCTGAATCACTGACAATCTGCCTGGACAAACTGCCTATGATTCAGAAGGCCTGTTACTTGCATCTGAGACCAACTCTGATGTATGTACAACAATGCCATATATTCTGTACTGCAGTTGCTGGGGGTACAATGCTTTCTTAGACGGTGTCTATAGTCATTTCTACAGCACAGAGTGGTGGTCCAAAAATGCCACTACCCCTGTCAGTTGGCTGCTCCTTTGCTTCTCTACTCTACTGGAGAGCATTTCCTCATGAGGCACACATCTGTCTGAGGGTAGAACAATGAGTCTCTAACGATGTGCTAAAGAATCCTATAATGCCTCATCGTCATTGACAAGTAATGGATGCAAAGGGATAAATTTTAACGGGGAGCCGTGAAGAGGTTGGGGGGTGGTTCCTGACTGGAAACCCGGAAGTACGGGTTTCCTGGACATCCTTACGATTTTGACGCAAGGAGGTCTTTCATTTTTTTCCTGCAGATTGACAGGCTGGCTGTCAGTCGGACAGCTCAGCGGCCAGAGAGCGAGTGCCAGCAGGTATCAGGGGGGTGGGGGGTCAGTCATCGGGGGGGCAGTCATGTGTGTGGGGGGGGGGGGGGCGGTCATCGGGGGGGGGTCAGTCATTGGTGGATCGGGGGTCATCAGGAAGGGTCGGGGTTGGGGGTCATCATGGGGTCGGGGTCATTGGGGGAGTCACTGGGCGGGTCATTAGGGGCTCAGTCATGGGGGGGTCGGAGATCGTGGGGAGGGAGGGGGTCGGAGATCGTGGGGAGGGAGGGGGTCGGAGATCGTGGGGAGGGAGGGGGTCGGAGATCGTGGGGAGGGAGGGGGTCGGAGATCGTGGGGAGGGAGGGGGTCGGAGATCGTGGGGAGGGGGTCGGACATGGGGAGTGGGTGGGCCGATCGCATGCATAGGATCGCTGCAGGTAGGCTTGTTGGTTCTAGAGGAAACACTTCTGCTCCTCCGGGCCCACAAGCTGTGCAATGAAGGCATTTACCTGCTGAGCCGGGCTTTCTCGCCTCCTCTCATGTGGCAGGAAGCAGAAGGCCCGGGGATCCTGGCCCCCGGGAGTTAAAAATAAAAAACCTGTCAAAATGGAGGCCCGCAACCTCCTTAAATGCTTTCACTGTCCGACCCGCCTCCTAAGAGTGGGTTGGTTATCCACCCGTTGACCCGTCTCCGTTAAAACTGGAAGTGGGTGGGTTGGAGTCGGGTTTTACTTTTTTACGATTTTTACCTTCCCACCCGTCCCCAACCCACCCATTCTTGGGATTAAAATTTACCCCAAAGTGTTTGTTTTTGGGCTGCTGATTGATGTATGTGCAGGTGATGATGGTTCATCTGCACTGTAACCTGATGACCAATGGGTTTTCTATACGCTGTGAAGACAGCAGGTGGGATATTCTTAGCACCTAAGCACATTTATCCATTTGGATACTGCACTTTCATTCACTTAATTATGAAATACTTGTGCAGAATGAGTATAACACACAGTACACAGCGTGGAATATATGAATAATATAATACATACCAGCCCTCCACCCTCCTAGCGCTCCCCTTCCTATGAACTGCACCATGTGCTAATCATGTTTTGACAAAGACATTTTTTGGATAGTCCTGTTGCACACATTGCCCTACTATTCAGGACAAGTTGGCCTTCAAACATAAGAACAATGTGAATTAACAATGGCACTACATTCATTCCTTTCACTGTCTGAGGACTGCATTGCTTTCATTCAGCTCTTTAACAAAGTATATAACCGTCAACTCCATATTAGGGCCCATGTGCCTTATGGCATTACATTCATTCATTCATTTAATTCAATCTTTAACAAAATGCACTACAAAGAATCCTTAATATATGTCCTTCAATTGCATATTAAGACATGGTAATACTCTTGTTTTACCTTTGTGCTATTTTTCAAGTTGTAGAATCTCTTCTGACTTCTGTCCAGACTCTGGTATGTTCTTTGGGTCCAGTGCAACTTTGTGAGCTGTTCCACTCCTTCCCTGGTCACCTTTAGCCTCGGCCTAAAAGGCTCAGACATTATTCCAGAACGTTACCAAATGGGACTTAGACGTCCTGGTCCATGAAATAGTTTGTAAATTTCTATTTTGCTCTAGTTTTACAGAGTTCTGTGTACTCCATAGCTAGATGGGCCGAATACTCACCATTTGTACCAGCACAGTGGAAATGCAGATGCTTGAAAAGTGTGAAAGCAGTCATGATCAGGCACTTTTCTTTTCTACCCACAGTTGAATTCAGATAACACAGAAATGTTGAGCAAAAAATGGCCAACCTGATTTGGGTTTGTTATTTTCCATAAAGGGCAATTAGCTCTTTATTCAGAAAAAGAGCAGAATATAGCCCTTAATCCTTCCCCAGTGTCAGCCTGCACAACAAACTTGTTTTACAGCACATCACGGAGCATTACAAACCTTGCTACCAATTCACTTATGTTCTCCATCAATGTTCTGAAAGCTAGCTTCAGTACTTGAGTAGAATGGTGTATTGATTTGGCTACTGAACTTCTCAAGCCAGGGTTTACCTACAGTCTAGTACCTGTTAGCAATGTAAAAAGGACCTAATACAGGAGGCAAAGGGTGAGTTTTCTTTTAATAAAATATATTTCTACTGATAATGTAGGTATTAGTGACTAGCACTGAATAAAATATATAATGGGATATTTAAGTGGGACTGGATAATGCAGTGGTCCAATCCTTTTACCTGGAAGACCTGGATTTAGTTCCAGCTCAGACTGATGGGATGAAAGCCTTCACTGCCTATTCGCTGTCCTATGTGAAGTTGATTTGAGTTGAGTTCACTAGTTCCTAGTGGGTGTTGGCTCACAGCAGAAAACTGCCTCAAATTCAGCACGAATTTGCACTAAATAGGTAATCTCAGTGATACAGCGTGCTGAACAGGTGGTGTGGGAAATGGAAATGGTCACACTGATGAAGCAGGGGTGCTTTTCTGAGGTTAAGGCTAAGACACATTGTCAGGCAGAGGTTTGTTTTACATCCAAACCTCCCAAAGGCAAGTTTAACAAAACTACCTAACATTCATCCAGCCTTATACTGTCCTCTATTCATTCCTGACTGGTTACTTTTTTTTGTTCATGGTCTCAGCGACCACCATGTTCCATACAGCGTTAGATCATCTCTTCGTGTGTTTGTCTATTTATTCCTTATTTCTGTTCCAACTCAGAAATTCAGCTCGATCTTTTTAATTTTAAAACTGCTAATTGACATTTCAAATATACTATTGGAAAAATCCTTCTAATTCTGAAACTGGTGAAACAATGAATAAGAAAAGTTCACTTTTAACTTTAGTGTCTGTTTGCACACCAGCGTAGGGTCCAGCTGCCTCCTTGTTAACCCATTAATCAATACTATGTAATTATATTTAGTCGAGACTTTACTCAGTGTGAAACACTGGGAGCGATTTTAAACATACACCTAGAATGGGTGTGAAGTTGGAGGAGCAGCTGCGTTGCCCGTACAAAGCCAGTGTTGGGAGGCCCAAGACATGTTCAGGTTAGGACCTCATTTGAATGCAGTCTCGATAGGCACCTCGCTGCAGCTCACTGGTCATGGGAGGACTGGAAATCGGACTGTTCCTACGCTGATCCCAGAGGGGCCGAGCAAAGGCTGGTAGCAGGCCGCAGTATTTTTGTGGAACCAGGAGGGGCACTCCTGCTCTTCCTCACTCCACAAACATAAAGAAAAAGAGGTCTGGGGCCCTTTTATGGAGGGGCCACCAGTGGTCCCTTTAAGGATTGCTGGATAGGCAACTCACCACCTGGTATAAATGGGCAGAGTATCCAGGGCGCACACTCTGCCCATTTGTGCTTGAAAATTGCAATCAGGGTCCTACAACGGGGTAGGACTCCAATTTGCAAATTTAAAAAAACCTCCCACCCAAAACAGATGCAAGTGATGTGCGCCCATTACAACAAGCCTGCCTACAAATTGTATCAGGTGAGTCTTGGGCATTCAAGGGGGCCCGAGGTTTCTCCCCACTTCCCCTACTACGATTTTCCTCAGGCAAGAAATAGGTGAGCGATAGTTGAAAATTGTCCCTGATGTGTCTACTCAGCCCCTAACAAGGCTGCCATTAGTTTTTCAAGTATTAACTGACAATACTAATTAGTGCCATTTTATTTCTGTTCTTCCACAGTGAAAGTGTTTGTATTCCAAATGCAGATTGGCCGATTACTCATAAATTACTGGTAGACTTTGTATCGGGATTATATTGAATTTCACATGGGTTGTGTTGACCTCTGTGGAAATAGCAGGAAAATCCTCAAAAAGTTTTGAGTGGGATGGAGTGGTAGATGAGATTTGTTTTAGTGAGAGGGGATCTGGTCAGGGAATTAAAATTTTGATACAATTTCAGTACAGTGTAAATAGCTGGTCAGAAACCAAATTGACCACTTAATCTGTTCCATTTATCTCTTTGTGAGTCATTGACCTATTCATTGGGCAGTTGTTCACACAATACATTTAAATTTGCTTTTCAGGTCACAGCATGTATCAATATTTTCTGCTGCATTTTCCTGATCGCTGATGTAATTACAGTATGAATAATATATCATCCCCAATACTACCAGGGCTTTGCAAATCTGGCCAATGCCAATTTGCAAAAAAACCCGCTCTTCTCTGTGACCTGTATCTGAGTACCAGAGACAGAGACTGCAGGGACTCGATATGTGTTACGCCTTATTTTAAACATGTAAAAGATTTTCTCATCAGGCACATTTCTGTAAAAAGGGAAAAGTCAGATGATGAAAGTTTTTAACAATATGGTGCAATCTTGATCTGGCTCTGAATCCCCCACCTATTGGAAAGAACCATATAAACCCACTAAGCAAGACTGCAATCAACAAAAACTGCAAATGGGGAGAGGGAAATAACCTTTAAACTGGGAGAAAAAACTCTGACAATAATAGATGAGGCCTCAGAAATGCATATAGTTTAAGTTGAGTGCTGTAGACCTTGGGACTGCATGTGGCGTGAGATGTCATGAATCATTCTGGAGATGTGCTGTAGAAGGCAGCAGGAAGAGTACTCAGGCTAAGTACTCTTTGTACCTTTGCTGAATAAAATCTGACTGCCCTGATTGCCGCTAAAGCTTTTGTTTTTTTCACCTACTTTCACTAGTTTCTGCTAACCTGTTATTCATAATGGCTAAAGCACCCACCCCTCCCGAGAAGCCATTCTGCCTCGTGTTGACGCAAACTGTCCGAGGATAACCATTGGCAGTTTCTGACAGCTGCTTCTGCAGGATGGCGAGTGACACCTTGTTGGAGGCAGTGAGGTCCCTCATAGAGATCATTTCACCAGACAGCCTCCTTCCCTCTGTGTCGCTGTCACATGGCCCATCTGTATCTGCCAAGACGTGGTTCCTACGGATACGAGATTGTCCCGGCGTGATAGCGTTGCGCCGGCCAGTGCGCATCTTTCCTCTCCGGCATCTTGGGCAGCACCTACATTCTAGTTTCTTCAGTAGCCAGTTCAGGAACTGCTTGATCACGATGGAGATGACATTGAAGAGAGAATAGATACAGCACACCCCCAGGAGTATGAATACAAAATTACCAAATCTGTACAATCCCTGATTTGTATAAACTGCGTTCTGACTGCTGACCAGATCCCCAAAGCCAATAGTACTGAACGTGACAAAGCAGAAGTACAAAGAGTCGGTGTAATTCCATCCCTCCACTGGCGTGTACATTGCTGCAGCACAGCAGGAGATTATAATCGCTGAAATCCCGAGGATCAGCATGACGTAGTACACAGACGGCTTCCAACCGGTCAAACTGTCCGTGTCCAAGTTGGCAGATCCCCGACGAATGATGGGAGGCAGCAGGCCTTTACTCCGCAGCTGCCTCTGGTAGCATGCCTTCATGATGAAAGCCAGCAGGGTAATGATGCGCTCCAGGAAGAGGTTGAAAAACAGAATGGTTGCTGCACACCCGAGTAGGCCATAAAATATCAGGAACACCTTTCCTGCCACGGTTGCTGGAGTTGTCATGCCAAAACCTAAAACAAAACAAAAAAAAGAGTGGGTTTTCTGGGTTCGCCATTCACACTTGCAATCCTTTAAACATGTAGTGGAGAGCCGTTTACCAGATATCCCAGCTGACCAATTATATGAACCAGCTGGACCTCCCAGTGTGCCCTGTGTGGGTAATTGTTAGTTGTACTGACTAACATATTCAATGCTGAATTAATATAATTTAAGACAGTACAACACTTAAAATAATATATGATCAGTTCTATAAATTACTTACACAAACAGGGCTGTTTCCCAAACTGTTTGAAAAAAAACTGCATTCCATCAAACTACAGGCGTTGACTCCTTCATTTGTTTCTTAAATATAACATTACGGCTTCTTTCTTCTTTCCACCTATTTTGAAATTATTTCCTCCTCCCTTTTCTCTGTTTAGATCATACAGTCACACACCATCCCTATCAAGAACCTGTTCTCAGATCATTTTAACAGCAACTGCAACCAACTGGGGATCAATCTGAAGCTACTCAGTCTGTGGAAAACATGTTTCATACAATGCATGCGGGCCACCAAACCGATAGGGTAGTTTTTTGGGGCTGGATGGCTCCACGTTGTCTCCTAACCCAGTCAAAATTTGCAGCCACCATTTCAATTATGCCACTGGAATGACCAAGAGAAAAGGTCACCATTGGGTGGGAAACCTCATGTTTGAATCATGTTTTCTTCTTACATAGACATTGGGGGAATACTTAAAGCAAAAAGGCAAGGCAAGAGAGATTCTGAAGTGAGGACATGTCCAATACAATCAAGTACTTTGTGATCACCAGGGATCTTTTGCTGCTGGGACCATAGAGGGATCACCTGTGCAAAGCTGAAAAATGAAGATGGAGGTGCCGATAGATATTCTGAAATTTTGTTTAATTATCTTTGGGTTTGAGGGAGAAATTTGGCAGAACCTTTTTTCAAGAGGCAGAGTTCAATACAGGGTGGATTGTACATGATCTGCGCAAAAAATGTGGACTCTTCATCCTCAAAAAGGGGCATGTGAGGGGAGTGTTAAGGTTTTGTTTTTTTTTACTCTAGTTATTTTTGCCTCTCATGGGTGATCCCTAATTCCCTATGTCTTCATTGTGAGTGTCTTCGTTTGCTCTGATATCTAGGCAAGATTCACAGTGTGCCGAGTGCCTCCACAGGATCCTCTTTGTCCTTGAAAGGTAGCAGTATAACACTACACTAGACATTGTTTTCAGCTTTAACGGCTAAACAGGCTTATTAAACAATAATGAATGAGATATAACAGTAATTCAACATATATTCTTACAGAAATAGTTAAGCTTATTTGGCTCTTCATTGTAGAAAATAATTACTAACGTGCAACTTCTATGCTAAGCTAAATTTGAAATAAATTTCCTGCTTGTTTATACTTTTTATTTTCTCACTGACTACAGAAGTTTCTGGCCAACTAATGGTCTTTGGAAATTTCTGACAGATTCACTTCAAAGATTGCAGACAGCCTCTTGCCTCTTTGAAAGTCTCAAATGGACTTACTGGTTTGAAAATATCAGACCGATTTATCCCTTTAAAAACAGTAACTACAGTCAAGTAGAATTTAAATAGCTATCAATTAAATTCAAAGCTGACTATCAGACACATACTTGAACAAATCACACAGCATGTTTGTATTCAAATTGAATGGCTTGCCTCCTCCCTCAATCAAACAGCCTGTCAAAACAGACTAATCTTCACAATGATGTATTGAGTGAAGCTGGGACATGATTTCTGTGAGTGAAGTTGATTTTCAATTGAGTGAGCTGCGACAAAATTAAAGCCAATATAAACTAAATCTTAAGACATAAATGCTTCAATTTCCTCACAGAAACTTTACTTCGATTCTACAACACAGAAACAGGCCATTTGACCCGATTGGTCTATGTCGGTGTTTCTGTTCCACACAAACCTCCACCCACTGCAATTACCTCTTCCCATCTCATCCCCCTCTATTCCATTCTCTCTCATGTATGCAAGTCTCCCCTTAAATGTTTCAATGCTATCTACTTCAACCAGTTACAGAAATATATTTTTATCTCCATTACCATCTCCAGAAAATCATTCCGGGTATTAATCACTCTTAATGTGAAGAAGTACTTTCTGACATCAGTTTTGTACTTGCCTTTTACAAGTTCGTATCTATGGCCCCTTGTCCTGCAGTTGTGGTTTGACTTGAAATTGTGCTGAGAAATAACACTTTTAGAGTAGCTTTATTACTGGAATAATATGGTTTATTTCAAACTGTGCGTGACCTGAAAACTTATAAACTGGTTAGTTCAGGAAGACATGAATTTCCCTGGAACTGCCAACAGTCTAAGAGTTGATTGTATAATTTGCATTGTAAAAATGCTCTGTTACATGATGCCTGAAGTCACATCAATTATTAAAGAGTATTTGCATTCTCGTTCAAAAATTCATGCCATTTGATTGAGGCTGAGGGGTTGTAGGCATTATTAAATGGAAATAACTAGTCTTAAGCATTTTGACACAATTGCGTATTAAGGCAAGTCCAAAGGGGAATTACTTCCATGTTACTCCAACAACCTTTTTATCCAATATGTGCTACTAAGCTTACTTGGTCAATAACTTACACTTAAAGTCAATATGCTTTAATGTGGTTAATACTCTTCTCATGCAATACTCTTGGGGATGTGAGAAGGCAGCTGTGTGAATACAAGGAGTTTGGCCTGATCTGGAGTTTAGCACTGAAGTGTAGTTGGCTTTCAGTTATTTGATTTTCTGAATTATTTGAGTCAATTTATTATAGCAGGACAGTGGAAGCAAGTGCTGTGGGAAATGTACATGATGTAGGAGTTTCTGGAAACTATGAGTGTCCAGGGAAATCACAAGAGTAAGAAATGTTTCCAGGTGGATTTTCTCAAGCTCAAAATGACTGAGTTTGAAGAACTGTTGGGATTTGCTCTAAGGGAAGAGGAAGGGGTTCCTAGAGCACAAATTGTGGGAAGTGGTCATTACACAGCTGGAGAGGAATAGTGAAGCAGAGAAAGAGAAACGGATGACCATCCACCAGGAGGGAGGAGGAGAAGGAGGACTCAGGTAGAGGCAGTTCAAGGAAACTCTTGGTAGTCTATAACACTTGATAGTTGTGCAATGCGGGATACCTATGAGGATGGCAACTCACGGGAGGGAAATCACAAACATTGTGGAACAAGATAGAATCTTTTGGAATTAGTGGTAATCTACAGTGCTGGTTTGAGAATTGGCTGATAGCCTGGAAACAGAAAGTGGTTGTCGATGGATTTGGATCTGCTTGGAGACCATTCACCAGTGCTGTCCAACACTGATCGGTGTTAGGACCTTTGCTATTTACTATTTTCATTAATGATCTAGATGTAGGTGTAGGGGGAATGATCTAGGTACATAGGAACAGGAATAGGCCACTTAGCCCCTCGAGCCTGTTCCGCCATTCAATGAGATCATGGCTGATCTATGACCTAACTTCATATACCCACCTTAGCCCCACCCTGAAGTACTCCAATCTAGCCTTTTTAGGTCCAAAGTGGATAACCTCACACTTGCCTACACTGAAATCCATTTGCCACAGTTTTGCCCATTCACTTAATCTATTAATATCTCTCTGTAATTTTATACTTCCATCTACACTGCTTACAATACTGCCTCTCTTTGTCATCGGCAAACTTGGACATGTGGCTCTCTATCCATCCTCTAAGTCATTAATGAATATAAAGAATAGTTGAGGCCCCAACACAGATCCCTATGGGACACCACTAGTCACATCCTGCCAATTTGAGAACCTGCTTATTATCCCTACTTTCCGTCTCCTGCCGCTCAGCCAATTTCTTAATTTGCCCTCGATTCCATGAACTTCATCTTTAGCTAACAGTCTCTTATGAGGGACTTTATTGAATGCCTTCTGGAAGTCCATATAAATAATATCCATAGACTTTTCCCTGACCACTACTTTAGTCACCTCTTTAAAAATTTCGATCAGGTTCATCAGGCATGATCTACCCTTTACAAATCCATGCTGGCTCTCTCTGATCAGCTGAAAATTTTCAAGGTGTTCAGTCACTCTATCCTTAATTATAGACTCTAGTAATTTCCCAACAACAGATGTTAGACTAACTGGTCTATAATTCCTTGGTTTCACTCTTTCACCTTTCTTAAATAGCGGAGTGACGTGCAATTTTCCAATCTAAAAGAACGGTTCCTGAATTGAGAGAACTTTGGAAGATTAAAGCTAGGGCATCCGCAATGTTCTCACCTATTTCCTTTAAAACCCTGGGATGGAAACCACCAGATCCTGGTGATTTGTTACTCTTTAGTGCCATTATTTTCTTCATTACTGTTAATTTGCTTACGTTAATTTTGGTGAGTCCCTGTCCCTAATTCAGAATCGATTTCCTTGGGGTGTCCGGCATGCTATCCTCTTCCTCTACTATAAATACTGACACAAAGTAATTATTTAACATGTCCACCATTTCCTTATTTTTATTTACTGTATCACCATTATCAGTTTTTAAGGGGCCCACATTGCTCTGGACCACCCTCTTTTTCCTAATATAATTGTGAAAATTTTTTGCGTTGATTTTGATACTCCCTTTTTGTAGATCTTGCAATCTGTTTTGTCACCTTTTGCTGTTTTTTTTGTATCTCTCTCAGTCACCAGGATCTGTGCTATTTTTTGCATTTTTCTATGCTTTTTCATTTAGTTTTACGTTGTCCCTTACCTCTTCTGTCGTCCATGGCTGTTTTTTTTCGGCAAGTAGAGCTCTTGTTTGCCAAGTTTGCAGACGATACCAAGATCTGTGCGAGTTAGGACTGTAGAGGATGCTTGAATACTAAAAGCAGATCTAAATGCCCTGGGGGATTGGGTCCCCGATTGGCAAATAACGTTTAACTTAGAAAAGTGCATGTGGGCAGGTCAAATGCTGAACATACTTACACCCTTCAGGGTAAAGAATTAAAGCTAGTGGTGAAAGAAAGAGTTTTAGTGCATCAATTTCTAAAGGTTCATGACCAATGCCATGAAGCTATAGCTAAAGCGAATAGGGTGCTAGGGTATTTATAGGACCATTCACTATAAGACAAAGCGCACCATTTTGTCCTTGTACAAGACCTTGGTTAGGTCTCAGTTAGAATACTGTGTCCAGTTTTGGTGTCCTCACATTAAGGTTTTGGGAAGGATGCAGAGGAGGGCCACAGGATTAATTCCCAGATTAAAAGCATCTTAATTACCCAGATAGGCTTAAAGAGTTGGGTCTCTAAACTTTAGAGAAGTGTAGACTTAGGGGTGATTTGATCAAGGTTTATAAGACGATGACGGGACTAGTTTGTGTTTGTGTAGACCAATTGTTTCAACTGAATAGGTTAGGGAAGACCAGGGGTCATTCTTACAAGTTATGGAAGGGCAGAATTAGGTTAGTTGTAGGAGGTTCTTTCTTCTCCAGAGAATAGTGGACCTGTAGAACAGGTTGCCGGCTTGAGTGGTGAACGCTGATTAGCTGAGTTCCTTCAAGCAGGAGCTGGATCTGTTTCTGGCTGGGGCGGAGATCAGCTCGTACAAGAGGTAAATACCTTGTAACATTAATCAGGGCCAGAATGGTCTCCTGAACTAGTTTCAATCGCCTAAGGGAGTAGGAGAGGTATTTTCTATATTTTTTTCCCTCATGCTCCTCCTGGCCCCACAAAAATAATTTAAAACTTACCTATCTGGAGCCTCCGGCTATACCTCCAGTAAAACTGGTCAGAGTAAGCATGGCGCACGCTGAGCCCAGTTGTGTCCCAAAATGGCAATCGGGGCCTTATACATGTCATAGGACCCTGATTGGCAGATTAAAAGGGTCTGCTGCCTGAAATAGGCAGACACTTCGGCTGCCCAGTGGCAGGCCCCTTTAAAAACGGTGGTGTCCAGAGCGTCGGTGTTAATAAGGTGATAAGTCTATTGATCCAATTTTGAGGCCATTAGTGCCTTGTTAACGTTGATTTGACCGTTAAAATCAGCCCCTGTGATTCTTCATTTAACACCTCAAATTTTTCCTAGCAGTGACAAACCTGTAACCAAACAGGCATAACCACCAACTAAATGATGGTAGGGACACATCACATATAATTTAATGGCCTCAGTCAAGAAGATGTTCGGATCCACTGCTTTAACTAAATGGACTAATCAAGGTTTTACACTTTAAAAGGTGAATTCAATGGAGGATAACAAGATTTATACAGTGCGAGAGACTGATCATTCCTCCCAGCCCACACATTTCGCACAGACCAATGTTTTCTTTACTCCTTCCTGCTTGAACAGAACCAATAGATTTCTGGACTTTGAGACTAGTGACTGAGTCAGTAACTCACAACAGCGTTTCCAACATCTAACCACATTATATGCAACATTTCCAGTAATAGTGAGGCACACATTGAAGCAGCTCATCTGTTGGGCTCATGCATCTTTATAGCTTGTGGCACTCTGGGGCTCTTCGGCCGTGTATGCAGGTCAGGCTAATTTGTCACGGGGGCAGCCGCGCAGTTAAAGTCATCTTTGAAAAAGTACTGCCCCATTCCCGCCTTGTTTCCGCTCCGTTCCTGCCCGTTGCTGCTTTAACTGGGCCCTCTTTTTAAGCGGCCGAGGTGCCCACTTGACTCAGGCAGGAACCTTGTTATTATAGACAAAACGAGGGGGGGGGGGAAGGGGGGACTGGAAGCTCTAAAAGGTAACTTTTAACCTGGCCCTACAAGGAAAGTCTGGGCCTCAGCTTCCCCTCACCCATCTTGGGCAGCTAGCTGGCCAGCAAGATGTAAATGATGCCTGGGAGTTAAAACAGCCCGGGCTTCAAATTGAAGACTGGGTGGGGGGGGGCGAGTGACATTTGCTCCTGTGCCCCCCTGCCCACCTGAAACCTGCTCCCAGATAAAATCCCCCCCCCCCGATTCTCATCATTAGAAAAGAAATGATTACAAAATATCCTTCTTAAATTTTACACCTTTCTCTCCAGCATAGTTCTGTTTTTTATTATTTGTTTTCAAAATTTGACATCATTGGGAAACTGATTTAAAGGAGTTCCTGGTCTCAGTTGTGTTAAGCAGCTAAATAAACATTTGTAGCTGAAGCAGCTCCTGGCTGGAATTGTCCTGTGCTCTGTCATATTTTTGGTCACGTTGTTAAATCGATGAAATTATTTTTTTTGGGTGTTGGGGGGATATACTATAAGCATCATGACTCCAGTTGCATTTTGTACTGTTAAGCAGTGTTAAAGACCACTACCTGTGTATAAAATTACCAATACAGTCTACACCATATAATTCGAAGTTGCTTCATTCGAATTATCTGTTAATTTTTTCCTGCACTGCAGCCGGGTTCTGGGGCACCACCCAGCTGGTGGCATTTATTTGCTCTGCCACCTCTTTCCATGTCTGCTGACTAATTTGTCTTGGCACCTATTGCCCATGGAGGTGGGGGGAGGGGGGGGGTGGAAGGGAATTCCTTCCTGCTGCTCACTTGGTCAATGGGCCCTCAGATTCTCGACCGCTGTGTTCGAGAATCTGAGGGCCCTGGTCGCAGTCAGCCTGCTGCTCCACTATTCACCACTGAGAAAAGTAACTCCTCTTCAAGGTGCTGCAGGCTGCCTTTAAGTAGAGGCTGCCCCGTCAGATTTCCCACTCTCCCCATCAGTGTGCTGCCTACAGGGAGTGCATTTGGCAGCGGCAGCTCACTGATTTAATTCAAATGAGGCCCTACCATAAAAATGGCTCAGGCCCCATTCATATATCTTCAGGCGCACACCTCACCCATCCCCTGCCCCATTAATGATGAAACCGAAAATCATTGCCAATAACTCATACAGTGAGTAAATTTAAGGTATTAATTCAATCTCAGAGTTAGAGGAAAATTACCACATTACTTGAGCGTCACATTTCTGTGATGAGTGTCATCTGAACTCCTCAACTGGATTAATATCCTGCAGTTGACAGAGATGAATCCATTATCCCCTTAACAGGTATATTAGGAACCAGCCCTACATACAGCAAAGAGCAAGAAGCTCAGGGAGTCTCAAAGCTCAAGCCAATTCACCAATACTTCAAGGTAGACAGAAGGAAATAGGAAGAAAGCTCTTTCGAATGCTGACAATCACATTACATCGCCTTTTCACAGCGTGACTTATATAGTTCATGCATCCTGATCACCCAGAACTGCTCTCATTTATCTTCCACATGCAGCACTGCACTGGGATTAAACAGACTTTGTGACATCTGAAGTGCTAGGAGTTTTTTTGGGGGGGAGGGTATTTATCTGTATAGTCATTATTCCTTTTTATTTTCCTTGGAGAAACTGTAGCAGGAAGTTGGGAACTGAGGTCAGAAATGAATATGAAATCATATAACACAATCAGGGAATTATGGCCAACTAAACAGGATTAATTTTACCTGTAATTCACTGGGGTATATCGGTGGAATACACTGAATTGTGATTACTACAGGTCAATCCTCGCGGATTTCATTTTCACATCGTTCACCTGAGGAAGGAGGTAGCCTCCGAAAGCTTGTGAATTTAAAATAAAATTGCTGGACTATAACTTGGTGTTGTGAATTTATTTTGACAGTGGAGCCTCTGTTTAAATTGGAAGCTGCAACATATAACTGAGAATACCCTATCATTGCAGCAGTGGTCTGAGACTGAATGCTGCAGTCAGAAGTTTGGGGCAGGCATTTATACTGTGGACAGCTGATGGCCGTGAATTATACACTCTTGCTGCTATGAGTGAGAGCTGAGCTCCCAGCTCAGAGCACAGGCACCCCAGGGAGAGCCGGCAGAATGACTTGATCGATTTGGGTCAGATGAAAGATTGACAATTAAAAAAAAATTTAAGCTCTTTTTTTTTGAATATTAGCACTTTAAATACAATTCCCCTTATACTTGTCTTCTCCTTGAGTGTTCACATGTCATATATTGTGGCCAGGATTCTTCTCTTCAGGCCAGAGTTCTGGCAAAATGTCAATCACGCACTGCGGGCTGAATTTTAGGCCTCCTGCCAGGTACTGACAATAACCAAATGCCCCGTTGTCACTGTCACTGTGGCCATGGCGATGTTTCCCTGGGCCTACTGCTGGGCGGCCAGAGAGGCCCCGAGTCCAGCAGTAGACCCATTTAAAATTCCGATCGAGGTTCTATGATGTACAGAGGGACCCCGATTGCCATTTTTGGTCTGAATTGGGTGGGACGTGTACAGTGCACGCTGGCCGCCCAGTTGAAGAGGATCCCAAAGTGAAGTCCCTCTTTACTTTTGTGGGGCAGGAAGGAGCAGGACAGCTCTTCCAGGCCCCACAAAACCAGCCTGGACTGCTACTGCCCCAGCTCCACACTCCCCCACACTCCGCCCCCCCCCACCAACTCCTGAGATCGGGGCCCTCTCTTCCACTTAGCTTCTTGTGGCCGATATTGCAACGGTTCTGAGCCGGCCGGCTGCCCCAGGGCATTTGTTCTCATTGCATGTCGTCAACCCGTCATTTGTGTCCTATTAAAAAATACTCCTGTACATATTTGGGCAAACATATTACAGGACCCAACTCACTTCCGACAACAGATCCGGGAAGTGGTGTGTGGTGGCGAGGAGTTGGCAGAAAGGCACCTTTATACTGTGGGCAGCTGATGGCTCTGAATCCACACATTAGCCCATTTTTCTTCAGCCGATCTGGGCTTTGGGTACCTCCTTCTGGAGTGGCAGAGCACTGCTCCGACGTGCACCTCCTCGGTGGAGAGGGTGCCTCTGCCGCGCTGTTACGGGCACAGGGCTTGCCTTGAATATCTAATAATCTGGCGGATTTGGAATTGGGTTAGTGGCAGGGCAAAGTGGTGGGCAGAAGATCCCCTCCCTCACTGCACTTCTGCCCCCTCAAAGGGGTCAGTGGAATTTCTACCCTTTATTCTTTATCGGGTTACAAGACATCAGGTTGTAGATGAGGTGAAATATCCTTTCGCTTAAGAAAAACTGAAGCCATTGTTTTTGGTTCTAACATCAGAACATTTGGCTCTGATGCCATTCACCTCCCTGGCAGCCCACTAAGTTGAACCAGATGGTGTCCAACCTCAGCATTCTGCTCAACCTTCAGCTGTCCTTCCTACCCCATATTTGGTCAGCTGCCAAGGGTGTATTTTTCCAGATCTGCAACACTGCTTTCCTTTGCCACAGGAATCCTAATCTGTGCTCTCTTCAGCTCGAGAATAGATTTCTCTTTAGCCCTCACCTTTATTTATTTCACAAACCCCAGTTAATTCAGAGCTCTAACTACAATCCTGTCCCATGTATCCGATACTCTTGTCCATGCAAAACTTCTTTGGCTCCCTGTTCACCAGTGCATCGACTTTAAGGTCCTAATCCTCATTTTCAAATCTCTCCACATTTCGACCTGCCTTATCTGAGTGATCTTCTGCCAAATGTCCTGGTCTACATCCTCCACTCCTATGTTACTGGATCACTGCTCCCCAGAGTTGAGCATTCAGTCACCACACTTTGGAGCACTCTCTCAAAATTGCTTTGGTTTATTAGCTTTCTTCGTACGGCTCTTAAGAACCAATCTTTTTGATTGAGCCTTCAGGTCCCACTTTAATTCTTCCCATCTCCAATTTTGTGTCCTCCTGCCAAGTACTCTGAGGTCTTCTTCTATGTGAGGGATACTATCAAAATGCAACTTCTTGTTATGCCAGACATTTAAAATATAATTTTCTCTCCTCACCACTTACCTGACTGACGGGGACTGTTCCCATGGGTCCCGGGCAGCGGCCTTCCTGTCGCCCGAATTTCCGCTCCCACCGGCCGGCCAGACAGTGATTCCTGCCGGGCTCGGGCGTGAGTTGGGTTTGAATACTAAAATGAGGCTCCGGAGTTAAAATCTCTCCGGGTCTTGACATGTGAGCTTGTTGTTTGCCCAGGTCCCTCACAAGGATGGATCCTGCCCTGTGATAAAATCAGGGCCATTGATACAATAAAGCTTCTTGAATAGTTAACTAGCCACTTAACTGTTTAAGAAGCTTTAAAGTATCAATGATACTCCTGGAAGTGGCCCAAAGTTCATTCGTCTAGAGTGTAAGATTTTTCTGGTAAATGGCTCAATAAAAAAATTTAAAAGTCCACAATTTACCTACAAGGCTCTTTGTGTGCCTAGGACTATAATGCCGGTTCTGAGTTTCCTCCAGAATGGTTTGAATTACAATGAGCCATTGCTACATTATGAGAGCCAGCCAAGCCTCTGATATAACAAGGATATCATGGGATATATTTTCGAGGTCTGCACTGGCAGTGAAGTAGCTTGCCTACTGCCAGCTGTATCGGAAAATCTTGGGATAAAGACAGAGGTACTCAATCCTACGACCAATGGATCAGAACAAAACTCTGTAGCCCTACCACGTCCTGTCAAGAATAGTGAAGCCTAGGAACACAATCCAACATGTCCCCTTGATGTAGGGGGAGATCCCCCCATGGTTCCACTGACTGGAATTTCTAGGATCTGGTCGAAATGTGGTGGAATCACAGTGTAATTGGTACGATTGGCAGCATAATGGGTTTGCCCATCGGGGCATGGCTACTCTGAAAGTTTTCAATAAAATTTATGCCCCAAATAGTTAATTTAATATAATTAGTTGATCTCACATGGCCACTGTCTTACCTATCTCTGATGTTTCTGTGTGGCTGATTCTCCGTGTCTTGCCACTGCTGACTCTCTTCTCTGCTGATTTTTTATGTCCTCTTCTGCTTCGCTCTGTCTTTTTATTTTGTTCTTTCCTTTTCGGTGGGAGGAATTGTGTGGTGTGACATGGAAAGGAGCCACCGACAACTGAAATGTTACAGCATGGAAGGAGGCCATTCGGCCCATCGAGTCCGAGACTGCAGGCTGCATTTGGGGTGGGGTTGTGGGGATCTGCAGGTCCCGTCTCATCTCCTCCCCCAATCACTCAAGCTTCTTCCCAGCCCTTTGCTCTCATTCTGTCCCCTACCCCTTCATTTTCCTTCCTACTACCCCCTCACTCCCATCCTATCCCTACCTCTTCCTCTTTGAATGACCCACTCAACCCCTGAATCCTCCCTTCCACCTTGCTCCACTGCCTCACATCACCATTCCATCCAATCTACCCCCTCTCACTCACTCCTCCCAAGGGTGGGTACTGAGAGGCGGAAGGCTCCCTCACCTTTAATTAGTTTCTTTCCTACCCTCTCTTCCTATCTGTTTCCAATAAAGTGGCTTTGTTGGCTTTCAAAATGTGACAACTTTTTAAAAAATAAAAGATCATATTAGAATGAGGAAAGAGTTTCTCTCTATCAGCCTTTCTTTCCCTTTGTCTTATAGGTGTTAAAAATTAGAAGCTGTGTCTCACAGGTGTATCTGATTAGCATTGACCTTTTCTAACTGTTAGGTGGAGATAATCAGTTGGTTTCAAAATGTAACTATTTTTTCAAAATTGAAGTAATATTAAATGAAGAAAGCACACACTCTCTCTTTATTTCTCCCAATCCCTCTTCCTCTCATCTCTCCCTTACTTTAATATGCTTTTTAAAGTTTATAGAACATAAAACAAAAACTACACAGACGTGCATTCGGAACACTGTCATTTCTTTTTCACTCAGACAGACACACACGCTGCCTCTTATTGTTAAAAGAAAACACAATATCAATTTTACCTCAGTAAAGTTTTTTAAATTTATCCTCTTGGTCTTCAAAATTATTTGAAGAAAAACTACTGGGCAGAAAGCGCTAGGAGGTAAAGAAAAATATCCCATCAGTACAGCTGACTGAACAGTACTGATGTATCCTGCGAAATTAGGCACACTGCACATGCTCAGGCCGCATAATCCAAATTTAGTTCAGAGTCACAGCTCGAGGCAAAAGTATCATTCCTGACTATGCGACACACGGCGTAAATCAGGCACTTGCTGTCTCCATATTCTTGCACTATACTTACGCCACAATTTTCTCGAAAATTGATTTGACTGTAGTGCAGCGAGCTTAATGATGAATCAGGGACTTCATTTGCAGCGCAGCCAATGGCTTACCCTGCAGACCTACCACATTATAAAAGACTGAGAACAGACGCTAGAACTCTGAGTGAGGCTTGGCATTGAGTGATAAGAGTGCATCTGTTAAAATCATCTTAAATCAATTTGAAAAAGTTAAATTTACTTGAAAATTGTTGTAAAACACCGTAAAAGTAATTTAGAATCATACAACTCAGAAGGAGGCCATTCAGCCCATTGTGCCTGTGCCAGCTCTTTGAACTAACTATTCAATTAGTTTCACTCTCCCGCTCTTTCCCCTTACCTCTGCAATTTTTTCCAGTGTCTCCACATCCCCTTTTCCACAGATGTGTTGCAGTCATGAAGAAGCACAGAAAAGGGCCGTGAACTTCAGGGACCCAATGAATTTGAGCAGAGATGTGACCGGACGTATTTAATGAAGTCGGATGCCCTGAGAAAGAAGGCAACTTGTCAGCTATTGAATGCAGGCCCTCACAGTTCTTGGTTGATGTTACAGAGGTGTCCAGTGCCTGACTGGAAGGAACCAGAGCATTAGAAATTCTGAGCCATTATCACCTTCATTCCCACTGACAAGGCCTGACGGGAGGTAGACCCTGGCTTCAGGTTTTCTTGCAGCATTTCGCAGAGGTGGACAATTGCTTCTTTGGTGAAACACATTCTGTGCACGGAAACTCCTCCAACAGTGCCTCAAATGACATTCGCTCCCTGTGCACTCTCGAGAGCTGGGGAATGCCCAATGGATAGGCCATTGCAATCCTTCTTGACACGTAGAGAGGGGTGAGGGGTTCTGAAAGTATTGCCTTCAGACACTCAAAGGACTCGGGATGGCAAAACTGTCAACTGAGAGAACGAGAAAAGAAAATCTGAGAACAATTTCCAGACAGCAGGGATGAGGCTCCAGAGCTTTACTGACCCCTTTGTTGTCCTCCTAGGCTGAAAGTCATGTGGGGCCCATAAATCCCGCTAATACCAGGTCACCTGCACCATTCGTTTTTAGTCGAAGCGACTACGACGAGAAAACGGAGGTATATCCAGGAAATTTGTGATCGCCAGTCATGGCAATGGTGGGTGGAGCTATGATGATGAACTTTTGTTGGTTTCGACAAGGGTCTCAGCGGAGTGGTGCAAAAGTCCCAGAAAATTATGGCACAGCACAAATAATGGCATAATTCACTTACACCATTATTTCCAGGATCTTCTACGCTGAAATAGTGACACAAGCCATTGATGCACCATTACTATAATGGCACCTTTCCAGGAAATTCCGGGCCGTCAATGCTACACCCAGCTTTTGGGAGAGGCTGAGGCCTTCAAGTAAGGCATTAGAGACACAAAAAAACCAAAGCAATTGATACATTTCATGATGCTATTGTGAAATATGCATTTTTCATCACATTTAAATGTGGCGGAATGGGCCTGGTGTTTTTTTTGGAAGGATAATTCAGGTTCATTTTTATTTTGTGGTGGATTTGAAGCAGCAGCCTTTAAGAATGCATTTTCCTCTGTTTACTGCTCCAAATCTGCCCCAAAATAATCAGTAAGTCAGAGGAGAATCCAAGCCATTCTCACCACAATGTCACCAGGAAAAATGAGTATCTTCCCATACACTTTACAACCTTCCGGACTCAACATTGATTTCAATAACTTCAGTTCATAATCATTGCTCCCATTTTTCCGGGCAGCAAGTGCTGATAATGGTTCTGCTGTTACCATTTACAGCTACTCCAGACGATCTTTTGTTTCTTAACTTATCCCATTACCACACTCCTTGTCTTGCACCATCATCCCTTTTGTCATTTAATCACTCCTGCCCTCCGCCCTATCACAGACCTTCCCTTATGTTCTTTCCTCCCGTCCCTCCGCCCCCACTTTCCCTGGCTCTATACTTGCTTAAAAACTTTAACTCTTTAACATCTTCCAGTTCTGATGAAAGGTCTTCGACCTGAGACGTGAACTCTGTTTCTTTCTCCACAGATGTTGCCTCACTTGCTGAGCTTCTCCGGCATTTTCTGTTTTTATTTCAGATTTCCAGCATCCGCGGTATTTTGCTTTTGATTGAGGAAAAGAGGCAAATCGTTTGATTGGACTACGAAGGAAAGATTGATAACAGCAGATGATATACTGAGCCACTTATATCAGATTCAATTGCCAGACCCAGATTCAATCCTAGAATCCTAGAGTCCTAGAATGATACAGCGCAGAAGGAGGCCAATCGGCCCATTGTGCCTGTGCTGAATTAGTTAATTTTAGTCAGAGTGGCAGCAAACGCCATCACGGCTTCAGTACCACTAGTCTAGGGAGGGGTTCCTGCTCCTTATCGCTATCTGGTAACCGCACGTGTGGACCTAAAGTGAGAACAGGATTGGATTTAGCTGTAATACTTCAATGGTAAAATGACATTCGAAACTTCATCTAATCTTATATTTAATGAATAGTCATTTGGGTGAGGTACTTGGGTGGGGTTAGGGGTGGGGGATTGGTGCCCCTGGAAGCGTATCCCAGAAAGTCAGTACCTTCAGAAGAGGAGAAAGGGGAAACAAATTGGGAAAAATAAAAGAATGTTAGAACGGGAAAGGCCAGTCGGTTTTCCAGATTCTGTTTCAGGATTCAACTTGATTATTTTTTCCCCGTCTCACACCCTTATCCCTCACTCCACACTGCATTAGGAATCGACATTAGATCTTCCCGTTCTCTTCTCAATGCTTCAAGTTTGTCAGTATTTTCTGCATTCTGCATTCTGCAAGCAGGACAAATCCAATCCGGCCAATTACCACTCCATCAGTCTACTCTCAATCATCAGCAAAGTGATGGATGGTGTCGTCAACAGTGCTATCAAGCAGCACTTACTCACCAATAACCTGCTCACTGATGCTCACTTTGGGATCCGCCAGGACCACTCGGCTCCAGGCCTTATTACAGCCTTGGTCCAAACATGGACAAAAGAGCTGAATTCCAGAGGTGAGGTGAAAGTAACTCCCCTTAACATCAAGGCAGCATTTGACCGAGTGTGGCACCAAGGAGCCCTAGTAAAATTGAAGTCAATGGGAATCAGGGGGAAAACTCTTCAATGGCTGGAATCATACCTAGCACAAAGGAAGATGGTAGTGGTTGTTGGAGGCCAATCAACTCAGTCCCAGGACATTGCTGCAGGTGTTCCTCAGGGTAGTGTCCTAGGCCCAACCATCTTCAGCTGCTTCATCAATGACCTTCCCTCCATCATAAGGTCAGAAATGGGGATGTTCGCTGATGATTGCACAGTGTTCAGTTCCATTCGCAACCCCTCAGATAATGAAGCAGTCCGTGTCCGCATGCAGCAAGACCTGGACAACATCCAGGCTTGGGCTCAAGTAACATTCACACCAGACAAGTGCCAGGCAATGACCATCTCCAACAAGAGAGAATCTAACCACCTCCCCTTGACATTCAATGGCATTACCATCGCCGAGTCCCCTACCATCAACATCCTGGGTCACCATTGACCAGAAACTTAACTGGACCAGCCATATAAATACTGTGGCTACAAGAGCAGGTCAGAGGCTGGGTATTCTGCGACGAGTGACTCATCTCCTGACTCCCCAAAGCCTTTCCACCATCTACAAGGCACAAGTCAGGAGTGTGATGGAATACTCTCCACTTGCCTGGATGAGTGCAACTTCAACAACACCATCCAGGACAAAGCAGCCCGCTTGATTGGCACCCCATCCACTACCCTAAACATTCATTCCCTTCACCACCGGCGCACTGTGGCTGCAGTGTGTACCATCCACAGGATGCACTGCAGCAACTCACCAAGGCTTTTTCGACAGCACCTCCCCAACCCGTGACCTCTACCACCTAGAAAGATAAGAGCAGCAGGCACATGGGAACAACACCACCTGCACGTTCCCCTCCAAGTCACACACCATCCCGACTTGGAAATATATCGCCATTCCTTCATCGTCGCTGGGTCAAAATCCTGGAACTCCCTTCCTAATAGCACTGTGGGAGAACCTTCACCACACGGACTGCAGCGGTTCAAGAAGGCGGCTCACCACCACCTTCTCAAGAGCAATTAGGGATGGGCAATAAATGTTGGCCTTGCCAGCGTCGCCCGCATCCCATGAACAAATTTTTAAAAAATTCAGTGTCAGTCTATGCCATAAGTCAGTGAGCCTAATCAAGTAGAAGTTATTCCTTCAGGTTAGCACAAAGCTCTTTTGCAGTTTTTTGATGAAGAATATTTTTTGAGTAATTTTATAATGGAGAACTATCAAAGTCAAAACAATGCATTGTACTCACTTTATTAAAGATTTATATATTATTATCCAATGGCAGGCACTTATAGTTGTCACTTTGTGATAGATGATTAATGTCTGTGAAACAACACTCCGGGCATATTGCACAGATGTGAATTCTTGGCATCCTTCTTAATGTGTGCTTTCAATTCAACAATGTACTTTTTTGTAATGTGATTTTTTTCAAACCTAATCAGGAGCTAAATACTTGATGAGAGGTACTTCCGACACCAAGACAGCATTTGATCAAGTATGGCACCAGTAAGCCCTAGCAAAACTGAGGTCAGTGGGAGGCTGAAGGACAAACTCTCTCCTCCAGTCTGGGGCACCTGCCCAGGAACATTTGGGTGTAGGCCAGGCCATGCAAATAAGGTGAGCTCAGAAATTCATCTGGGGTCAGCTGCACTGCACTCAGTTGCGATGCAGCCCGGCTATTGCTCGACTTTAGCTGGCGTGGAGGAGGGAGGAAAATCAGATCTGTAGTTGCGATGAAAGTGCGGTGGGAGCTTGTCCTAACTTAAGTTGCAAGTACACCAGCATCCCATCACTTGTACACAGAAAATTATAGCAAGAAATGTCAGGAGTTTCTTCTGCTTGTTACAGAGGGCTAGTATGGAGATGCAAGGGTATTATATTTTGCTAAATTTGGTTGTTAAATTGTTTATACAGTCATCACAGTGACACCGAAGCACAATCCATTCCCACCCCAGTTCACATGGTCCTCCTCTCCATCTCCCACCCCCACAACCCCCCGTTCAGGCTGGCGCTATTCACCTCCCTCCACCCTACTTCACACTGGTACTCTTCTACAATTTGTCCTTTCCCTGTTCACATTGGCGCTCTTCTCCCTTTTCCCCCTTAGTTCATCCTAGCACTCTCCTCCTGCTTCAGTTCATGTTGGCACCTTTCTCCCCTTCCTGTCAGTTCATGCTGGTACACATCCAACTCCCCCGGTTCATGCTGACAATCTACTCCTTCAATTAATATTAGCATTCCTCTCCTTTCTCTTTTCTCGGGGCGGAGCCGGGGTCGGCGGTGAGGGGCGGAGCCGGGGTCGGCGGTGAGGGGCGGAGCCGGGGTCGGCGGTGAGGGGCGGAGCCGGGGTCGGCGGTGAGGGGCGGAGCCGGGGTCGGCGGTGAGGGGCGGAGCCGGGGTCGGCGGTGAGGGGCGGAGCCGGGGTCGGCGGTGAGGGGTGGAGCTGATTTTCATCCACTGACTCCAAAATGCCAATGTGCGAATGAAATATGGACAATTGCAAATAAGATTTGTTGAAGAAAGAGGGGTGGATTGACTCAGTGTAGACATGGTATTAGGATAGATTTCCTGGGGAAAAGATCTGTTACGGGAGTGAATTTATTTCTTGACAACGGCTGCTGTGCCTCCTGCTGCAGTTTTCTTTGTTCGCACGGTGACATCAACATTTTGGGCAGAAGCCAAGGGTGATATTAAGGAGCTGACTCAGAGCAGCCAAAACTGCCCAGCACAGACACATTTTGCATGTACCTCCACCCCGAGTCCACTTTCCTGCTCATGAATATATCAATTAAAAGGCACAGTTAGCACTTCTCACAGCCAACAATCTCACTATTTATTAGACACAAAAAGCTGCAACTGTTTATTTTTAGATGATAAGATTCTCTAAATAAGGCTTCAAAAAGAAATAATAAAGCTGCAAAAAAAACACATTGTGAATTGATGTTGGCCGTTAGAGTGCTGGCTGAAAAACCACAGAGAGGTCAATTTGGCCCGTATGAGACGACCTCCATAAGGCGCAGCTGGATCGAGCAACAATGTAAATTAGTTAAGAAATGTAAAGAAGATAGAGTGTAGAATGGTTAAAATAGTTATCTCAGAGAAAAGTAGTCAAAAATAATAAAAGTCGGCGGGGGGGGGGCGATGGTTTGGAATGACAGAATGAAAATACAGGACAAGCAAAAGTAAAGCGTTGAAAATGTTCTTTTTATTTAAAATTGGTTTTAAGTTTTTGTTTTTGCAGCATAGGATTATTAAAAGATGTTTCAGGATCACAGTTTGTGATGGGAAACATTTTAAAAAACTGGCCAGTCTGGAATTCTCTGAAGCTGCTAACAGTCTACGGGTTAACTTTAAAGAAATAGCAGTTTAGATTATTTGATTGTGCTATAATCATCAACTTACTTTTATATAATGCTTATGGTGTTAAAAAAAAGGTGTTTCACAAATGGAAACAGAGAGGGAAATGGGCGCTGATCCATGGGAGAGAGATTAGGAGTGACTGAAAACCTAATCGAAAAGAGGTTTTTTTTTTGACAATGCTTTTAGAAGGATGAGGGAGAAGTGGAGAGATGAAGAGTTTTAGGGAAGGAGTTCCAGAGAGTGGGGGAGAGACTCTTCCTCCACTGGTGGGGCAAACTGGGGGGGCGGGGTGGTGGTGGTGGGACTCATAAAAGACCAGATTTGAAAGACCAACGGGTGGGGGGAGGGGCCAGGGGGAATATAAGGTTAGTGGAAGTTGCAGAGATAAGTTGGTTGAAGGTCCTGGAAGGATATAAAGACAAGCGGGTAGATCTTGACTTTGTGCGATAGTGTAAAGCGGGTGACAGCGAGTCGAGGCTCATTTTCCATCTCTCCCGATTGTTATTGCCATGAACTATCACTTGACTTCACAGGAAGGATTTGCACCAGTTAATAACCATTTAAAACTGACTAACACCTGTAGACAAAAATTGGCCCCACCGACTTGGAGCAGATATTGAGCTCAACCGTCATTAACTCAGACAGCTTCAGCAATCTTACTCCTCCATGCATTCCATGTCATCAGGTTCAGTAACTCCACCAAGCTAGGTTTCTTGACGATGTTATCCAAGCTCACTGTTAAATTAAAATATTCCATATATACTGGGAAATTCAGTTTTGCAAATCATCGCTTGTTATAATTATTCAGCTATATGGATCAAATATTACCTTCTAAACCCATTTCCCATTTGTCCTCATGTGTTTAGCCTTAGTTACAATGATCACTGGGCATTGAGATGTAAGCAACAGATCAGAAGTGATTTTCTTTGATGTTTCACAGGAAAGAAATATTTTAACAGCTCATAAGAATGCCAATTACAGCTGGATTGGCCTGCCTTGGTAAACAAATTAGCCTTTCTGATTTCCTTCTCTCCCCAACAATACAACTTGTGCAGAGTTCTAACCTGATAACAAACAAGGATACAATCAGGAATGCTTTGCTGACCAATCAGAACCCAGATTGCAGACTTAGAACTTGGGGGCAGACCCATTCAAGACGTTGACTGTAGTGAAGGGACCGAGTGTGATGTATCCAAGTTTGCTGATGATACAAAGGTAGGTGGGAAAGTAAGGAGGATGCAAAGAGGCTGCAAAGGGATATAGACAGGTTAAGTGAGTTGGCAAGAAGGTGGTGGATGGAGTATAATGTGGGGAAATGTGAGGTCATTTACTTTGGTAGTAAGAATAGAAAAGTAGAATATTTTTTAAATGGTGAGAAACTATTAAATATAGGTGTTCAGAGAAATCTGGGCGTCCATGTACAAGGACCACAGAAAGTTAGCATGCAGATACAGCAAGCAATTAGGAAGGCAAATGGCATGCCGGCCTTTATTGCAAGGGGATTGGAGTACAAGAGTATGGAAGTCTTGCTACAATTGTACAGGGCCTTGGTTGAGGCCTCACCTGGTGTACTGCGTACAGTTTTGGTCTCCTTATCTAAGGAAGGATATACTTGCCTTGGAGACGGTGCAACGAAGGTTCACTAGATTGATTCCTGGAATGAGAGGGTTGTTCTGTGTGGAAAGAATAAGTAGAATGGGCCGATACTCTCTGGAGTTTAGAAGAATGAGAGGTGATCTCATTGAAACATATAAGATTCAGAGGGGGCCTGACAGGGTAGAAGCTGAGAAGCTGTTTCCCCTGGCTGGAGAGTCCAGAACTAGGGGGCATAGTCTCAGAATAAGGGGTCGGCCATTTAAGAGTGAGATGAGGAGGAATTTCTTCACTCGGAGGGTTGTGAATCTTTGGAATTTCTCTACCCCAGAGGGCTGTGGATGTTCAGTCATTGAATACATTCAAGGCTTAGATTGATAGATTTTTGGACTCTAGGGGAATCAAGGGATATGGGGATCAGGCAGGAAAATGGAATTGAGGCCAAAAATCAAACATAATCTTATTGAATGGCGGAGCAGGCTCAAGGGGCCGTATGGCCCAATCCTGCTCCTATTTCTTATGTACTTATGTTCTTACTAGAACACCCCAGCTGTAGAATCAACTAAACAGAGGAAAGTTACAGATGCTTTCTGCACTGCTAACACTTTACACACTTTAGACCAATGTATCATTATACCTAAACAGAGAGCTGCATAAATCAATCGTTTTACTCGAATTCCACCGTATAAATAAAACAACAATGTCGATCCATTTTTAAAAATGAAGGTGAGGCTGCCCTTATAATTCATAATTCAAGGCATCTCTCTTTAAAGAGGCATTGATCCAGCATTATAGAGTCTTGCAACTTTACCATTTGTACACACAGAACAGGGCACATACACTCAATCAGATTAAGGCAATGATGCCTTTGTATTGCCGATTACATCTGGTGCTATACGTTAATTTTATTCAATCAAAATTAAAGCAAGGCATTGAGATAAGTCAAAATTCACATTGCAAATAATTACACTACAGTACAATTAACATCTAATGCAGTGTAACACAATTTTGGGGCAACACAGTATTCTTTTGAGAGAAGAAAGCTCCTAACCTTTCCAAGAACTAGAATATCCCCAATGCAGTGGCACTGACCCTTTAATAAACTATTAATTTCCCTCATGGATTACACCAGAACCTGGAACTGTCTTAGTTATGCAAACACTTAACTTGCTCGTATCAAATTGCTCTTCCTGCTATTTTAACAAATCTGTTAATATGTTTATTTTACACAGGTTAACACCTCAGTTAAGATAGCTGAAAGAGGAATTTGATATGAACACGTGAAACCATCTTATGATAGCATCACTTGTGGTAATTTTCAGGTTTATGTGGCCCAATTGTTTTTAAATTAGGATTAGTATCCTCTAACTTAGCCGGCAAAGAACTGGAATTTCAAGAACTATCTATTATTGTTTACACAATGCTTCATTTACTTTTTAACTCTGAGCACTGGAAGGCTTTATCAAAATCTAACATGATAGTTTAAAATTATCCTTTTCCCTCATTATTAGTTCTTTCTCCCCCATTTAGATCCGCACCATGTACTAGGCTGAGGCTAAGGGCAGACAAGTGACTTGCTCCCATGCCACTGCCAATGCTGCCCTGAAAATGGCCACTAGGAGCTACAAGTGTGTAAACTCTTTCATTAAAAATGATCTTCATGTGATAACTTCACTTCAGATACTCTTTGGCCAGGCAACTGTGCGCATGTTTAGATGGAAGAACCTAAATGAAAGTAATTAATTAGAAACGAGGTTAACGATACTGTATTACTGCTCTCGGAATCAAACAGCAGCAGAGAGCTCACCATTGCTCTCAAATGCTGTTGAATCAATTTGCACTGAAGGAGGCAATTGACTGAGACCTGGTCATGTGTCAGAACATGTTGTGAAGGTGTCCTCGATCAGCCCAGATGGGAGCAAGCCACTTGTCTGCCCTTAGCCTCAGTCAAATTGAGCCAGCTGTGATCAAATATAAACTATTCATGGAATAAGCAAGAATATTGCAATCATGTTACAATTTGCTTCTGCTGCTCCTAGTCCACTAAGGAAATGCTGGAGGCATATTCACTTGATCGAATGTACAATGCTACCAAACTCTAAGGAACTGTGAGTGCTTTGATTCTGATGCATTGTAATAATAAAACTACCCATTGGAAAAACAAATATTGCTTTTGACAGAGCAATATGTAGATGATAACCAGCTCAAAGCTCAAACGATTGGGAAATTAAATTAAAGGGTATGACGGTTGAGAAGCAATGGCAAACATTTAAAGAAATATTTCAATATTCTCAACAAATATACATTTCATTGAGAAATAAAAACACCACAGGAAATGTGATCCACCAGTGGCTAACTAAAGAAGTTGAGGATAGTATTAGGTTAAAAGAAGAGGCCTATAATGCTGCCAAGAAGAGTAGTAAGCCTGAGGGTTAGGTGAATTTTAGAAACCAGCAAAGGACGACCAAAAAATTGATAAAAAGGGAGAAAATAGAATAATAAACTAGCAAGAAATATAAAAACGGATTCTAAGAGCTTCTACAAGTATGTAAAAAGGAAGAGAGTAGCAAAAGTAAACGTTGGTCCCCTAGAGGCTGAGACAGGAGAAATTATGATGGGCAATCAGGAAATGGCAGATGCATTAAACAAATATTCTGTATCTGTCTTCACAGTAGAAGACACAAAAAGCATACCAGGAACAGTGGGGAAGCAAGGGGCTAATGAGAATGAGGAACTTAAAGTAATTATTATCAGTAGAGAAAAAGTACTTGAGAAACTAATGAGACTGAAAGCCGATAAATCCCCAGGACCTGATGGCCTACATCCGAGGGTTCTAAAAGAGGTGGCTGCAGATATAGTGGATGCATTGGTTATGATTTTTCAAAATTCCCTACATTCTAGAACGGTTCCAGCGAATTGGAAGGTAGCAGATGTAACCCCACTATTCAAGAAAGGAGGGAGAGGGAAAACATGGAACAATAGGCCAGTTAGTCTGACATCAGTCATCGGGAAAATGCTGGAATCCATTATTAGGGAAGTGGTAACAGGGCACTTAGAACATCATAATATGATTAGGCAGAGTTAACATGGTTTTATGAAAGGGAAATCATGTTTCACAAATTTCTTAGAGTTTTTTGAGGATGTAACCAGCAGAGTAGATAAAGGGGAACCAGTGGGTGTAGTATATTTGGATTTTCAAAAGGCATTTGA
This sequence comes from Heptranchias perlo, assembly GCF_035084215.1. Lineage (NCBI taxonomy): Eukaryota > Metazoa > Chordata > Chondrichthyes > Hexanchiformes > Hexanchidae > Heptranchias > Heptranchias perlo. The sequence continues at coordinate 19,560,818 of NC_090332.1, read as the reverse complement.
TAAGGTGCCACACGCAATATAAGGGCTCATTGGGTTGGGGGTAACATATTAGCATGGATAGAGGATTGGTTAATGGAGAGAAAACAGAAAGTAGGGATAAACGGGTCATTTTCAGGTTGGCAGGCATAACTAGTGGGGTACAGCAAGGATCGGTGCTTGGGCCTCAGCTATTTACAATCTATATTAATGACTTGGATGACGGGACCGAGTATAATGTATCCAAGTTTGCTGATGATACAAAGCTAGGTGGGAAAGTAAGCAGTGAGGAGGACATAAAGAGTCTGCAAAGGGATATAGACAAGTTAAGTGAGTGGGCAAGAAGGTGGCAGATGTAGTATAATGTGGGGAAATGTGAGGTTATTCACTTTGGTAGGGAGAATAGAAAAACAGAATATTTTTTGAATGGTGAGAAACTATTAAATGTTGGTGTCCAGAGAGACTTGGGTGTCCTGATACAAGAAACACAAGAAGTTAACATGCAGGTACAGCAGGCAATTAGGAAAGCAAATGGCATGTTGGCCTTTATTGCAAGGGGGTTGGAGTACAAGAGTAAGGAAGTCTTACTACAATTGTACAGGGCTTTGGTGAGACCTCACCTGGAGTACTGCATACAGTTTTGATCTCCTTATCTAAGGAAGGATATACTTGCCTTCGAGGCGGTGCAACAAAAGTTCACTAGATTAATTCCTGGAATGAGAGAGTTGTCCTATGAGGAGAGGTTGAGTAGAATGGGCCTATACTCTCTGGAGTTTAGAAGAATGAAAGGTGATCACATTGAAACATATAAGATTCTGAGGGGGCTTGACAGGGTAGATGCTGAGAAGTTGTTTTCCGGGGCTGGAGAGTCTAGAACTAGAGGGAATAGTCGCAGGGCAAGGGGTCGGCCATTTAAGACTGAGATGAGGAGGAATTTCTTCACTCAGAGGGTTGTGAATCTTTGGAATTCTCTACCCCAGAGGGCTGTGGATGCTGAGTCGTTGAATATGTTCAAGGCTGAGATAGATAGATTTTTGGACTCTAGGGGAATCAAGGGGTATGGGGATCGGGCAGGAAAATGGAGTTGAGGTTGAAGATCAGCCATGATCTGATTGAATGGCGGAGCAGGCTCGAGGAGCCGTACGGCCTACTCCTACTCCTATTTCTGATGTTCTTATGTTCTTAACTAGCTCAAACTCAAATTAAATGAGGGCTAGGTCAGTGGGTTTCATGCTTGGCCACATTTTCCTCACTTACTGCCCGGTGGCCAATGGTGGAAAGGATCTCCACAGGGATTGTGGGCCTGCTTGTGGTGGCCTCCATCATTAAAGGACAGCAGGGACCTAGAGCAGCCTGAATAGAAGTTCTTAAAGTTTATCACGCAACCAGGTGCAAATAGCCACATGGGAATATGATGTAATGTTGGTAATGGAGGCCTGGCTCAAAAAAGGGCAGGATTGGGTACAAAATATTCCTGAATACAAGACATTTAGGAAAGAAAGGAAAGGAAAAAAAGGAGGAGGGGTGGCAGTATTGATTAAGGAGAATATTGCAGTGCAGGAGAGAGAGGATGTCATTGAGGGGTCAAGAACTGAATCTATTTGGTTGGAGTTAAGAAACAATAGAGGCGCCATTATACTACTGGGTGCATTCTATAGGCCACCAACTGGTGGCAAGGATATAGAGAGCAAATTTTCAGGGAAATTAGAGAGAGGTGCAAGAGCTATAGAGTGGTGATAATGGGGGACTTCAACTATCCTAATATAGTCTGGGATAGTAATACCATAAAGGGCAAAAAGGGGAAGGAAATTCTGAAGTGTGTTCAGGAGAACTTTCTTGATCAGTATGTTCCCAGCCCAATGAGGAAGGAGGCATTGCTGGATATGGTTCTAGGGAATGAAGTGGGTCAAGTGGAGCAAGTGTTAGTGGGGGAACATTTAGGGAACAGTGATCATAGTATCACAACGTTTAGATTACTTATGGAAAAGGACAAGGAACAATCTAGAGTAAAAATACTTAATTGGAGAAGGGCCAATTTCAGTGGGTTGAGAACAGATCTGGCCCAGGTAAATTGGAATCAAAGATTGGCAGGCAAAACTGTAATCAAACAATGGGCGGCCTTTAAAGAGCAGTCTAAGTACGTTCCCACGAGGGGGAAAGGTAGGGCAACCAAAGCCAGAGCTCCCTGGATGACGAAAGAGTTAGAGAGTGAGATGAAGCAGATAAAGGGGGAATATGACATATTTCAGGTTGATAATACATTTTTTTGTATTCGTTCATGGGATGTGGGCATCATTGGCAAGGCCAGCATTTATTGCCAATCCCTAATTGCCCTTGAGAAGGTGGTGGCGAGCCGCCTTCTTGAACCGCTGCAGTCCGTGTGATGAAGATTCTCCCACAGTGCTGTTAGGTAGGGAGTTCCAAGATTTTGACCCAGCGACGATGAAAGAACGGCAATATATTTCCAAGTCGGGATGGTTGTGATTTGGAGGGGAACGTGCAGGTGGTGTTGTTCCCATGTGCCTGCTGCCATTGTCCTTCTAGATGATAGAGGTTGCGGGTTTGGGAGGTGCTGTCGAAGAAGCCTTGGCGAGTTGCTGCAGTGCATCCTGTGGATGGTACACACTGCAGCCATGGTGCGCTGGTGGTGGAGGGAGTGGATGTTTAGGGTGGTGGATGGGGTGCCAATCAAGTGGGCTGCTTTGTCCTGAATGATGTTGAGCTTCTTGAGTGCTGTTGGAGCTGCGATCATCCAGGCAAGTGGAGAGTATTCCATCACACTCCTGACTTGTGCCTTGTAGATGGTGGAAAGGCTTTGGGGAGTCAGGAGGTGGGTCACTCGTCGCAGAATACCCAGCCTCTGACCTGCTTTTATAGCCACAGTATTTATGTGGCTGGTCCAGTTAAGTTTCTGGTCAATGGTGGCCCCCAGGATGTTGATGGTGGGGGATTCGGCAATGGTAATGCCGTTGAATGTCAAGGGGAGGTGGTTAGATTCTCTCTTGTTGGAGGTGGTCATTGTCTGGTACTTGTCTGGGGCGAATGTTACTTGCCACTTATCAACCCAAGCCTGGATATTGTCCAGGTCATGCTGCATGTGGGCACAGACTGCTTCATTATCTGAGGGGTTGCAAATGGAACTGAACACTGTGCAATCATCAGCGAACATCCCCATTCCTGACCTCATGATGGAGGGAAGGTCATTGATGAAGCAGCTGAAGATAGTTGGGCCAAGGACACTGCCCTGAGGATCTCATATGTCTCAATACATGTGAGAACCAGGCTGAGTATAGAAAGTACAGAGCAGAAGTGAAAAAGGAAATAAGAGGGGCAAAGAGAGAGTATGAAAATAGACTGGCGGCGAACATAAAAGGGAATCCAAAAGTCTTCTATAGGCATGTAAACGGGTAGTAAGAAGAGGGGTGATTAGGGACCAAAAAGGAGATCTACGCATGGAGGCAGAGGGCATGGCTGAGATATTAATGAGTACTTTGCATCTGTCTTTACCAAGGAAGAAGATGCTGTCAAAGTCACAGTAAAAGAGGAAATAGTTGAGATGCTGAATGGGCTAAAAATTGATGGAGGAGGTACTAGAAAGGCTGGCTGTACTTAAAGTAGATAAGTCACTCCGTCTGGTTGGGATGTATCCTAGGTTGCTGAGGGAAGTAAGGGTGGAAATTGCAGAGATGCTGGCCATAATCTTCCAAACCTCCTTATATATGTGGGTGGTGCCAGAGGACTGGAGAATTGCAAATGTTACAACCTTGTTCAAAAAAGGGAGTAAGGATAAACCCGGCAGTTACAGGCCAGTCAGTTTAACCTCAGTGGTGGGGAAGCTTTTAGAAATGATAATCCAGGACAAAATTAATAGTTACTTGGACAAGTGTGGATTAATAAAGGAAAGCCAGCACGGATTTTTTAAAGGCAAATTGTGTTTAACTAACTTGATTGAGTTTTTTGATGAGGTAACAGAGAGGGTCGATGAGGGCAACGTGGTTGATGTTGTGTATATAGACTTTCAAAAGGCGTTTGATAATGTGCCACACAATAGGCTTGTCAGCAAAATTGAAGCCCATGGAAGAAAAGGGGCAGTGGCAGCATGGATACAAAATTGGCTAAGTGACAGGAAACAGAGAGTAATGGTGAACGGTTGTTTTTCGGACTGGAGGAAGGTATACAGTGGTGTTCCCCAGGGGGACCACTGCTTTTTTTGATATATATTAATAACTTGGACTTGGGTGTACAGGACACAATTTCAAAATTTGCAGATGTCACAAAATTTGGAAGTAGTTTCTAGGACAGGGAGTTGGATAGTAATAGATGTCAAGAGGACATAGACAGGCTAGTGGAATGGGCGAACACATGGCAGATGAAATTTAATGCAGAGAAGTGTGAAGTGATACATTTTGGAAGGAAGAATGAGGAGAGGCAATATAAACTAACTGGTACAATTCTAAAGGGGATGCAGGAACAGAGAGACCTGGGGGTGTATGTGCACAAATCTTTGAAGGTGGCATGACAGGTTGAGAAAGCGGTTGAAAAAGCATATGGGATCCTGGGCTTTATAAATATAGGCATAGAGTACAAAAGCAAGGAAGTAATGTTGAACCTTTATAAAACACTGGTTTGGCTACAACTGGGGTATTGTGTCCAATTCTGGGCACCGCTCTTTAGGAAGGATGTGAAGGCCTTAGGGAGGGAGCAGAAAAGATTTACTAGAATGGTTCCAGGAATGAGGAACTTCAGTTATGTGGGTAGACTGGAGAAGCTGGGGTTGTTCTCCTTAGAGCAGAGAAGGTTGAGATATTTGATAGAAGTGTTCAAAATCATGAAGGGTTTAGATAAAGTAAATAAAGAGAAACTGTTCCCATTGGCGGAAGGGGCGAGAACCAGAGGGCACAGAATTGAGGAGATTGGCAAAAGAACCAAAGGCGACATGAGGAAACACTTTTTTACGAGTACTTATGATCTGGAATGCGCTGCCTGAAAGGGTGGTGAAAGCAGATTCAATCATGGCTTTCAAAAAAGAATTGGATAAATACTTGAAGGGAAAAAATTTGCAGGGCTACAGGGAAAGAGCGGGGGAATTGGGACTAATTGGATTGCTCTTACAAAGAGCCGGCATGAGCTCGATGGACCAAATGGCCTCCTTCTGTGCTGTAACCATTCTATGATTCTATGAATTTTTTAACTGTATTTTTGCAATTTTCTTGAAAGTATTTTTTTTTTACAAGTTTCCTATTTTAAAAGTTGCTTTAATCCTTTTTAAAGGTTCCCCAAGTATATTAAAAGTATATGTATGAATTTTTACAGTGTTTTTTTTTCTTACTATAACCTTGTGGGCTTCACCCTGTTTGAGCAGGAGGTTGAGGAGGACGACTGCAGCGATGTCAGGATGCACATGAACAGGAGACCGCCCCCAGTCACTGCCTGCTCCCCACGCCTCCCTGTCTACAGATGCAGTTCACCATCACCCTCATCAATGTTTGATAAGACTGTGCTTCCCCTACAAAGCAATCACTGAGTTGTAGCAGCTGTCAGACATTGGAGGGCACAGCTCATCTAACTAACATCTGAGGCCGCCGCCAAATGAATCCACGGCCATCGAGGTCCTCCTTTGGCAACAAAGTCAACTCAGTTACTAACTGACATCGAACTCTCCTCCACAGCTTCCAAAGTTCCCATTTGGAGATAATTCTGCTATTCCTTCACACGGCATTCCTCCACCTTGCCCCAAATCATTCTGCATGCATCCCATTAGTGATAAAAACATCTCACAGACAATAAACCTGACAACTTCCTTACTGTTTAGGTGTTAACTGTTGTGTGGCCCTTCATCTTAGTCTAACTGGAGAGTGACGAATCCCCAGGACCAGATGGTTTCCATCCCAGGGTTTTAAAGGAAGTAGGTGAGCAGATTGCAGATGTCCTAACTATAATCTTTCAAAGTTCTTTAGATTCAGGAACTGTCCCTCTAGATTGGAAAATTGCACATGTCACTCCGCTTTTTAAGAAAGGAGAGAGAGGGAAACCGGGGAATTATAGACCAGTTAGCCTAACATCTGTTGTGGGGAAATTGCTGGAGTCTATAATTAAGGATAGGGTGACTGAACACCTCGAGAATTTTCAGTTAATCAGGGAGAGCCAGCATGGATTTGTGAAAGGTAGGTTGTGCCTGACAAACCTGATTGAATTTTTTGAAGAGGTGACTAAAGTGGTGGACAGGGGAATGTCAATGGATGTTATTTATATGGACTTCCAGAAGGCATTTGATAAGGTCCCACATAAGAGACTGTTAGCTAAGTTAGAAGCCCATGGAATCGAGGGAAAAGTACGGACTTGGTTAGGAAATTGGCTGAGCGAAAGGCGATAGAGAGTAGGGATAATGGGTAAGTATTCACATTGGCAGGATGTGACTAGTGGAGTCCCGCAGGGATCTGTCTTGGGGCCTCAATTATTCACAATATTTATTAACGACTTAGATGAAGGCATAGAAAGTCTCATATCTAAGTTTGCCGATGACACAAAGATTGGTGGTATTGTAAGCAGTGTAGATGAAAACATAAAATTACAAAGGGATATTGATAGATTAGGTGAATGGGCAAAATTGTGGCAAATGGAATTCAATGTAGACAAATGTGAGGTCATCCACTTTGGATCAAAAAAGGATAGAACAGGGTACTTTCTAAATGGTAAAACATTAATAGCTGTTGATGTCCAAAGGGACTTAGGGGTTCAAGTACATAGATCATTGAAGTGTCATGAACAGGTGCAGAAAATAATCAGTAAGGCTAATGGAATGCTGGCCTTTATATCTAGAGGACTAGAGTACAAGGGGGCAGAAGTTATGCTGCAGCTACACAAAACCCTGGTTAGACCGCACCTTCGGAAGGACATATTGGCCTTGGAGGGAGTGCAGCGTAGGTTTACTAGAATGATACCCGGACTTCAAGGGTTAAGTTACGAGGAGAGATTACACAAATTGGGGTTGTATTCTCTAGAGTTTAGAAGGTTAAGGGGTGATCTGATCGAAGTTTATAACATATTAAGGGGAACGGATAGGGTGGATAGAGAGAAACTATTTCCGCTGGTTGGGGATTTTAGGAGTAGGGGGCACAGTCTAAAAATTAGAGCCAGACCTTTCAGGAGCGAGATTAGAAAACATTTCTACACACAAAGGGTGGTAGAAGTTGGAACTCTCTTCCGCAAACGGCACTTGATACTAGCTCAATTGCTAAATTTAAATCTGAGATAGATAGCTTTTTGGCAACCAAAGGTATTAAGTGATATGGGCCAAAGGCAGGTATATGGAGCTAGATCACAGATCAGCCATGATCTTATCAAATGGCAGAGCAGGCACGAGGGGCTGAATGGCCTACTCCTGTTCCTATGTTCCTAACTACTTCTCCTGCAGTGGCAGGAGGTTCTGAAATGGCTGACTAATTATTTGCAGCAGGAGCCTTGGGGAGATTAAGACGGTACTTCCTTGTCTCTGGTTTTGCAAAAAAAGTGTAAAATGGGTGTAAGCAGCTGAGCTCCTGTGCAGCCTTTAAAAAGACAGTTCAGCCTGCACACTGCAGCTGTCTGGAGACAACGAGGTGAGAGAGGTGCAGTCCTGTGCTCTTTCACTTCACTCTCAAATAACTTCACTGCATGTCTAAGCAAAATTTTTATTATACTTGTACAGAATTATGACCACTCAAGGGCAGCATCTCTACCCAGAGGGCAGCAGGGCAGGGTCCCATCCAGGAATGGAAATAAAAATTGGGAAAAAAGTAAAACGGGCGGGAGATTCGATATCACCCATTTTACACTATCGCCTAAAGTCAAAATTGTCCCTGTAGTGTTTAAACTCTCCAGACTCTTCACGCCTCACTCCTACCTTGACCAGATGATCCTGACAGCTCTGGTGCCTCATATATCACAGTCTAACGTACCCAGAGTGCACTAGCAGTGCAACCCCAGGAAACTCGAAGCTGCTTCGCCTGTGACTGTCACTCTGAGATATGCAAATAAGGCCAGCGAGGACTCAACAGGCAGATTGTGGGAAGGCTCAGAAAGCATGAGAGAATTCGACAGAAGGGTTTTAAAGGCACGGAACAGGAGGAAATTTCCTCGCTCAAAAAATTTCCTACGCCGTTTAGACACTGTTAATACGCTGAAAATGGTGAGGAAATTCACCCTCTGTATCTTGAACAGGTGCGGGATAAAATTGCTGCTATAAACAGTCTTTAAATATATTGGCACTGATTTAGAACACATGTAGAATAACAAATGCCTGAAAGTGCATTACCAGGCCCTAACTCAATGAAGGAGCATCAGTGAGGTCATAAACATTTGTAAATGCCACCTGACCTCCAAGATTGAATTTCAGTTTGTTAATCAATTAGTTGTCTTATATCGAATCTATGGGTTGAATTTCTGCCAGGATACTCCTGCTCGTGATCACCTGATCATTATGTGGTGAGCCCTATTCAAAAACCACAAGATGGATTTTCCTCATCAGCAGATTTACTGCAGGGAAGTGCAATAGTACAGGGAAAGAGCAGGGGAGTGACTAATTGGATAGCTCTTTCAAATAGCCTGCACAGGCACGATGGGCCGAATGGCCTCCTTCTATGCTGTATGATTCTATGATTTTTAAAAAAAAATTAGACATCTTTCTATATAAATCGAATGTTTACAATTTAAAAATCCCTACTTTTGGCACTCATGCTGTCCTGCTCCCCCTCTCATCCTGCTGGCAGGCATACTACAATACCTGCAGCCATAATGGCAAACCCACTCCCTCGTCCTGTGACTGCAAGTGGCTTCTGTGAACACACTATTTACGCCCGTTCTCCAAAGTTTCCATGGATCGTCTGCCGAAGTTACCTGTCGTTACATTTTTGTCACACTTTTTGTGTCAGCTTTTTCCCATTTTAAGTTCCTATGTCCATGTTTGACAAGGCTTTTGCCTATGTAAACTTTTCACAATGAATGCACAATCATGGTGCCTCTGCAGTAGCTTTCTTTTCCTGAAGCTTGGAGACGGTGACTATTAACCTTTCTATTAGATGTTTTTACTTTGGAATTTTTCATTTTTAAATAATATATTTAAAAATTTGAACATCTTCAACTGGAAGAAAAGGAACAAGTCGAGCCACAACCCCGACCCATGAAGATACTAGATGACTTGTAGGCTCTGGGCCATGGAATGTCCACCCCAGTCAGATACTCACTGGCCCCGATCCATTTTTAAAGAAAGACCTGCCCTGCTCTGATTTATAAAATATACCAGCCTCACTCCGTTTATTAAAAAAATGTGAAGGCTGGCTGTATTGCATTCAAAAAGAATATATAGAGGGAAAACTGATTTATTTTTATTTGAGGCGCTGGTATGGTGGCGAGGGCTTTCCTCCTCTTCCCCCTCCCCTCAGTTCCTCCTCCCTCTTCTCTTCCATCTCTCTCCATTCTCCCTTTTCCTTCCATTTCTCTCCCCCCTCCTCTATCCCCTCTTCCCTCCTCTTCACTCTCCCCAAAACCCTCTCTCCTCCTCCCGCTCTTCCTTCCCTTTCCCCTCTCCCTTTTCTCACCTCGTCCCTCCCTGCTCCTCAGCCTGTGCTGCAGGGAAACTCCGGAGCTTCCACCAACTCTACTTCTCTGCTTCCCACATTGCCATACGCTTTGCTCTTTAGCTATAAATAAGAATACATCAAAGTATTACATAAAAATAAGGACAAAATGTATGATGTTAAAATGGTGACTGAACTATAACAAGATGCTCTGGTTGAATTATACCCCACCCTCTAACTCTGCTTCACCTAAAGACTACATTTGATCTGCAACGCCACGGGAGATTGACCAGTAGACATTTAAAATGTTGATGCAATTAGTGGGTGGGCTGAATTAGCAGTTGCAGAATTGACGAAGCACAGTAGACTACTTAGGACATTATTGAAATGTAGAACCTGAAAGTACGCTGCTTAGACATGACGGGGTTTGTTTTGACATAAAAGCGTGCAATAAAAATTCACCTCACAGTATGGAGCAACATAGAATTACAGCTGGGTAATGTTAGTCAGACTGTGTCTATAATTGCATTTTCAAACAAATCAAAATGTCTTTGGAGGTCTGTCTGTCTCAGGCATTTCTCATTGAAAGCACCAAACCCTATGTGAACAGGACACATGCAGACTCTGAGGCGATAAACACATTTAACCTCCTGATACAGACAAAGAATCATTAACAGGAGAAAATCTTCTAATCATTCACTGACTATATCATTGTTTGTTATTTTCAAACCCAAAGCAGATACTGATCTCTCAGTTGGAGCTTGACAATTTCTGGGTTTTCTAAGAATCATAAAAAATGCCAGCCTAGAAGGAGGCTGTTTACTCCATCGTGCCACTGCTATCACCACATTAGAGCTATCTACTCTAATCCCATTACCCTGCACATTCCCCATTGCCTTTAATACTTTTTCTTCTTCAAATGTTTATCTAATTCTCTCTTAAATGCCATGTTTGATTCAGCTTCAGTAGCCACTTGTGGTGATGCATTCTAGATTCTAATAATTGCTTGCATGAAAAAAATCTAACCCCCCTTTAGTGCTTCTAGAACTTATCCTGATTTTAAACTTGCTGTCACTGTAGTGTATTTTCTTTAGGCGCTCTTACATTTAGATATATATCTAATGTTATTAAGGAGTAACAGTCAATTTATGAAAAATATATTTTTTACATAAACTGGTTTAACTTTACAGTTTCTGTCCTAGATGCCAGTGACTATGTGGCTCTGTCTGAGAGGGCCACTACTCATGTGATGATGCATCTCTTGTTGTCATTATTACTTCAAAGTACACCAAGAAAGTAGAACAAAAGGACATCAATGGAAATTAAATCTAGAACAAGGTTAAGAAAAACTTCTGTATCCAAAGAGTGATAAATGTTTGGGATAATTTGCCAAGCAAGGCAATGGAGCTTTAATGGGACAGATGGCCTTTTCTCATCACTGAATTTCTTAAGCAAAATACTGCGGATGCTGGAAATCTGAAATAAAAACAGAAAACGCTGGAGAATCTCAGCAAGTCAGGCAGCATCTGTGGAGAAAGAAACAGAGTTAACGTTTCAGAACTGAGTTGAATTCTGACAAAAGGCTTTCGACCTGAAACGTTAACTCTTGATTCTTTCTCCACAGATGCTGCCTCACTTGCTGAGCTTTTCTAGCATTTTCTGTTTTATTACTGAATTTCTTAATATTTTTTTGCAAAATAAAAAAAAATACTTGGCTCATCAACCCCACTCCTTCCAATAATCATACAGAATCTGTATTGTTATGCACATAGTCCAATTTATCTAATTTGCTGGCAGGTAAATAACAGAAAGGATTAACGTAAGAATTTTTACAAACAGGAACAGACCATCAGATACAGCTAATCCAACCTATTTTGATAGATCAATCTCCCTACTGCCTTCTCGCTATATCCCTGGACTGTATTTTCCAAGAATGTCATTCTTTATTTTAAATAGTGGAGTTACATTAGTCATCATTAGCCCTGGAATCATTATTGATTTTGCCTACTTACAAAAAAATGAGTTAAAGCTTCATTCATTTCTGTTCCCATCTTTTTAAAGTGTCATGAATGGAAGTTGTCTAGACTAGGTAGTTATCTATTTTAAAAAATCTAACCTTTTCATAATCATATCCATTATTATTTGTGTGTTATCCAGACCACAAAACTGATATTTCTTCCCAAAGTTACTTAGTGAAAACTCCAGGATATCAGTCCAACATTTTAATTTACATAATTTGACAATGACTGCTGCATTTCACAAATGATATTCCTAATACAACAAAAACTTGCATTTATATAGTGCCTTTAATGTACTAAAATGTCCCAAGGCCCTTCACAGGAGCACAATCAGACAGAAACTGACACCAAGCCAACGAAGGAGACATTAGGGCAAGTAACCCAAAGCTTGGTCAAAAAGGTAGGTTTTAAGTAATGTCTTAAAGGAGGAGAGAGAGGTAGAGAGGCGGAGGTTTAGGGAGGGAATTTCACAGCTGAGGGCCTAGATGGCTGAAGGCACAGTAGGGTGAAAGAAGTGGGGGATGCACAAGAGGCCAGAGTTGGAGGAAGGCAGAGTTTATGGAGGGTTGTAGGGCTGGACGAGGTGACAGAGATAGGGAGGAGTGAGGCCATGCAGGGATTTGAACATGAGAATGAGGATTTTAAAATCGAGGTGCTTCTGGACCGGGAGCCAATGTAGGTCAGTGAGCACAGGGGTGATGGGTGAATGGGACTTGGTGCAAGTTAGAATATTGGCAGCAGAGTTTTGGATGAGCTTAAGTTTATGGAAGGTGGAAGATGGGAGGCCAGCTAGGAAAGCACTGGAGTAATTGAGCCTGGAGATAACAAGAGCATGAACAAGGGTTTCAGCAGCAGATGGGCCAAGACAGTGGTGGAAAAAGGGGATATTACAGAGGAAGTCGACAGTCTTTGTGGGGTCGGAAACTCAGCTCAGGGTCAAATAGGGCACCGAGGTTGCGAACAGTCTGGTGCAGCCTGAGACAGTGGCCAGGGAGGGGGATCCCCCTGGCCACTGTCTCAGGCTGCACCAGACAAGCAGTCCGACAAAACAGATGCAGTGGGTGGGGGGGGGGATCGAGAGAGGTATTGGTGAGGTATAGCTGGGTGTTGTCAGCGTACATGTGGAACCTGACATGTTTTCAGATGATATCGCCGAGGGACAGCATGTAGATAAGAAATGGGAGTGGGCCAAAGATGGAACCTTGGGGGACTCCTGAGGTAACGGTGTGGGGGTGGGAAGAGAAGCCATTGCAGCAGATTCTCTGGCTATGACTGGATAGGTAAGATGCTCCAATAGATCAAGAACAATAGTGTTCCAGGGAGTATTTGATCATCTGTCCTAATATTTCCTCCTTTGGCCCGGTGTCATAATATTTTCGGTTATGCCTCTGTGAAGTGCCTTGGAATGCTTTTCTACATTAAAGTCATCAAATAAATGAGAGTTCTTGTCGCTGGTGTCTCCATCTATATTTATTCAGTTCTTAATCAGATGATCATTCAATTGCTTTATAAAGGGATTAATTGACACACTGTTAATTGGTAAGGATCTAGTCTACAAATCAATTATTCTGCAGGGAGATAACATTTCTTTTAATCTCTAATCTTGCTTGAGGATTGTCAATTCTGCACTTGTCTTCTAGTTCTATGATCACAGTTCAAGTTAAGTATTCATATTGTCAGTATTTTAAAGACCTATCCCAATTCTCTTAGCTCCCCTGAGATCAAGTTCAATTCCATCGCCTCATTATGGAATGTTCCCACATCCTGAATCATCCCTGTCATCCCTCCCTGAAACCTCTCCAATGCATCAATAGTCTTTTGAAGGAAAAAAATGTTTTTTTTTGTCCACTTAGCAAATAAAATGGTTCAAAAATGGAAAGCAATGCATAGAATAAATTGTTCCAATCCTGAACTTAAATTGGAAATATGTGATTGCTGAATTTGTCTCCTGTACGACAGCATTGAAAACCAACCTATTGGAACCTAAGCAGTAATGTTAGTTTTTGATGTTACAGACGACCAAGATTAAAGTTAAAAAAAACTGTTTAAAAAAACAAATCTGGAGCAACGTTTTCCCTATTTAAGGGCAGATATTCTAAAGAGTCTTGTTTTCCGATCCACTTTTAAAGACAGAAGTTACAAAGAAATATTATCAGCATTGACATCCTTTTATTTTGACCTATCCACTTTTGTCTTCTCACCGTATCCCTCCATCCCTTCTCCAGAAATGAGCCTAATTGTGTCTGAGTCCATTTTTATTATTTGCTTGAGTGGCCTTCCCTGGTAAATTTCTTATCGTTTGGGAGAAAAGTTTCCTTCTGACTTTGATTCTTGCTCCTAACTTCATCGTTTTTAATTTGATATTTTCACTGTTGTATTATGTTACTTGACCCATGATGGCATTGGGTTTTATTTTACTGCCAATTACCAAGGAATAGCACTATCTTTATTTTAAGGCAATTATACATTGGGTTATAATTTTTCTATATTAATTTTATGGTATCTTATGCACGTTCTCTATGAAAACACACCTCATTATGATATGTAAATTGTTAACCCCCAAGTGAAGGTGATACAGTCAGTGTGGTTCTGCAAATATTAGTGTTTATGACTGGAAAATAGTGTTCCTTATTGTAAAAAAGTTAAAAATCAGATTCAAATATTGTTTTATGTTTTATCTGAAACTGAAGTAAGTCATTTTATAGTTAGGGGCTGGTGTACAAAACAATACTCACAATATGAAACTGTATGCATACATACCAATCATCTGTACAAATGCAAAAGGTGAGAAAAGACCATCAGGCCCATTAAGCCCACCCCATTGAGAAACTGTATAACCTCATACACTGTTCCAGGTATTCATCTCATCATGTTTTGCCCCATAGCTGTCTTCTGTTGTCACAACTAAATAACCACATTTTTTGGTCATTACTGCCAGAGCAACACTGAACATAAGGAATGCCTGTATACATCAGGCATCCAGGATTGCTTGTGTGGTGGATTCCTTTCAGAAGTTAAAAGTCCCACCCCAGGAAGTGTAATCAATCATGAGGAGATCATGCTCCTGCTGGCACTTTGTGCTGATTCAGCAGAGACCAGATGCTTTTCTCTGGCCTGGAGGAGGGTGGCCCATTCAAGCTGTTGTCGGTACCAGAATCCTGTGGTAGCAGGGATTTTTTTGCATCCTATTGTGACGGGATCCCCGGCACAGACAGAAACCCTTTCGAGGATCCCATCAAAAATGATTAAATTAGGCTAATCACAAAAAATTCACCAGAGTCGGCATAACATCAAAGAGAAAAATCTCGGCCACTATCTTCAAGGAGGTATTGTGTCAGGGCATCGAACAGCATCTGCCGTTAGTTGGACTTAGCCTTGCATGTTTAGGTTTTTAAGTTCTTTGTGTGGGAAGTTGCGGAAAGTGCGATGTGATAATGTCGCAGTGAGGGAAACAGGGCATCTGGGACCTGAGTGAACAGGGCAAACAACTGTGTATCTTGCTAACCAATCAGATTGAAGGTTTGTGAAATTAACAGCGCAAGGGCTGAGAAGGAAGTGTAAATTAGAGTGAGTGAATTCAATGTTAAATCAGGTACAGAAAGAGAAATAAAGAGAGGGAAAGAAAGGTTGGATTAAGAGAGAGAAAAGAGACAGAAAGGAAAAGTAAAAGAAAAAATTTAAAATTTAAAATTTTACATTTTTAAAATCTCCAACAATTAAAACCAGAAGGAATGAGACTCCACACTTGTAATAGTTAATTTTCAGTGCCATAGAGGTTGATTGGCAGTAATTAACACTTAGCATATCGTTAAACAAATCTCTGACAGCTAACAAGCTCCCTTTGTCTGAATCCAGGCTTAATTAAATATGCACTCCAAGACAGGCTCCTTGCCTTGCTTTAGACCAGCCCTAACTTTCTGTGGTCAGTTTAGTTCATATCTACCACAGCAACTTCACGTCATTCTACGCATTTCAATGGTGAGCCAGACAGCGAGATGCCGTTTTTGCGAAGCTAATGGCGGAGCGGCACAACTCGGACAGCAACTTTTGGATATTTGAGTTTAACTGCGCATCTGCTCCTCATCTGAAGCTGCTGTACCATTTGTGCATAAATAACGGCGAGTGCCATTAACCTCACCGTTACTTTGACAGCAAAATCTGGGCTACTGTCTTAAGGAAGCAGATTTTGGAAAAGGACGTAGTGGTCTGAAGTTAGTAGTGGTGACCTTTGGGACAGAAATGATCACACATGAAAGAATAACATTATCATTTGGCCCCATTAAGATCAGCTTTTCTTTTTTTGTGTATGAAATTTTAGACTGTATAAAATTTAGCATTGGGCTGCTCCGATGACTTGGTCAATAATTGTTCCATGAGGTATAGTACTGAACCACATAGACCAGGAAGGACACGGGTTTGATCCTTGGTCTGCGTTGAGTTAGCTCCACTGAGGCAGTGATGAGAACATTGTAATTGGCCTCAATCTGTTGTGTTTGCCAGCTGTGCTAGTCCATAGTGAGTTTTGCTTGTACCACCAGAGCTTTTAAAGTTACCCTATTCCACCGAGGCGAAGCATGCTCCAGATATTTTCAATGTGGGCTTCAGCTGTTGGTAGTGCGCCAGGAATCAGGACTAGATTTTAAAACTTTCTCCTGGTTCAGCTTTAACAGGATGTTTTTGGAATGGGCTACCTTCCATAATTTCTCAATCTACATTGGCCACGGAGGGGTGCGGGGGGTGGCGGGGGCGGAAAGGGGGAGACTGCTTCCTGCTGCTGTGATGCATTGATGGACTGCAGTTAGGAGCGTGCCCACATTGGGATCCAGAGGGTTGCCGTAGGGATAGTTCATCTTAATAATCAAATAATTATTTTCTATATATAGAATTGTTGCAACACATATCTGTGAGTACAAAGTTGAGTGGTCATTTTTCAGCTCTGTGAACGGTTCATGTCATATTATGCCAGTATGCCAAAGATTAAGAAAAGATTTCCATAGCAACTCCTACCAGCAGTGTGGCTAGAAAACAGCAAGGAATCAAAACTTCATCCCAAATCTCCATGGCACTAGGCATTAGTGCTCTAATGTATTGTACTACTGCACGCTATTGGAAAGATCATTAAAGAAAATGCTACTCTGGCTTGAATTCTTGAAGGTGAAAGCTGATATTCCCTGAAAAATGCTTCCCCCCTCCCCCCCACAACCCCCATTTTCTCTCCTTTCCTGACAAGGCAAGACAAGAAAAAAAAAGAGACGACAAGACAAAAGAGAGAATCGACAGACTGAAATTCATGCAGCCTCTTTATCACTGTTCCAAAACAGTTACAAAGGTTGTGCTGCAGTGATCCCAGAGATACACTAAGATCCTAATAAATGCCCTGAGGCCCAAGTTCGTTCAGATATTTGGAAACTCGATTATTTTTTTCCTTCAGCTTTCACCCCCTTCTCCTAAAGCTGTCAATTCATTGTGGAACACCGATCACCCTCCAACCTTGCCCAAGTAGCTGTTTGCCGTGTGTCCACCGAAACGGTGAATGTCGGCAAGCTATTTAACTGCTAGGGGCATTACAGACAACACCAAAGCGATTTTTGGGGGGGAGAAAAGCATTTTCATGTGTGCACACTTTCTAGTCGGAGTCACTGGACGGGGATCGGCACTGGGAACTCTGACTGATTTCCCCCCTCCTTGACCCAGGAACACTGATGCCAATTGTGATGTCCCCTAACACTAAAGTGCTTGAGATCAGCTAAATTAGCAAAGAGCAGAGATTGAGTGTGGGAGCTTTCTGGTCTGTGGGAGAAGCCAACTTAGCACTCTCAAGCTTCCTGGTGTTAAATTTCAAAATGCATGCCACAAACATGGGAAGGAATGCACTGTGACACCTGGTAAAAGAACTCCTGAGTATCTGCATTCATGGTACAAATTTCCTCGATGCTGAAACTCAATTCCAAATGTGATTGATTACTATTAATAGAGATCAATCTTGGAGCCCATGTACAAAAACCATCGTAATGTAATCAACTCATTAGTAAGGGTCAATATTCTCAAATCCTCTACCTAATGCCATTGTGGGAGCACCATCTGCACAAGGGCTGCAGGGGTTCAACGAGAAGGATCAGCACCACCTTCTCACAACTTCTTGGGAAGGGTAAAAAATGCAGACTTGACAGCATTGCCCAAATCCCGAGTACAAATTTTTTTAAAAGGCCACTGATTTGTGGTTTTGACAGAAAATGGATAATATCACAGATTGCAACCCCAAAACTCCAGTAAAACTCCTGGAAAATTTTGTAATCCCATGCATTATAAACTGGAATATAAGATAGTCATATCGAGAAATCATGGAAGTTCTTAGCACAGTTTTCCATCTATAAAAATAAGTGCGCCATGGGGCGGAGGGGGACTGCATATTTGGAAAAATCACTCCTTAACGATCCTATGGAACTATCTGAAGAGCCTATCTCAGTGTCCTAGTCAACATTCTTCGCTCGACCAATATCACCAAAAGTAGATTAATTGGTCATTCATTTCATTGTTAGTTGTGGGATGCTGCTATGCATAAAATGGCTGCCGCTTTCACCTATACAATGACAGAGATTGCACTTCAAAGTAATTCATTGCACTTAAATTCCTTTAAGACTTTATCAAGCGAAGTGGTAAGATGTTACATAAATGTAAGTCTGTTCTGCTAGGTGCAATTAACAGGAAAAATGCCATATGATGTATTCCCATAATTTGCATCTCATTATATGTCTGCCCAAGAAATTTCCACCACATTCTGCGTGAGTTGTACCAGGAAGCTGGTGTACCTGAGCGGAAAATCCGGCTTACGCTTTCTTATGCATTCCCAGTTTTTTATACACACGCTCACAGTCACTTTTGACAAACTCACACTTTCTCACATACTTTTTCCACACATACACTTTCTCCCTCACACACGCACATATGAACTGGCAAATGCAAGTGATAACAGCCTTACCCTCAGCTCAAAGATTTGTCTTGAGATGTCAGGTGTGATTTTAGCAGTGATGTTGTTCTGTGGTATACACTTTTTGCTTTTCTTACATTATAAAAAACAAATAACCACAAAAGCTGCAGGACCCAAAGGCAAATAGATTACCTAATTTACAAATCTAAAAAACCTACATGGTGACATTTCATTTTTTAAATTAATTTTTCATAGACTAGCACAAAAACAGTGGAAATCAGCAGTCAGTGAGATTTACCATTGTCATACGCCCATTCAAATACACATATACATAATTTCACACACTTCCACTCATACACATATACATCATTTCACACACTTCCGCTTACACACACATATACATTCACACACTTCCACTCACACACACATATACATTCACACACTTCCACTCACATACACATATACATTCTCTCACACACTTAGACTCATTCACACACTAATTCACTTTGCCAAAAACACAAGCACACAGATTCATAGATTGAAATCAATTCATATACACAAATACTTGCTCCACAGACACACACTAAACTCACATAAACAGTCATAAATATATTCATACACTAACCTCACTCACTCACACATTTACATATTACAAATATTCACACTCACCCACCCAAATGCACACAATGAAACTTACACTCAGGAATTCACACTCACTCCACACTAGAACTCACACTCAGTCTTATACACACACATGCACGCACACATGAACAGACTTACACAAATACACTCACATACACACTCTTAGATAAGTACACATTAAAACTCACACTCATACACAGTGATATTCTTACACTTTCATTCACTGACCCTCTGACTCACATTCACTGATACTCCACACTCAGACTCACTGACACACTCACTCAGACTCACTAACACACTCAGACTCACTGACACACTCGCTCAGACTCACTGACACTCACTGACACACTCACTCAGACTCAATGACACACTCAGACTCACTGACACACTCACTCAGACTCACTGACACTCACTGACACACTCACTCAGACTCAATGACACACTCACTCAGACTCACTAACACACTCAGACTCACTGACACACTCGCTCAGACTCACTGACACTCAATGACACACTCAGACTCACTGACACACTCACTCAGACTCAATGACACTCACTCAGACTCACTAACACACTCAGACTCACTGACACACTCGCTCAGACTCACTGACACTCACTGACACACTCACTCAGACTCAATGACACACTCAGACTCATTGACACACTCACTCAGATTCACTGACACACTCAGACTCACTAACACTCTCCCTTTCTGAAACCCCCACTCAGCCTCTGGTTGATCACTCACTCACTCACTCAGGACTGAGATGGACTTTCTTACCGATGGTGGACACCACAGTCCCCACGAAGTAAAAGGCTCCGGTGAAGTCCCACCTGGGTCTCAGGGTGTCGGCGTGGATTCCGGCGGCGATAGCTGCCTCGTAGTCCCGCAGGAAGGCGCTCAGCTCCCCGCCGGCGATGTCGAACTTCTCGGCGAAGTTGCGCAGAGTCCGGTTCCACCTGGCCCGAGCCTCCAGCTCGGTGGGCCGCTCGATGGCCGAGAACACGGCGGCCCCGCACAGCAGGTAAGCCACGATGAGGAGGGCCAGGAGCACGAAGCGCCCGTTGTCTTCGTTGAGATGCAGGAGAGCGCAGCCCCGGGCGCTGGCGCTGCCCATCATCCGCCGATCAGCAGCACCAGCGCACTCCCTCTGCCAGGGGCACCCAGCGCCCGAGCACTCATCAACCAAACTTTGAGGGGGCAAACTCTAGCAAGGAAATATACCCCCCCCCCCCCACCACCACCACCCCTTCCAGCCTTTGAGAAGGTCCAAGCGCCCAACCGACCTCAGCCTGGCCTTCCTTGGCTCCCAATATTGGACATGGAATCTCACGTAGTAAATAGCCACAACTTCACCCTATATTCACCAGCCAACCGATCTGTCAACAGGAAGAATTTCAACTGCTGCTCTACAATATTTTTCCTCCAACATTTCTTCCCACAAACCGAGCAGGAATGTGCAGGATTTTTTTTTTTAACGTGGTGTTTTGGTTTCCAACATTCGCTCTCACATACCCAGATCGATCTGCAGTACTTCTGAATTGCTCTCTGATAGTCAACCTCTCCCAATAGTTTTGGTCTCCAGTGGTCGCCGTCAGACAGTCAGATCGATTTATAATGTTTAGATCCAGCTTTTTTTCCCTCTCTCTCCCCAATAGTCAGGAGATAATTCGATCTGCTTTAGGAAGTCCGGAAACCAATTTGCAGCCAGCTGACAACGAGGTGTCACATTTCGAGTGTCAAAATAAAACTAGCATGAAGGCAATAGGTTGGAATACAGAGGGTATACCCGGGACACATTGGCATGGAGTGGGGGACACCGACTGCTGCCCCTCTCGGAATACATGTGAAGCCCATTCCTATGTGAAATCTCCGCCGATCTTGTTTGGAAATGTGGCTATCCTGAAAAAGAGAGAGGGAGAGAGAGACAGAGGTAATGGAAACTGAGAGGCGGGTCCCTCTCCTGCACAGCCAACCTCAACCTTCATTTCAGCACCATGGACGGGGCTACGACTCCCAGCACCGTCTCATCTTTTTTTTTTCCTTTGGCGTTTTACAACACTTTCCCCCGCCCTCTCCCCACCCTCCCCCCCCCCCCCCACCCCCCGGCCAAAAGACAGAAGTGCCCACGCTGTGGAGGGCGATGGCTTCACCCTGCCGATGCCCGAAGTTGCCCAGCTCCGCTCCAAAGCCCAATCCAGCCATCTGCCCATCCCAACCAGCGCTGCAGCGCTGGACATCCTTAAAGTGCTCTTTCTTCAGACTGACATCTGTGTCACTCAAGAGGCTTGTGCCTGGACGAGTTTACTCCAGGATCTACTGGAAGAGTTTACTCCAGGATCGGCTAGACCACCAACTTCCATTCCTTGTATCGATGGGCTTTTATTCTGAACGCATAATTGAACAGAAAACGCCTCCCCCCACCCAACCCCTATTGAAATGAAGTTTCCGAGATTGGTACCGAACAGTGCTAGTTAAAAGTTCAGATCTCACAGCAACAGTATGATGAGCACTTCCCTGGTCAGGTTAAGTACAACATAAGGCATGAAAGTCACAGCTAATCTTTGGTTACTTTCTCCATTACATACAGGTTCTTGTCAATCTTGTAATATTCATGCAAAGCGCTACGATTCTATGGCTCTCTCCTCTCGCTTCTCCCATAATATACAACTAGAAAAAGTCACACGTTTTCTTCCCTCTCTATTATCATTTTAATGTAAAAAGCAAATCACGAGCGGACCTATCTGTGCTACAACCCTAAATGGCTCCATTAAATATTAACCCAGAGAAGCATACTGCGGTTCTACTAAGCGCCGTTGCTGGGAGATCGGCCAGAGAAGGACCCTGAATTGTTGGCGTTATTGTCACATCTGGAAGGGCTGCCTGTAACTTCGGGGGGAGCACCTGGCTGGAATTAGCCTGCGAAACCACAAGCAAAATAGAAATATCGAGAAAGATAGTAGATATTAAAATCTAAATGATCCCTGCATTAGAACGGTGCTTTGGTATATTGATAGTTTAATGTTAGCTTGACATTAAAACGTTAACTCAGAAAGATCAAGGGGGCAGAAATCGCAGAGAAAGGCAGAGGGGGTAAAAGGATATTTAACCTGCTTTGGGATCCTGATTTCCACGGAGCCACTCGAGTTTTCAACGTCCATCCAAGTAAAAATGGAACTGTTTTATGCTCAGAAGGTCTGAATTTACTGAGTAACAAGATATTTTCGAATCAAGGCTCAATTCATATCTCAAACTGCTTCATTTTTACCGCGATTGTTTTTCTATGGTGAGGGGAATCAAGTCTCGTTAAACATACCCATTATTGACGGTCCCTCCAGCAACGAAGGCCGCGAAGTTGACAAGGGCACATTCACATCACCGTTAGACCTGTCTGAATATTATCGCTTTCTAACCAGGCGAGCGAAGATGAGATCAAAGCTCTCAGTGGAAGGAGTTCTTACTTAATATTGTCTGCTCGCTTTAGTGGACGTTATTCGGTTCCTCCCGGAATCATTTCATAAGATGCTCATCTTCACCGTGATTACAGTTTTGTGACGAGCTCCATGCTGTTCATAGTCGTAGCGATGTATGTGTTTAATTCCAACACTTGAAAAGAAATTTAAAAACGAATGCCGAACTCAGTAAAAAAAAAGTCAGATCTCTGACACTTTCTGTAGATCTTCCAGTCTATCCTATTTCATTCTGAAATATTGATACTGTCATTAGCAGAGAATTGCTTCAGTTTGCTGGATGGTTGGGGCCTCTGTCTTGGATCTATTGCTGCATTTAACCCTGCAGTATGGGTTCTCTATGGTTACATGTATGCACCGAGATGCTCTCCTACTGATTAAGCCCAGCACTTCGCCTAGCGGTTAAAACCTAAATGTTTATCGGATCCGGACAGCGGTGGTCCAGCATTTAAACGAACTCTGCGTACGTTTAAAGACTCCTCAGGCAGTTCAAGAAATCTCACGGGCTTTTTAAACCCAGGTTTGACACCGTGAAGGAGTTATGCTCCATCCCACACCAAACCAAAGCCGCGTCAGAATACCACCTGCAGGGAGTCTCACTTCAGATCAAGCCCTGAATCTGGTCTACAATCCAAATTTAGTATCAGTGCCACTACACATCAAAGCAAAAGTCATAGAGCAATGCGTCCGACGGTATTCTTTACTGGCTGTAACTAGATGAAACCACTTCTCTCATTATTGCTGTTGCCTTAGAAGAGACAGGAAACAATGACACAAAGAAAAACTCATTTGGTGCTGTGGGCTGCAATAGTTCGACCATAGGCCCGTCTTCAACCGTTCGATGGCATTTATTGCAAGTTGGTTCCAGTGCATTGGCACTTCTGAGTTCAGTTTTATGGTTTTTTACTCTGGGTTTTTTTTTAACACTAACTGTCCAAAGTTTCTCGCAATATTTTAATGTTATATTTTTAAAAAGAAAAGGCATTTGATAAAGTGCCGCATAATAGGCTTGTCATCAAGATTGAAGCCCATGGAATAAAGGAGGCAGTGGCAGCATGGATACAAAATTGGCTAAGTATTAGGAAACAGAGAGTAGTGAACGGTTGTGTTTTTCGGATTGGAGGGAGGTGTACAGTGGTGTTCCCCAGGGGTCGGTGCTGGGACCACTGCTTTTCTTGATATATATTAATGACTTGGACTTAGGTGTACAGGGCACAATTTCCAAATTTGCAGTTGACACAAAACTTGGAAGTGCAGTGAACAGTGAGGAGGATAGTGATAGACTTCAAGAGGATATAGTCATGCTAGTGGAATGGGTGGACACATGGCAGATGAAATTTAACCCAGAAAAATGTGAAGTGATACATTTCGGTAGGAAGAATGAGGAGAGGCAATATAAACTAGAGGGCACAATTCTAAAAGGGGTACAGGAACAGAGGGATCTGGGGATATATGTGCACAAATCGTTGAGTGACAGGGTAGGTTGAGAAAGCGGTTAAAAAAGCATATGGGATCCTGGGCTTTATAAATAGAGGCATAGAGTACAAAAGTAGGGAAGTCATGATGAACCTTTATAAAACACTGGTTCGACCACAACTGGAGTATTGTGTCCAGTTCTGGGCACCGCACTTTAGGAAAGATGTGAAGGCCTTAGAGAGGGTGCAGAAAAGATTTACTCGAATGATTCCAGGGATGAGGGACTTTACTTATGTGGATAGACTGGAGAAGCTGGGGTTGTTCTTCTTGGAACAGAGAAGGTTGAGAGGAGATTTGATAGAGGTATTTAAAATCGTGAAGGGTCTAGACAGAATAGATA
Organism: Heptranchias perlo; assembly: GCF_035084215.1. Taxonomy (NCBI): domain Eukaryota; kingdom Metazoa; phylum Chordata; class Chondrichthyes; order Hexanchiformes; family Hexanchidae; genus Heptranchias; species Heptranchias perlo. Next base: position 19,536,413 of record NC_090332.1, on the reverse strand, counting down.
GAGAGAAACTGTTCCCATTGGTGGAAGGGTCAAGAACCAGAGGACATAGATTTAAGGTGATTGGCAAAAGAACCCAGGTGACATGAGGGAAAACCTTTTTACACAGCGATTGGCTAGGATCTGGAATGCACTGCCTGAGGGGGTGGTGGAGGCAGATTCAATCATGGCTTTCAAAAGGGAACTGGATAAGTACTTGAAAGGAAAAAATTTGCAGGGCTACAGGGATAGGGCAGGGGAGTGGTACTAGCTGGATTGCTCTTGCATCGAGCCGGCACAGACTCGATGGGCTGAATGGCCTCCTTCCATGCTGTAACCTTTCTATGGTTCTAAAAAATTGGCTCACCATCAGTAAATATTTGTTAGTTTTATTCAAAGTTTGCCTTGAAGTGATGAATACACGTTGTGTACACTCCAATATGAAAACCTGTAAGATGGCAATTTAGGATAACAGATCTTTAATATTGTGTTTCATATAGGATGATAGACACTTGTACAAAGCATAGAGCTACATAATGGATTACTAATGTCATTTTGGGACTGAAATTTGATGAATGCAGCCAATGTTTGAAAAAAAGCAGCACTGGGCATGTTCAGTCTGGCATCACACAGACTCAGGGCATTCTGCAGTGTGATCCCATGAAGTTGCAATATGCCAAAGCTCTGAATGACACCATGTAGAATCAGTATGGAATGACATGGTCTCAGGATGGTGCTGGGGAAGCTCAACGGGGCACTGCCCCAGTTCAGTAAAGAACAGCCAGGCTCAGTGTGACATTGGGAAAACTCATTACAGCACTGAGCAGACAAAACAAAGTTTCAAAAGATTCAAATGGAAATGTTTGAAACTTGATTGGTATTTTTCAAAATTTTAGTAGAAACCTGACAGGGCAACTGTTTTGCATTGGCCAGAGTGTGACGTGTAGCCAGCAGTATGACTTGGGTCTGTTAGCCCCACATTGCTGTCAGTCATTAGAAATCAGTTGTTATAATAATACCCCTGTTTAACAATTTAAGACCAGGAAATATGGCCTTAGTTTGTGTTATGAGACTCATGATGCCATTTTTTTGGTGAATCTATTAGCTGATCAGAACTTCCAGTTGTATTTCTAACGGACTGGAGGGGTTCAGAAAGTATAATAAACTTGGCAAGCAAATCTCATCATCTGAATCCTGGAATCTTGGGGCTGTGTTCGAGTCTCATAACACACTGTTTATAGAATATTATTGATCTGATAGTGTGTTACAAGATTGTAACACGTTCAAAGGGTGCTGATTACATCATGAGAGTAAAACGCAAGTCAGATACAATCTTCTGAATCCTCAAATTACGTGCTAGCTTTGCAACACACTCTCTGTTATCTGTTTTGTATAACACTGTGCTCTGTACTGTTGTAGATTTGGGTTTATGTCTCTCAGCCTTTTCCATCTTATATTCCATGTTTCTCAATTACTGACAGGAACCTTGTCCACTTCTGAGGTTATTGTGATTTTTTTCCATTTGTCTGAATTACCTGTTACTTTGTGAGCTCAACGTGTTAATCCATCTGACTCGTACTGTACGTTATGGTACCAGGCTGAATAGTGAAATCTTAAACCTATCTAATAGGTGTCCATCCAATCATAGTGGGGGTTGAAAGGCAGGTTTGTATTTCCTTGACAAATCTATGCGCCTTTGCTTCAAGCAATCTAGATCCACAAAGGAAACCTTTAGAGTGAATCAAGGTTTCATTTGTATTGACAGCTTTGACACAGCAATTTCAAATGCTGGAATTTGATGGGCTTGGGCCAGATTGGGTCAAAACATACAGGAGATCTGAAAATGAGGGCAATTAGCTTACTTTACAAAGCCTATAGTCCCGCTATGTACACTTCACAAAAAGACCACAGGGTGGCCACAATTCTTATCTAACCTTTCAGCAATTTGCAATGCAAGTAACACAAAGTCACACACAAACAGGAATCAAGTTTAATACTGAAAGGAGCATTGTTTTCCCCTCAGCAGTTCAAAAGAAGCTCTGTTTCTGCAACAGCTAGTAACTTTCTGGCTTGCAAGGCCACCACTTGCCTCTGTCCTTGCCAGTGACTTCATCCCCCTCCCTGACCAAAATATTTTTGAGTTGGTGCGTCTCTTGGTGGCAGTGTATGTTGTGTGTGCTCTTAGTGCTTCCCCAGTGGCAGGAATAAGTGAGATGCCAACTGTTGGGTGTCTGTGGAAGCCTCTTGGATGTGAGTTGATTCTCTGTCTCCTTGTGCTGGGTCATAAGATCGCTCTGCAACTGACTCCATCATATTTGCTGCTGTAGTGGCTGCCTGGTCGTACTCCTTTCTGGCATATTTACAGTCATTTGGAGGGGGGGAGGTGCAGGAAGTGCATCGCCATGAGAGACAGCAGCTACATCTGTGACTACTCCAGACATTCTCCTGTGGCTGGACACTCTCTCAGCATGTCCAGCGATCTCTGTGAGAGCAGAATTCTGGGCGGCAGTGAGGGCAGCAAAAGCTGTGCATAATGGCTCTCTCCATCTAATTCCCCCATCACTTTGAAACCAGACATGAGAGCCTGTTGGAGATTGGAACCCAATAGCCTCTATAGCAGCTTTCTGAGCAGTCTTGAGAGATACTCCAACTGGGCCTAGGATCTGTTATTGGGAGTTCTGCTGCAGACAGCCTTGGAGTTGCCATGTACCCCATGTAAACGGCAGTTCTGTTCAACAGTCATGCATGATTGTACTGGTGCGGGTAGTGGATTCCTCCACAGTTGCCACCAGACCTTGCAGGGTCCTTGGCACATCCTCTAACGACTGGAAAGCATGTTGGTGCTTGGTTAGCATCCTTTTAAATGCAAGCCCCAAATCCAGTGCTCTGCAACTGAGGAAGGATGTGCGCTGTCCCTTTGGCCAGCAGGCTGTTGCACCACCTGTGTCTGCACCATCTGCTGCTCACATCTGATTGGTGCTTCAGTTGATATACCCACCTCAAACTGACAGTCTAAATCTCCCAGGCTAGATGTACCTGTGCTAGTGCTTGCTATGAGTGGAGTGGGTGATGCTGAGTGCTGTGAGACGCTGGCTTTGTGGAGCTACTCATGTTTGCTTACTCTTTGGGGCTGCCTGTGGAAACAGAAGAACATGCGTTGGAATGGTGGCTTGGAACTTGCCATGAATATGTAATGAGTCTGGTCAGGTAAATCTTATGATGTTAGGCAAGTGCAGTTCTGGTCAGTGCTATGAAGTCCCCCCCAAAGACCTGCTGCTTCAATAGTGGGATCTGAAAATTAATCTGATATAGAAAAGGGGAGACATGGGGACCCACAGAGCAGTTCTTTCAGGGGGCCCTAAACATCTTGATGGGATAGCATATACTGGATACCGCCATAGAATTTTATAGCACAGAAGTATGCTACTTGGCCCTTTGTGTCTATGCCAACTCTTTACTAGAACAATCCCAAACAAATCCCACTGACCTGCTTTCTCCCCATAGCCCTGTATCTTCCTCTGTTTTAATTGTTTATCTACTCTACTCCGTTATGGACAAACTTGCTGCAGTGGTGGTGAAGTCTCCCTCATCCAGAAAGCACAAAGTACTCATCAGTGGAACCAGCCCTACCACAGCTCCCATGCCAGTCTGATGCTAAACAAAGTTTTCAGGAAATAACTACAGGATCGTGATAAGAAATAAAGTGCTGACATCAACATAGTACAGATAACATATATGGAACACCATGCTCCACATCACAAACTACCCATGGGCAATACCATGAGAGAGCAACTGGTATAATGTAAAGTGAAATATATTGTTATTTCAAAACTCCGACACATTTTGGGGTTCAGAGGATATTACCCGAACTCCTTAGTTTGTTTACTCTCCTGTAAATCATTTCTATAGATGCAGTACCTGACATTACACCTTTCGAAGGCATCACATCTGAAAGTGTAGTTTCAGAGACATCACATCTCAAAGTGCCACGTGTCCTTGGACAAAAGGTAGTAATTGGTTTAAATAACCACTTTCCTGTTAAATTACTAATCAAAAATGCAATTGACTCAAATGTAACAAAAGATACCAATGAGGAACAAGAGAAGTTCTTTTTAGTCCATCAGCATTAAGTAACATTTGCCTGAGGAAGGAGAAAATCTCCGAAAGCTTGTGAATTTAAAATAAAATTGCTGGACTATAACTTGGTGTTGTAAAATTGTTTACAATTGTCAACCCCAGTCCATCACCGGCATCTCCACATCATTAAGTAACTAGTAGAACACCATGCAATCAATTTCCTCCTTTTTTGCAAAGCTACCATTCATACAAAAAGCTGACCAATCAAATTAGTCAATCAATTTCTTCAGATGGCTTTCAGCCACTGTTATCCATTTTCACGCATTCAGCTAGAAATACAACTTATAAAGAACACATGAAAAATTATACAATTCTGAAAACCATGACTAAACTTAACCATAACATTGGTCATTTAGTGTTAGAAATACCTGCAAGAAGTTTCCTTCACATAGGCCTATGCTTTTGTCTGAGGCCTGGAGCTTGAGTTGCAAATTTTAACTGGGTCAGGGGTGTTGGGGATTTCCGACTGCTGTGAAAAATTCTGTATGTGTGAGAGAAAGAGATACGTCATGGTAGTTGTCTTTTTTTTCCTCTGCTGCTGTGGTACTACAATGTCCAGAGAATATTGTGAAAACTAGATAAAACATTTACAAGTAACAACTGTGCAATGTGCGGTGGAAAGATCAAAAATAAAACAAGGCAAATTTTTCAGTTACACTGTTTAAGCCATTAAATAAAAATTCTGAGCTGACTGTGTTGCTTGGGATATGTTTTTTTTATTGTATCATTGAGAAGAACTGCTGGGGCTAGAGGGGAATGTTTCTGAGGTGCTTTGATACTGATCTCAAACACTGCAGTCAGAGTTGGTCAGTCAAGCAAGCCCGGATGGCTACCTTTCCAGGTAATGGTCATTGTAGAGATGATGGTGGGAAAAATTACCTTCCTGGACGGTGCTTAACCAGAATCTACTAGTGAAAGTAAAAGGGAGAAAAAATATGCCTGAGGGATCTGTGTCTTTCAGCATCAGTACGATATGTAATATTTTTGCCTTGAGTCATTCATGTGACATATTACTTAATGTTTTGCTGCATTACATTAACGGTTAAATCATTGCCACACGAGCAAGGTAAGCATAAAAAATACCACATCCAGGCCCTGGACTACCCTTGTGCATCACTTCAGAAGATCTATGAATATAGATATTAATTAGTAGAAAGCGCTTTCTTCATCATGCATGGCTATTCTCATTCTATGCTTATCTTCCAAACTATTTAGACACAAGGTGTGAATCCATGACAAGGACCTCAGTTGGTAAGGTTAGCCATTTATAGCCGAGATTTTACCTGCCTCTGGTAATTAAAAGGGAAAAGTAATAGCTATGATTGGCAGCCACATTGTTCTGTAGTAATTAATGCAAAAGCTAATTTTAGATTTATTCCCATGCGGAGAAGGAAGTCACTCAATACAATTAGAAGTCATGGGCAGAACTTTGAACTTCGGCGAGGTGTAAAACTTGAAGCCAATGGATTGGAAACTCGGGTGTGGTGTGTAATGGGGGGCCGATCCATCACCACCCGTTTTACGCCCTTACTGATTCTGCCATATGCCAGTTATCAAAAGACCCTCGTCATCCAGCATGTTGGTAACAGTCTATTCTATCAAAAATTGTGACAAATAGAACATGAAAGAAAAAAATGTAAACAAGCATCCATTTTGTTTTGTTTTCTATGGGTAGCGTGTGCACAGTAGGTTAGGGAGCTGAATGGCACAGTGGGTCCACAGTGTCCTTTAACCTGTAAGACTTGGGGTTTCAATCCAGCTCAGACCAATGAGATGAAAGCCTCTTCCCTCGGCCAAGGACAAAGCAGCCCGCTTGATTGGCACCCCATCCACCACCCTAAACATTCACTCCCTTCACCACCAGTGCACCGCAGATCCACAGCATGCACTGCAGCAACTCGCCAAGGCTTCTTCGACAGCACCTCCCAAACCTGCGACCTCTATCACCTAGAAGGACAAGAGCAGCAGGCACATGGGAACAACACCACCTGCATGTTCCCCTTCAAGTCACACACCATCCCGATTTGGAAATATATCGCCGTTCCTTCATCGTCGCTGGGTCAAAATCCTGGAACTCCCTTTCTAACAGCACTGTGGGAGAACCTTCACCACACGGACTGCAGCGGTTCAAGAAGGCGGCTCACCACCACCTTCTCAAGGGCAATTAGGGACGGGCAATAACGCCCAGTAACGCCCACATCCCATGAACGAATTTTAAAAAAGTATCATGTTCCTCAATATAATGAGTTTTTATGGCCCAGTTCTTGTACAGCAGAAAGGTATCCACAGTTTGGCACTAAATTGTTAATCACATTCATACAGTTTTTATTTAAAATGTATCTTCAAGGCTGTCTGGTGATGCAGTGAGTCATGGTAATGCTCCGTGCCATGAAGTAGCAGAACATGGGTATGATTTGCTAGGTGGATGAAGGTGGATGACAGGAACGTCCTTAAAGAGGCCAAATGGCCGATGAATAGAGAGCAGCATTGGAAAAAAAACCTTTGAATTAGACCCCTTGCCGGGGAGGAACTTTAAATTTCAGACAAATTAATTGTTAAATATGTGTGGAAGAATCTAACAAAATTAAAATTTAGATGAGATTATATCACAGCTGATGTGTTATATATAATAAATTGGGAATGAACAAAAAGTTGTATAACACCAGATACACATGATGTTACATTTTTATAAAGGAATCAGGATATAGCCTGTAGTCAGACATGTACATTTTAGGGCTGGTTGACTACAAATTACTATAAAGGGATCAAAACATGGCATGTAACTAGATTCATATATAAGACGGCTGATTATATATTACTGAAAATGAATCAGGAGGTCGTCTATAATCAGAATCATAAATAAGAGGCTGACTGTACGTTATTGTAATGGGAGCAGCGTGTGTTGTAAAACCATGCTTGTGTATAATAGGAATGACTGTACATTATTGCTAAGGGTGTTGGTCATGGGATATAACTAGGCTATACATTACCGTTAAGGGATCAGGGCACATATAGGTCTCACAGATAACAAAGACTTGGACACAGAATAAAGAAGAAGCTTTGACTGTAGAATTGTTTGTAATAGCTACTGTGCTGTAATTTATAGTAATTCATCAGAAGTCCTGTCTTAGTGCCATAAGCTCACTTCAGTGCTTGTCCAAATTATGAAGCAGCTCTTTCCTAATTGCCTGATCTCTCTGTGTGTCTGTTTACAGCTGGATAAAGATGAATAGAATGGTATTAGTTGGGATACACTGCTCCGATCAAGCAATCCATTAACTGGTACAATTGCAGCTATTTTCTCTTTTTTAATTTCCTTCCTTGCCCTTGGCCTTAGTTAGTCTTATATGTACCGTATATCTAAACACACCATCTCACATATCGGCTTTTCATGTTTAATTATGTTTTCTGATCATTATTTTTGTGACAAAGTCACATATTACATCTGTAGCGGAAGGGAATGATGGTGAATGTTCATAGTTTACAAACAGCTTCCAATTAAAAAAGAACCATCAGCACTACGCTGAGTTAATTGCAATAGTGGGACGACACAGTTAGCTTCAGTGCCTTTGGATTAGAGAGGAGAAAAGAAATCAGTGAACATTTGAGGGCTGAAAATCCGTGGAATTCCATCCCGGTAGTTATGGTGGGATCACATCTGCTCGTGCCCTCCAACGCTGATCCTGCCGGAGTTTGTGGAGGGGGGAGAGATGTTCACTTTTACCCCCTTTCTCAGAGGCACCATTCACAGGCCTCTTCAATCCCTGTGTAAGGGGGTTGATACTAAAAGTGTTTTTTATAAATGCTGCCATCTTTGGGGACAGGCTGCTTCCCTAACCTGGACTCTTCCTCTACCCCTGTCGGGCCCACTTGTGGAGGCTGCTACACCTCACCTGACTTAGTGTACCGGCCTGCAGTCTTACACTTTATGGGCCAGGGAAGCAGGAACTTCCAAAATAAAGAGTCCCTGCCCCAGCCCCAGCCCCACCCCATCCGGGTCACTGGCCTTGTAAGGTTCAGGTGGAGGCTCTGAGCCATGCTGCCCAGCTCCAGGTGATTGGCAGAATGGCGGAGTAAAATCACCCCCTTCTACTCCTGATCACCATCCAATGACCCTTGCTGGAGAGTATGCAGGTGTGGATGTTGGGTGAGGAGACTATTGGGCTCAGCTGTGACATTCTCCCACAGTCAAACATCCTCAATGCCTAAGCTTATACACTAAGAATGGCCACTTGGGTGATGTACCAGAGGGATGCAGCACTTGTGGAAATATTCCCTAATACGAACCAGTGCCTACAGGAAAATAAAACAGACTTTTGTCAATAAAAAGTAACCTCTCATTATAACAATGTATAGCGTGGCATGAGATCCAATCTATAAGTTACATTAATTATATTGTTAATTTGTGATCGTGAATATGGTTCTCTGCATCACTAATGATCTTGCTGCCTTTGTCATGCACTTCTGCAAGTCTACTCTTGAATGCTTTAGTGAATCATTTGTCATTGCCGTGCGTATCATCAAACCCATTGACAGTGACAAGGACTACACACTCCTAAGCAAATTGACAGTTTCCTATCAAAGCCAAATTTTTGCCTATCTAAATTCCTCTCAAATTGTAGTACCTGTGTTGTAGTTGATAGCTTATCCTCTTTTAACATTAAGTAAGAGGTTCCCACTCAATTTCCCACTGTTTCTCTTTCATATCAATAACCATCTCCATTCATCATCCAATTCTATCTACTTTTTTGCTGAAGGTTCCCATCTGCATTCATCAACTTGCTTCAGACTGTATGACTTCAGTGTATACCATTTCCATTACTCTTATGGTGCAATGGCTGAATGAATACATTCCTTCAAAGAGATAATGAAAATTTTGACTCAATTTTTCTAAAACACAGGCTCTGGAATTATTTTATGCGATAGCAGTGTGTAAATGTTTAAACGCGATCAACTGAAATTCCCCTCTCTTTTATTTTAACAGCAATGTTAAAAAGGTGCCTAAACTGATGGGATCGGATCAGCCATCCGTTTTACACCCACCCGATTTTACTCTCATTGAAATTGGGCGGCCGATCCAATCCCATCAGTTTCCCGCTGTGGAGGTTAGAGTTAAAATGACCCCCTCTTGCATTCATTTCAAGTACAGCTCTTTAGTAGAAGCACGGGATTGGTGGATTTAATCTAATGAGTTCTCAGCTCAACAATAACAACAAAAACTTGCATTGATAGAGCTTCTTTAAAATAAAAGAGTCCCGAAGTATTTCACACGGGGGTGACATCGCGTTACATCGAAACTACAGCCAGAAACAGGCCATTCGGCCCAACTGGTCTATGCTGGCGTTTATGCTCCACAAGAGCCTCCTCCTTCCCTACTATCACGGAAGCCAGTCTTCGGCCAATTCGATTCACTCCACGTGATATCAAGAAACGGCTGAGTGCACTGGATACAGCAAAGGCTATGGGCCCCGACAACATCCCAGCTGTAGTGCTGAAGACTTGTGCTCCAGAACTAGCTGCGCCTCTAGCCAAGCTGTTCCAGTACAGCTACAACACTGGCATCTACCCGACAATGTGGAAAATTGCCCAGGTATGTCCTATCCACAAAAAGCAGGACAAATCCAATCCGGCCAATTACCGCCCCATCTGTCTACTCTCAATCATCAGCAAAGTGATGGAAGGTGTCGTCGACAGTGCTATCAAGCGGCACTTACTCACCAATAACCTGCTCACCGATGCTCAGTTTGGGTTACGCCAGGACCACTCGGCTCCAGACCTCATGACAGCCTTGGTCCAAACATGGACAAAAGAGCTGAATTCCAGAGGTGAGGTGAGAGTGACTGCCCTTGACATCAAGGCAGCATTTGACCGAGTGTGGCACCAAGGAGCCCTAGTAAAATTGAAGTCAATGGGAATCAGGGGGAAAACTCTCCAGTGGCTGGAGTCATACCTAGCACAAAGGAAGATGGTAGTGGTTGTTGGAGGCCAATCATCTCAGCCCCAGGGCATTGCTGAAGGAGTTCCTCAGGGCAGTGTCCTAGGCCCAACCATCTTCAGCTGCTTCATCAATGACCTTCCCTCCATCATAAGGTCAGAAATGGGGATGTTCGCTGATGACTGCACAGTGTTCAGTTCCATTCGCAACCCCTCAGATAATGAAGCAGTCCGAGCCCGCATGCAGCAAGACCTGGACAACATCCAGGCTTGGGCTCATAAGTGGCAAGTAACATTCGCGCCAGATAAGTGCCAGGCAATGACCATCTCCAACAAGAGAAAGTCTAACCACCTCCCCTTGACATTCAACGGCATTACCATCGCCGAATCCCCCACCATCAACATCCTGGGGCTCACCATTGACCAGAAACTGAACTGGACCAGCCATATAAATACTGTGGCTACGAGAGCAGGTCAGAGGCTGGGTGTTCTGCGGCGAGTGACTCACCTCCTGACTCCCCAAAGCCTTTCCACCATCTACAAGGCACAAGTCAGGAGTGTGATGGAATACTCTCCACTTGCCTGGATGAGTGCAGCTCCAACAACACTCAAGAAGCTCGACACCATCCAAGATAAAGCAGCCCGCTTGATTGGCACCCCATCCATCACCCTAAACATTCACTCCCTTCACCACCGGCGCACTGTGGCTGCAGTGTGTACCATCCACAGGATGCACTGCAGCAACTCGCCAAGGCTTCTTCGACAGCACCTCCCAAACCCGCGACCTCTACCACCTAGAAGGACAAGAGCAGCAGGCACATGGGAACAACACCACCTGCACGTTCCCCTCCAAGTCACACACCATCCCGACTTGGAAATATATCGCCGTTCCTTCATCGTCGCTGGGTCAAAATCCTGGAACTCCCTTCCTAACAGCACTGTGGGAGAACCGTCACCACACGGACTGCAGCGGTTCAAGAAGGCGGTTCACCACCACCTTCTCGAGGGCAATTAGGGATGGGCAATAAATGCTGGCCTCGCCAGCGACGCCCACATCCCGTGAACGAATAAAAAAAAAAAAAAAAAACTTCTGCTAACCCTATCAGGATACCCTTCTATTCCTGTCTCCCCCGTGTGCTTATCTAGTTTCCCCTTAAATGCATCTATGCTATTTGCCTTGTTCCACATTCTTACCACTCTTTGGGTAAAGAATTTTCTCCTAAATTCCCTATTGGATTTATTAGTGACTATTTTACATTTATGACCTCAAGTTTTGGATTCCCTCACAAGTGGAAACATTTTCTCTTCATCTTCCCTATCAAATCTTCTCATTATCTTAAAGACCTCTATCAGGTCACCCCTCAGCCTTCTCTTTTCTAGAGAAAAGAGTCCCAGCTGTTCAGCCTTTCCTGATAAGGTGGGTGGACACTAAGCAATGGTAGCAGAAGAATTAGTGATGGTGATCTAATACATGGTCAAGAGCTAGGTTTTGAACAGAGTTTTGAAGTTGAGGTGAGAACTAGCAAAGCGAGGGCTTTAGAACAAGAATTCCAGATTACGTGGCCTTGATGAATGAAAGTTGTGGCATAGATGGTGGAGCAGGGCTGGGAGGGAGGGGAATGCTGAGAGAGGAGAACACATGGTAAGTCGGAGTCAGAAGAATGGAGAAGGCAAAATTGGACGTAGATCTGGAGGAGGTTACAGAAGTAGGGAAGTATGAAGCCACGAAGGGTGAGAGTAAGGATTTTGAAGTCAATATTGTTGGGGGGTGGGGAGCCAGTGGAGAACATGGCTGTTGGGTGAGTGTGACTTAGTACAAGATAAAATTCAGATGGCACAAGACTGATCATAATCTGGGTGCTCACACTTACAGAAGCCACAAGAATGGCTGAGGAGGATGAAGGAAATACACTATCTTACTGATGTAATAGGAGATGGTCTTCAGAGTTTTGCATTGAATGACATTATTGGGATAGAGTCAAGGGGGCTTTAACTACATCTAATTGGTACTTTGGTTGACCTGGAAACTCTAATCATTAAGTGCAAAATGGATAAATGTGTGTCATTTCTCATCACCAACATAACTCCCCTTGATGAACTCAAAATTCACTCCACCAAAGAGAAAAAGAAAATCAATGAAAACAAAATATATTCAGCAGGAAATGGACAACAGATTGCCCTACAGTATGACAGTAACTGTATGGACACACAAAGGTTAACTTATCCATTGGTGTGGCTGGTTTAGATCAATGACTCATTGGGTTGAGGATGTGCCAGTTAATTACTGCTGCTCTGAGCTCGTCACAGTCTGATGTTCTTCTCTTTCTCCCACATGTCATCTAAATTCAAAGAAAGTGCTCAATACACTCTTCAAGCTGTCATCATTCTTGATATCGAACCCAGCTTCATGAAATCTAAAACATGAAAATCTAAGATGAATGAGCAGCGAAAAATAAAGTAAAAAAAAAACGAAACAAGAATAAGAATTTAACCATCCATTTAAATCTAGTGCTGAGCTTGTGACGAGAGTTGCCTGTCTTCTGGGATTTATAATTGCAAAAACAATATTTTCCCAGAGAGTACAGTGTTCGGAGAGGGAATGCAAACTCATTGGTACTTGACAATTGAAAAATGTTGACTCAAACATGCATTTTCAAAAATCATTCTTGGGATGTGGGTGTCATTGACAAGGCCAGCATTTATTGCCCATCCCTAGTTGTCCAGTGAAGGTGGTGTTGGGCCTTCTTCTTGAACCATTGCAGTCCGTGTGGTGAAGGCGCTCCCACAAAGCTGTCAGGTAGGGAGTTCCAGGATTTTGACCCAACGACGATGAAGGAATGGTGATACATGTCCAAGTTGGGATGGTGTTCCCATGCACCTGCTACCCTTGCCCATGTGTTTGTTCGAATGAGAATTATCTTAAGAGGAGAAATCAGAAAATAGTCGTGTGCAAATTGAAAATATAGAATCATGTATACATAAGCACAGATAGATACACAGAGATATACAGAGCAAACACAGATAACTGTACAGAGAGACTAAAAGTAGCATACAGCAGCAAACATACAGAGAGACACACACAGAAACATACACCAACAAATACAGCTAAACATACAGAGATACACAATAACATTCACAGCAAACACACAGAAAGAGACACACAGAAACATACACGAGCAAACACAGATAAATATACAGAGACTAGCATTAGCATACATCGACAGACGGATTGGGTCTGAAATGCGGTGGAGCATAACCCATGCCTGCACTAGCTGCAGGCCAGAGACCCCGTCCCCAATCCTGAGGACAGGGTTATTTGCATAGACAGGATGGGCAGCCAGTGCCTGCAAGGATGCATCAGTGGCGCCCACCTCAGCCCAACCCGATCCACCCTTGTAAGATGGAGCAGCAAGGCGCCGATCCACTTGAAGACCCTCAAGGCCAAACAAGGCTGAAGAAACATTTATTTTTATGTAAGTCTTCAGCTCTCACTGGAAACACTCTGCCTCTAGAGAAGGTAATCGATCCCCTCTGGGAAAAATTTCCTTAATCTAGTGAAGGTCTGGGGCCTTCAACAGACCTCTAAGGAACTCAGACCAGGTTTCAACTGGCACACCTCAGTGATCATAGAATCATGAAATCATAGAATCATAGAGCACAGAAGGAGGCCATTTGGCTCATCGTGCCTGTGCTGGCTCTTTGAAAGAGCTATCCAATCAATCCCACTCCCCTGCTCTTTCCCCATAGCCCTGAAAATTTTTCCTTTTCAAGTATATATCCAATTCCCTCTTGAAAGTAACTATTACATAGAATGTACAGCATAGAAACAGGCCATTTGGCCCAACAGGTCCATGCCTGTGTTAATGCTTCACACGAGCCTCCTCCCACATTTTTTCATCTAACCCCATCAGCGTGTCCTTCTATTCCTTTCTCCCTCATGTGCTTACCTAGCTTCTCCTTAAATGCATCTATGCTAGTCACCTCAACTACTCCATGTGGTAGCGAGTTCCACATTCTAACCACTCTCTGGGTAAAGAAGTTTCTTCCGAATTCCCTATTGGATTTATTAGTGACTATCTTATATTTATGGCCCCTAGTTCCGGTCTCCTCTGCAAGTGGAAACATCTTCTCTACATCTACCCTATCAAACCCTTTCATAATCTTAAAGACCTCTATCACGTCACCCCTCATTCTTCTCTTTTATAGAGAAAAGAGCCCCTGCCTGTTCAATCTTGCCTGATAGGTATAACTTCTCAGTTCTGGTATCATTCTAGTAAATCTTTTTTGCACTTTCTCCAGTGCCTCTATACCCTTTTTGTATTATGGAGATCAGAACGGTTCACAGTACTCCAAGTGTGGCCTAACCAAGGTTCTATACAAGTTTAACAAAACTTCCCAGCTTTTCAATTCTATCCTTCCAGAAATGAACCCCAGAGCTTTGTTTGCTTTTTTTATGGCCTTATTAATCTATGTTGCTACTTTTAGTGATTTATGTATCTTTACCCCCCAGGTCCCTCTGCTCCTCTACTCCATTTAGACTCTTATTTTCCAAGGAGTATATGGCCTCCTTATTCTTCCTACCAAAATGTACCACCTCACGCTTACCTATGTTGAAATTCATTTGCCAATTACACGCCCATTCTGCAAGTTTATTAATGTCTTCCTGTAGTTTGTGGTAGTCCTCCTCAGCATTAACCAAACCCCCCAATTTGGTGTCGTCTGCAAATTTTGAAGTTGTACTTCCGACTCCCGAGTCCAAATTGTTTATGTAAATGGTGAATAACAGTGGTCCCAGCACTGATCCTTATGGAACACCACTTCCCACCTTTTGCCAGTCTGAGTAACTACCTTTAACCCCTACTCTTTGTTTTCTCTTTTGTAGCCAGCTTGCTTTCCACTCTACTACTTGACTCCACATGCTTTGACCTTAGTTATGAGGCTACAATGCGGTACCTCATCGAAAGCCTTTTGAAAATCCAAATATATTACATCTACTACATTACTCTTGTCTACCCTTTCTGTTACTTCTTCAAAGAATTCAGTAAGGTTGGTTAAGCATGACCTTCCCTTTTGAAATCCATCCTGCTTATTCTTTATTATATTTTTGGTTTCTAGATGTTTTCCTATTACATCTCTGAGTAAGGATTCCATTATCTTTCCTACCACCGACATTAAGCTAATTGGTCTATAGTTCCCTGGATTTGAACTATCTCCTATTGAACCTGCTTCCACCATCCTTTCAGGCAGTGCATTTGGTGGAGATGGCTTCCTGACTGGAAATTAAAGGTCCAGCCTAAATGGGAAAGAATCCTGGCGGAAATCAGATTTATGCCCTCTCCCATCCCAGAAATTTTGGGGCCACGCCGAAAAATACACAGCAAACACAGATACATATAGAAAGAGACAAACAGAAGCATACACCAATAAACACATAAACACATGGAGAGACACAAAAACATATATCCCCAAACATGAGAGATACACATGGATGTACAGCATGAGAGAAATAGACAAAGCACAGAAAGATATGTAGCATATACATGATAAAGTAACCAAATCCACTGTAGCTTTTGGAAACATAACTGTAATTATTGCTGAAGTTGAGTTGCCCAGAGCTATTTCACCAGCTGTACAGTTTTTTCAGGGCAGGTCTCAGCTGTTGAGCTCTGTGCCTCATACTTTGAATTGGCTCCTTTCTACTGCAGATCGCAACATGCTCAGTAACTGGAGAATTGCACGAAGCAAATCGTTCGTCCTAAATGTTATGAAAACCGGCGCGGACTAATTTCTACCCCTATGTGTGTTTAGTGCAGGTAAGACTGTGCATGACCACTTGAGATTATGGATGAAAGGTAGAGGACAAAACCCAGAGGGCCGAACAAGTGTCTTCCCTAGATTTAGGTTGGCTTCAGGAATTCAAATTGATGTTATTCTTTATTCTGTATAATTAATATCTGAATGAACCACTGAAGAAGGTTGTACCCTAAAGTGATGCAATCATTTTAAGGCCGCTCCTTCATTTTTCTCATTTTTATTAAAATTAAAAACTTTAAAATAATCTGATTTAAGAATAATCAGAATTCTCATTGCTTTCTGTTGATCTGGTATATCCAGAGATAAATGGATATTGTGACCTACACATTGTATATTTACAGAAATATTTTTCAACACTTTGACTGCTGAAAAAATTGTCTGGCTGGGAATTAATTGGACCTTAACCTCATGAACCTTATCTATCCTGAAATGATTCCTGTCAAACTGAATTGTGTCGAGTTCATTAAATTGAATTAGATATTATTATAATGGAGTAATCCTCCAGTCAGTAAAACTATGAGCAGAGCTTGGTTAGATCAGGGTTCAAGATACAGAGAGAGAGACTGAATTGCAGATACAAGTACAAACAGTCAATGCAGAATAGGGTAGAGTTTCCAATCAGTTATGCCTGACAAACTGGATGGCAGAAATTTGGGCCTCGGGTGGGGTGGCACAGGGTGAAATCCCTGTGCCTAAATGGTGAGGCCTGAGGCGCCCCTGATATTGGGCCTCGGGCTTCATTTCCATCAAGCCAGCAAGGCATGAAGAGCCAGCCGGCAAAGAGTGAATGAAGATGGAGCTGCTGCGAGCGTTGCAGTGGCCCTCAGATAAGTGAGGACTGGGTAGGGGGATCAAAGGCCGAGAGGGGAATCGGAGCCAAAGGGCCTAACGCTTGTTTCAGGTGTGGGCATTGCCCACCGATTTTTTGTCCTTTTCCAACATGGCGGGTGGAGCACATCTGGCCGGAAATGTGCGAGGGCTTCCTGCCCGCTATATTGGGGGCTTAGTAGGCCTGTTAGCGTCCGAAAACCGAGCGTTGTGCAGCCGAATTTGTAGGCCATAGTAACCAATTGGAAATATGGGCAGAGATCCCAACCCATTTGGAGCGAACTTAACTTTTCAGTTGCATTTTCAAGTAGCATCGAAGATGTCCACCAGTTTGCTAATTTCAACATTTAAATGAGGCCCGATGACATCATTTAGAAGTCTGTGCAATTTCCTGGAGTTTGGACCAGAATAGCATGGAGTCATAAATTCACCCATATAAGATAGGCATCCAGGGTTGCTAGGGACTGTGTTATATGTGGAAGTGTATTTAAAGAGGCTTATAAATATACTTTTTGCTGTATTTTGAAGCTGCTTTTCCAGCTATTTTGTTGGCACTCCACACCCTTGCCATAGATTGCATCCCACTTCCCAGCCACTGTCTCAGGTTGAACCAGACTGTTCGCAACCTTGGCGGCCTATTTGACCCCGAGCTGAGCTTCCGACCCTATATCGTCTCTATCACAAAGATTGCCTACTTCTACTTCAGTAACATCACCTGTCTCAGTCCATTCCGATCTCTGTAACCTTCTCCAGGCCTACAAGCCTCCCAGAACTCTGCATTCCTCCAACTCTGGACTCTTGCGCATTCCCCACTCCCTTAAACCCATCATTGGCGACCATGCCTCCAGCCATCTAGGCCCTACGCTCTAGAATTCCCTTCTTAAATCCCTCCACCCCTCCACCTCCCTCTCCTATTTTAAGACCATTAAAGCCCACCTATTTTACCTTTTATTCACCTCTCCTAATATCTCCTTCTTTGACTTGGGATCCACTTTTGTCCGATTACTGTGAAACGCCTTGGGATGTTTTTCTACATTAAAAGTGTTACGTAAATGCAAGTTGTTGACTTTTTATTCTTTTCCCATCAGCACAAATTTGCCCTGGAGCCTTAGTATCAAGTGTTTCAGCACTCCCAATTTTTTGTTGGAACATCCAGAACATTGGTCCACACGAATCTACCTATACTTATGGGTTTTTTTTGGAAGAAGAGGAAGAGCTGCAGAGGGACACCAGGCTGGTCAGACCACACTTGAGGCGGACTGCGCCCACCTGCCAGCATCCTCGCACTCACATTGCAGGCAGAGGCACACTTGGCTGGAATTGTCAAAGGAGCTCTGTCTGCAAGTGCTCTAGATTGCCACGGGGATGGCAGCAGACCTGTGCCATCTTTTTTTTTTTTATTCGTTCTCGGGATGTGGGCATCGCTGGCGAGGCCAGCATTTATTGCCCATCCCTAATTGCCCTCGAGAAGGTGGTGGTGAGCCGCCTTCTTGATCCGCTGCAGTCCGTGTGGTGACGGTTCTCCCACAGTGCTGTTCCGGTGCCTAGTGGTCTGATGCCGGGTGGTCCGTCCGGTTTTATTCTTATTATGATTTTTCGTAGTGAGATTTTACAACTGAGTGGCTTGCTAGGCCATTTCAGAGGGCAATTAAGAATCAACCACATTGCTGTGGGTCTGGAGTCACATATAGGCCAGACCGGGTAAGGACGGCAGGTTTCCTTCCCTAAAGGACATCTGCTGCAAGGACACCTGCAGCTCCCGCACGTCAAAGGGCTGGCACTGCCAGTGGCAGTAATGGTCAGCTGTGCCCTCAAATTTTCCTTGCCTCTGCCCCTTCAGGGTATGCCGCAATCCTGTTCTGTGTGGGGGAAGGGTGGGGGGTGCTCTATAGCGGCAAACAGGGCCTCCCTCCCTTGCAGCACCCTCCCTCCACTTCAACAAGTGTTGTACTGCTCCGCCTCTTGGCCACAGACTCAGTTCCTGCCTCCACGTGTATTGTGCCAGCCATTGGGTTTTGCCAGGCACTTGTGTTGGCCAAACAGCCTTTGCGAAGGTTGAAATTTACATTAAAATATTAAAACCCTTTGTACAAGTCACTAACATTTTTGTCCCCATATGCTGCCACTGAAGGTTAACTGGCCACATCCCTTTAAAACTGAGTTGAGGATAGAAGTTCAAGTCAAGAAGCTGTCAGGTCATTTCCAGTTAAGAAAAGGATACAGGCACATAATGGTCGTAATTCCCACTTATGTCCTGTTTGAAACATTCTTATTGTTTTTTATAGGATCATTCAGGATGTGGACTGCTTTAATTTTGCCATATGACATCCTTTCCTCATCTATGCAAAAGCCCTATCATGTGCAATAAACTCCCCAATTAACCAAATTAAGTGTCTGAAAAAAGACCTACTTGTTAATCCTCTAAAGGCTCAGTGTGGTACAATTCTTTTTTGCAGCTGCAGCAGCTAATTTGACACAACATGGGATGTTCCTTGTTTCTTCCTTTACCCGTTTCCCCTTCCCCACCGGAGTTGTAATAGGACTAGCGTTAATGCCATGCCTACCGCTGGTGCCAGCTATTAGAAAAACAACAACATTTTGCATTTATATAGAGTCTTGAATGTAGAAAAACATCCCAAGGCACTTCACAGAAGTGTAATAAGAAAAAATCAATGCCAAGCCAAATATTAGGAGGAGTGACCAAAAGCTTCGTCAAAGAGGTGGCATTTAGGGAAGGCCATAAAGGAGGAGAGGTAGGCGACAAGCCAAAGTGTTTAGAGAGGGAATTCCAGAGTGTGGGCGTAATCATCTGAAGGACAGAAGATCCTGTGGGGCTGTAGAGCTGGAGAAGGTTACAGAGATAGGAAGCAGCAAGGCCATGAAGGGATTTAAACACGAGAATGAGAATTTTAAATTTGAGGCATTGTGCGACCGGACTGCTGGGTGAGCAGGACTTGGTGTAGAATAGGATACAGACAGCAGAGTTTTGGTAGAGTTGAAATTTGAGGAGGGTGAAGGGTGGGAGGCCAGCCATTGAAAGATCATTGGAATAGCCAAGTCTGGAGGTGACAGAGGTATGGAGGAGGGTTTTAACAGCAGATGGGAGCTAATAATTTGTGAAGTAACGTTCCGCGAGCCATGGCGTCCAGCCCAATTATTCTTGAGCAGAAAGTAACTCCACACAAAGTAATCCCTTTTGTTTGCTTTCTCTGAAATGTTTCATTGGAATTAGCATTCTTGAACAGTGCAGGAAAATGCAGAGTCAGCACCGGTACCAGCAGAACAGCCAGGAGTTGTTTTGGTCACAGTTAGAAGACTGAGGGTGACTATAAATGCACCTGTGTGTTGCATACTTTGACACTTCATAGAGGCAAAGAGAAGAGACTGTCATCCTGTTTTTCTGTGCTGGGTTCAAATGCATAACAATAGCATATTGAGATGTTAGAACCCATAATTCAAAATCAAATTAGCCTTTAGAAATATGTGGGATAAACAGGGACGATCAACGCAGATTGGTTATAGGCAAATTGTTTTGACAAATTTAATTGGTTTTTGAAGAAGTGACTGGATCAATACAGGGAAAGTAGTAGATGTAATGGAAATGCATTTTTAAAAGGCCTTCGATAAATTGTGTAACAGGAGTTGTGTAATAGGAATTTTGTTGACAAAATTCAGATGTTTAGTATAAAAGCAAATGTTGCAGCATGGATCGGAAATTGCGTGACTGACAGTTGGCAAAGGGTTAATGGGTGTTGCTCAGAATGGAGAAGGGTTGGAAATGGTGCACCCAAAGGGGTAGTGCTGGGTCCACGTTTGTTCTCAATATATACAGATGATTTGGACGTGGTCATAGGGTGCACAATATTAAAATCTGCTGATGACTTTGGTAAAAATAGTGGAGGCCTGTAAAATACTTCAGGAGTATATCAATAGGTTAATGCGAAGTAATATATTTTGAGCGGAAGAACAAAGAATGATAGAATACTCTTAATGGAAAGATTTTGAACGGTGTGGTTAATGACGTGTGATTGCTACGTGTCCCCAGGCAGCTCGCTGGCAAAGTAGATTTAAATTTCATGTCCCTGCATCGTCCTTTAAGGACCGCTGGTTAGGTCGCATGTAGACCTGGCAACCCAATTTTGCTCAGGGTGCCACAAATTGGCTGTAAGCCTCTTAGTTGCATATTCAAAGGCCCTAACGCCTGTTTCAGGCGCGGGCCCTGGACGCCTATGATTTTGCCTGCACCAATATGGCAGGCGACATACTTCCAGCTCATAATGAGCGTGCCTCAATCCCGCCATATTAGAGGATTAGGCACCCATTTAGCGCCTAACAATCGGGCGTGGCATCATCAAATTTCTAAGCCTAAATGTCTGATGCAGCTCGCCAGACTGCAGTCTGGAAATCGAGCCGGAGTTGCCGCCAGCAAGTTAAGTTGTGGAGAAGGCAGTGTCGCGATTGTGGAAGGTGGGGGTCCCTGGGGCGGCAATGGTCCAGATTATTTTTATGGAGTTGGGAGGTGCACTCCTGCTCCTCTGGGGCCTTTCAAAAATAATTCAAGACTCACCTTTAGAGGGCATCTTCTCTTCCATCGTCCATGGAACTGATGGAAGCCTGCACTGCGCAGGCACCGACCAATTACTACCTAAAATGGCAATTGGGGTCCTATTTACATCACAGGATACTGATTTCCATATAAAAAGGGGCTTATCACCTGAAAAAGGCCCGTGCTTTGGGCACCCGACAGTAGGCCCCTTTTAAAATGGAGCCGGCCACATGGGATGAGAGCAGTGGGGAAAATGTTGTCAGGTCGATGGTATATGAGAGTCCCTGAAGTTGAATGAGTTAGGAAATGTAGAATATAGCAAAGGTCTGAAGTTATTAAAGACAATGCTCAGACATACAGGCTAGAGAGTATTCAGTAGAAAGATAAGATATTGTTCCTGAGGCTTGTCTTGACCTTCATTGGAACAGTGCAGGAAACCAAAGACAGGCCAGAGTGAGAATAAGGGGGCTTGTGGGGGGAGTTTAAGTGGGAAGCCACAGGGAGGTCAGGGACACACTGCAGACAGAATAGAAATGTTCAGTGAAGCAGTCACCTAAAATTCATTCATACTCCTGTCAGTCTCAATTACACACTGACCTGCAGATGGGGGTCAAGCTTACCGCAATCATTAACTTACGGAAACCTTTTCACATGACACAATCCTTCCACCTCACTTTTACAAATGAATCCAAAAAAAAGTCTTTCTGGTTTTTCACATGACCGTTGCAATTCGCATCACAACTGATTTCCAAATCAAGAGCTTTCAGAAAATAAGACCATTTCATCAATCCTTCTGTCAACATAAGATGCCACATACATATCAAATCAGGCTTCATTTGTACACAGCTGAGAAATACCACCGAGGAAGATACAATGTGGGTTTCTAAACAGGGACATTTCTATTTTAAGAAATAACAATCCAATCAAAAGGGTTGTTTGGTGTCATGAGAAGGTAATTTTTCGAAAGTTTAATCTTCTTGGGCCCTGAAACAGATGGCAGTTTGAGGAGTCAATCAGGAAAGTGATACTTAAATGGAGTGAGAAAGACTCAATATGTTCTCCCAATGAAACATCACTTACCTCGTTACATTTAACAGAACAGCACGGGTATTGAATGATGATGGCAACAGCACTCCGAATGGTGTTATTTTTTCAGATAGATTGGTTGGTGGTTTCTCCAATCATCTGTACAAAAGGAAAGTCTTATTTAAAAAAGCCATGAAATTCATTGGGAACACAGCATGGATTGCAGCAAGATACATGCTTCAGCATGAAATTGAATAGCATGTTCAGGAGAAAGTAAAATAGAAAGTTCTAGAAATGCATAGTAGTTAATTCCTGCATATTTAGGCGGGACCCTTCATCAAAAGCATTTGTTTCTCAGCTCAAAAGACACATGCAAAATGAAACAACAGGTGTGATTTTAACCATGCCTGCCCACCAGGAATGGTATGGAAGGGGGTTAAAATGGTGGCCGGGCGGTAGCCACTGCGTTCCCGCAGCATTCCCGCCACCTGCGATTTTAACTCCTGGGTTTTCGGGAGCATGGAGGCTGCTCGCTGCAGGCAGGAGGGGCCTTATCAATATTGAGATATCAGGATCCGATGGTGAACGTTAGCAGCGGCCAGAATCGGGCCAGAAGAGGCCCAGGTAAGTTTTCATTTAAAAAACATTTTTTTTGTGAGTTTCCTTAAGGGCCAGGAGAAGCTGGAGTGTTAGGATTGTACAGTTAGGATGGCACTGAGAGGCTGCATAGTGGCAGAAGATGTGCATCACAATGCAAGTTGACGTTGTCAAGCTGGCTCATTGTTTTTCCAGTGCTTAATGAGGGAGCACTTGCCATAGTCAGAGACCCTGTTCAGAGAAGCTCCCAGCCTCGAAATAGCTGAGGTGCACAGCTCTGGCTGGGCCACTAAGTTCCAGAGCGTGCTGCTCCAGCTCCAACTGCACCATGAGGTTGGCTGGTCCTCCCCCCTGGTCCTGTTCTTCTGCCTGGTGCTATCCACAGTCTCGTCTTGCAGCGAGAGAGGGGGCGACAGTTAGTGAGTGTCTCCTCCAAAGGAGAGTGCAGATATGTGGGGCTTCTGCATGCACTGCAGATACTGAAAAGGAAAAGTTGCCAGCAGGATGGGAAGGTATTGAAGGGCAAGCAAGGCTCTGGAGTGCAAGATGATGAAGGAGTCCTGAGAGAAATTACTGATTCTGCAATGTCTACCGAGTGAGAAGAGACCAATGTCAGGGAATGCTGTAAAGGGAGGAAGGAATTTGTGAGTGTGTGTTTGAAATAAGAATGGGAGGTGGTATAGTGGCCTTTGTGTTGGGTAGTGAAGGACGTGATGGAGGGGAGAGAATAGATCAGAGTGCTGAGAGAGGGAGTGGAAAAGACTATTGGCAGGTGTTACTGAGAGAAATGGAGAATACAGAGCTGTACTCACCCTTGCTACTCTTGTGAGGCCATTGAACCTATTCTGACATTGAATCCGGGTCCTGGGGGTGATGCTCCCAGAGCTGACTGTCTCTGCCATCTCCCTTCAGGTCTGGTGGATTGGGCACTCTACTTCCTGTGCTGGGGTAAAGGACTTTCCTCCTATCCCTCGCCTCTTCCATTAGGACCTCCAGGGAGACTTCAGACAACCTGGGGGCTTGCTTCCTCGACATCTCTAATGTTTCCTTTCTCCGTTCAGCAAAATTTACCCAGGAGCCAGAAGGCAATGCAACCTCGCTTTAAGAGGAGCATTGCCACTTTAAATACGCCCCTAAATGTCCCACCGGAAATTGTGCTGCCAAAGTGGTCGAATTTCCTGTTGTGTCAGCCACCCATGAGATTCTAATGAGTCCTGGGAGTTAAAATACGTTTGGGCCTGTACTCTTCTGCAACAGATGAATTTCTAACTTTCCCGCCGCCCACACACCCAAAACCTGCCCAGGGGCCTTAGTGTGTAAGACTCATTCCCAATTACTCTGTGTTATTTACCCTGAATTGTGTATATTCTATAAACTGTGAAACAATGGGCCAGATCTGGCTGGACCAGGGCATCCCGCGGCATCCGCCGTTAGTTAGACTGTTTCCTGCGTTCTTCAGCTCGAAATGTTTTTGCAGCGTAACTTGATGAGAAAGGTGCGGTGAGGGCAACAGGGTATCTGGGACCTTAGTGAACGACGGGACCAACAATCCACCTCTTTAACCAAAGAGATTTAAGGATTAAGATAGAAACAGAGGAATGACAGAGAAAGAGGGTGAATCGGAGTCAAATCAAGTACAGAAAGAGAATTAAAGAGGGAAAAAAGATTGAATTGAGAGAAAGAAAGAGACACAAAGGAAAAGGAAGAAAAATATTTTAAAATATTAAATTTGACGTTTTTAAATTCTCTAACAACAATTTACTACATGCAGGAATGAGATTGAACTGTTTCAATCGTTCCCTTTCTGGGCCAGAATTGGCATTGCATTAACAATTATCACTTTGTTAAAAAGGTACTTATGCTGTTAAGTTCCAGCCCTAACTTTCTGCAGTGAGTTTAATGGGAAATTAGTGTGCAAATCCAGCAAGTTCTTAAAAATAACAGGGAGGCTAAGGGCAAGATGCCGTTTGTGCAAAGCAAATGACAGAGCGGCGTAAATCAACCAGCAAGTTCTGGACATTCGCAACTCACGCTACATCTTTTGATCCTCTGAACTTCCTGGGCAACTTTGCACATTAATAATGGCGTGTGTTGTTAACATGCCGTTTTTTTTACCATCAAGATTCAGCCCAGTGTAGGTATGTGTTACATGTTGTAACCAAAGAACAATTAAAATTTAAAAAGTTGTTTGACACACAAAAGGGTCTTCCTTTTTTACACACCTATTACAGTAATCACTGTATAAAGTATCAGACTAGGTACCAGTGAGGGTAGAACGCTGCGCTAATGATCTTGCAAGCTTTTGCATGATTAGTGACAGCTGTTCCGGCTGTGAGTACAAGGTCCTCTCCACAGCTATTGCCAATGCAAAGTCCTATTTACACTGCATCAGTAACAATAAGCAACATAATAGTGTTGCTTCCTTCTCCTTAACAGATAGCTTGCAATGTAAATAAAAATGTTTGAATGAGTGACATATTTGCCCAGGTGAATTAGCCAATGGCAAAAAAAGTCTTCACATGGAGTGCCATTTTAGCTCAGTAAATCTCCATTGTTTAGACTGCAGCCCGTTGATTTTAATTCTGTGATGCTTCCTGTGTTTGATTTTAAATTTTTGGTGATTTAACTTATGGATGAATGATAATTACTTTAAAAGCAGTGATTGCCACCATCAGGACCTTCTTAAACAAAATAACAGTTACAAAGAATTATTGTTAATTTTTAACATCCTTTTGTTAATTTTATCCTTTCATTAATTTTTTTTTGGAATTTTTGTTTAAAGAATCAGTGCCGGAAACTGGCTGGCAAAGTGGATTAGAACCTTTCAACTCTAGGATTTGTATTTAAATCCAGTCCAAACCGATAAGGTGAAAGTCTTCTCTGTCTGCTGGCTGTAAGTGTCTTTTGTGAAATGAGATTGGGCAGTTTCCAACCATTTCCTAATAGGCATATTTCTGTGCTCCTCAGGCCATTCTCTGACCCTCTTTTGCTTGTTCTTGGTCTGTTCTCCACTCTGCTATATATTTTTTTGTGCTCTTTAGTCCATTCTTGGGCAGCTCTCTGCCCCCGCAATACTTGTTTTAAGTTCCTTGGCCCATTTCCAAGGGAGGAGAGGTAGATGGAAGAGGTGAAGAGTGTGAGAGAGCGGAGGGTAAGTGGACAGAGGAGAAGAGGAGAGAGGGAGAGGAGGAAGGAGGAGAGAGGGTGAGGAGGAGGAGGATGGGGAAAGGAACATGCTTGGCCACCTGGTTGCAATCTATAACTCCTGGGACCTTAGGGAATCCTATCACTCTGTAAAGTTGCAGTGTCCTGGCAATGCTGCCATCATTTGTCCATGGGAAAGTGGATGAACTGGCTTGCTATAGCAAAAAATGCATCTGTTTCTTGCTTTGTGCACCAGTGTACAGCTGATTGACTAATGTTCATGATGGCAGCTTCCCAAAAAACAAAGTTACAGGGAAATTCCCAGTGGGAAACCCACTGTGCAATCTCTACAGTTGGGAAGGGGATGAGAATGGCAGCTTCACAGCAAAAGACACAAAGGTAGATGGTTAAACAACTGTCAGCAAACAAAAAAAAAATCATCCAAGTTGCATGAAAAATAACGTTTTAGTGAAGCCTTGCAATGGAGCTGCTGGGCCCATTCAATCCACTTCTGCCTAGAAGGGTGGCATTTTACGATCTGGTGGGTATACCGTCAGATTGGTGGCAGAGTTGGCTTTGCATCCACCTATGCCAGTGAGTGCTGACCTTGGCAGATCTTCTGGGGTCAGGCCGATTGCCATGTTTTTGCTGACGTCCCAGTAGCATTTATGCTGCCACCAGGTCACTCTGCCACCCCTCTCCCCCTCAGGTAGGGGGAGGGGATTGACTGCAGCACCTACTGCAGCAAAGCATGGTCTCAGCTAAAAAAAATGATTATGTTTTATTCTCCCACATTGCCTCATGCAATCCATTGCAGATAGGCATGGTGGCCTTTTGAATTTTAATTCTCCCCGCCATTGCCGTAGCAACACTGGACGCCCAGAAGGCACCTACATTGTTGACGCCCATTGTTCCTAAGGTAATAATGGTGGAAAATCTGTTGGATGACATATTTTCGCTATTGATGTCTAATTTGAATGCGGCAAATCTCAGAAGTGGCAGCAAACTTCAGGGAACTGACAGAATGGCTTCCTAAACCATTTCCTGACCCTGAATACCCCTCTCTTAGCTATTGATCTTGCCAAAACCCACCCCAAAGGGTCCAGCAGCTACACTGAGTGCCAGAAATCCTATATGTCCATTTAATACAGGCAAGACCATGATTCAGTGTGATTGAGGTGGTAACGACAGGAAATTGGATGTGTGTTGGATCCGTGTTATTGTTGCCTCATTTGAAGGCACCAGGCCAGAAGATCAGTAGGCTTTTGTCAGTGAACAGGTTAAAGTGCTTTTGAATTAACCCTCATATCAAACTGGCTCTGTTTTTCTAGAAGATGAACAGCTCTATTGTAAGTAATGATTACACCAGTTATGTACTGCAGCGTGATGGATGTGAAAGCTTTAGCTGATTTGCAGCAGAGTGAGTCCGCATGGACAGTGATGTTATCCGAAGCAATTAATTTTAGTGAGCTATAGTTTTTCCTATAGTTTGCTATCTATGGAAAAAGCAGGTCTGACTAATGAGCAATAAACACAACTTATTAGCAAGTTGAAGCTTCATTAAGCAGCTGCAGTATCAATTCTAAATATTATAGGGTCGATCTGGTGAATTTGCATCCTTGGCTCAGAGCTTCATGCACTGGGAGAGCAAGGGCACTGACTCCCACGATCCCAGCAGGGAACCAACGCCTAAAGGGAACGCAGGTCGGAGTATCGGCGCTACAAAGTGCTGTAGCCCATTCTCTGACTTGTGCCTCCTTTGAACAGGGCCGCCTGCTGGGAAGGTACGATCAGTGGAATATAAATTCATGATGGACAGTAGCGCAAAACAGCTGATAGCGAATTGGCACCTCGATTCTCACACCGCCAAATTCCATTGACTTCAATGTCTCTTATTTTTAAATTTAATTTTTTTAAAATCTGTTTATTGATTTATTTATCTTTTGTTTTATTTTTCATGACTCTCTTACCCTACCGCCCAAAAAAAATTCATACCCCACTGAATCTACCCTATTAGGGGATTTGGAACATGCAGGTCAGCAGGTCCTGCAGGATTGTCCGTCCATTAAAATGAATAGACAGAAAATCCTGCTAGGCGCTGTGACCTCCACACCTCAATTCCCAAAATGCTGAGAATGGGAAGATGCAAAATATATGTATAAAGAGAGAGAGAGAGCGAGAGAGAGGAATGGAGAGAGGATTATGAGACTCAGCAGGGAATCTGGGTTTCTGGAATATAGTTATTAATAAATTATATATTAATTAAGCAATATTCTAAAATGTGAGATCCTGCTGGTAATTATTTAAGGCATGTTTCATCTGCTTTTTCATTTATCCTGTAGCTCCTTTTCCTCCCCCTTCCCGTTACATTCCTAAAGCAGTGCTGTCAGATCACAATTATGCATTTGCTGTAGAAGAGATTTCTTCTTTTGCACTTCTCCTGTATACCCCTGGGGATTTTGCTGCTCTTTGTGTTGCAGCTTTGCCTTTGTCGCATTGTCTGACCTCACTGCTCTGGCAGATGCCTGACATGCACCTGTCAGTAATATGGAAATAAGGAAATCCCCCAACCTGGGAAACTCTGTTAAGCTCACCAGCGAGGTTCCTGGTGGGCACATCGTAGCATCTATGCTGCGATCACAGGCCCGGGTATTTTCTGGGCCCATATTTTTAAACCAAAATGAGTGGTTTTTTTAATCAATTGAGTTACATATGACAGATTTATTGGGCTCGATTTTAAAACAAAAGTGTGGGGGCGGGGGGGCACTGAAAATCGGCTTTTCGAGGAGCGGGCAGAAATTCCAGCTCCAAGATGGCGAAGAATGTGTAGGGCCCAGAGCCATTCCCGAACCTGGAAGTCCCACCAGCAATTAAAGCCGACGGGACGGTATTTAAGGCATTAAATCACCTAGTTGAAGTAGTTTAAAAATGAATAAATGTAATTTACAATGAAAGCAAGAGATTTCAACACTGCCTCAGTGTGTTTCCCGTGCTGTGTGAAACATGGCATTGGGAAGTCGTCATGTTTCAACTGGCAGCCATTTGGCCATTTAAATCCCTGTTTGACAGATGGGGATAAAAGGTGAGTTATTGCAGCAGGGCACTCAGTTCTCTCAGACAAACTTTTGGCTGGGAGATCTTTGTGTTTAGAGTGAAACTTCTTGGTTTCCACTCAGAATTGTTCTGTTTACACATATTTACCAACTTTTCGGACCCCCTCAAACTGACACCATCAGGATGGGGGGGCACGATGGCTGCATTCACCAGTACATCCGAGGACGGGGAACATCGCCATTCTTGTCAGGCAAGCGTGCACTTCCGCCACTTGTAGCTCCACAACACAGTGCTGCGCCACAGGCATCTGCACAAGAGCATAGAGGGCAGCAACAGAGACAGTGACGTCGCAGGAGGCACTACCCTCGTCAGAGGGTCTACAGACCGAGGCTCAGCTTCCTGGACCTCTCTGAGGAGCAGTGCATACGGAGGCTTAGAGTGAGTCGCCAGGTGGTCTCAGACATCTGCAGCCTCCTTCATGCTGAGCTGCTCCCAGCTGGGCCTGGTGGCATCTCATTACCAGTCGCTGTTAAAGTGACCACTGCCCTCAATTTCTTCGCCTCCGGATCGTTCCAGGCACCGGGTACATCGCTGGGGTCTCTCAGTCATCTGCACACAAGTGCATAAGGCAGGCACCAACGGTTTGTTTCGCAGGGCCTCGCAATACGTCAACTTCCCCATGGATGACCTCAGCCTGACGGAGAGGGCAGTGGGATTCCACTCTGTGGCTGGCTTCCCACGGGTACAGGGTCCAATCGATTGCACGCATATAGCAATCCGAGCACCTCCACACAAGCCAGGACTGTTCATCAACAGAAAGGGGTATCACTCCATCCACACGCAGCTCATTTGTGACCACTGCAGAAGACTTCTTCTTGTGTGCGCCAGATTCCCTGGCAGCTGCCATGATTCGTTCATTCTGAGGGAATCCAACACCCCGGGCCTCTTCCACACACCAAACAGCCTTAAGGGCTGGCTCCTCGCGGACAAGGGATACCCCCGCACACGTGGCTCATGATATCTCTGAGGAACCCCATCAGAGAGCAACAGTGTCGATACAACAACAGCCACATCAGGACCAGGTCTTTAATTGAACATGCGATAGGACTGCTGAAGATGCGATTTCGATGCCTCGATAATTCTGGGGGAGCGCTTCAATACGCACCAGCGAGAGGGGGTCGCATTATAGTAGTGTGTTGTGTCCTGCACAACATGGTGCAGCAGAGAAGTGTACTAGTTGATGAGACCCCATGCCCTCATCCAGCATCCACATCTGCCATCTACAATGAGGAGGAACAGGAGCAGCAGGAGGAGGAGGAGGATGAACCCATGGGCAGAGCAGCGGCTCATCTGGCTGCTCGTGAGGCAAGGGAGTCACTAATATTTGAACGATTCTCATAAGGACATATGGAAAGTGAGGATAGTCCAGTCCTCAGATCATCCGGAAAGAGCAGCGCCAACACCAGCCCCCTCCCCACACAAAACAGTACTGCAACTACACATACACCCACTGTAAAGTCACCCACTGGGTGGCATCAAGTGTCGCCATTCATGATGAAGCACATGAAGGGCGCTATCACAAAAGGCAGTCAAGAATGGGCAAGACATGGCAGTAGTGGTGAGAATCATAACATTTAATGTGACTTTAACAAAAACCAAATATAAATGATAAACATGACAGTCTGTCAGACACCCTTGAGCATACCCTTCGTGATCACAAATCTTTAGCCTTTCTCTTCCTACTACTTCGACATGATGCATTCCCTGTGGCTGCAGCAGAGGTAATGGCAGATTGCTCTTGTTCATGCCCTGACTGCTTAGATGCTTTGGGCCTACCTCTCTGGGTTTTGGTGCCCGTGAGGGTCCCTCCAAAGACTGCTCCACCTGCACCTATGCAGGGGCTGACTCGGCCACCTGGAGAGGAGGCAGCATTGCGGGTACTGGTTGAGAGGGGGGCAACGGGTGAGACATGGGAGCGCTTTGTGTGGCGTCCCCACTTCCATGTCCCCTTCCGCCATCATCCCTGTCCTAGACCAGGCCCACATCACTTCTACCACCCTGCTGGAGAACAGTTTGGAGAACATGTATGATGCCTTGGAAGCCCAGTTGTAAAGTTTCTGTCTGCCTGTTTAAGGCGGCAGAACGTTGTTCACCGTGAGCCCGAACGGCCATTGTCAGGGCCTGAATGGACTCATCTGTGAGCCGTGCTTGAAGCCCAACGGAGGCTAGCCTTCTCTCCATTGCAGACATTCCCGCACTTACCTGCGACAGTATCGCAGACATTTCCGCAGTTATATTCAACTCTAGCTCAGACAATTCCTCACGTTCCCCTGACACTATCTCAGAGATTCCCTGACGTACCTGTGCCACCATTCCACTAATGCAGGAGTTGGACTCCTCCATCCTCTGCGCTATTGTGGAGAGTGTGCATGGCGCCTGTTCCAGTACCTCGCAAATGTGCTGCTGTCCCTCAATCATTTTCCTTTTAAAGGATGGCCCCCCGGGGTTCAGCATCTGCGTCCAGGTGAGCAGAGCCTGGAGAGCAGTGCGCCCACCGATGTGGAATCTCCACAGCTGCCCCTGCCACCAGTGTCTGCTCGTGCTCACTTGTGTGTGGTGACTCATCAGGTGCCAACCCAACTAACTGACTACTGGGACCCACCGAGGTGTGAGTATCTGCACTGGTGGATGGCTCACTAAGATGTGACAGTGCACCCTCAGAGGCCAGGAGCTCCTCTGAGGAATCGCCCTCTGTCGTCACTTTGGTCGTTGAAGGGCCTGTAAGAGAACTGAAGGCAATATTATGCACCGTCACAGATGTGTCATGTTGTGATGAGCATACTGAGGTGTTCAACATAGCAATCATTGTTAACATTAATTCATGTTATGTGTGATGAATGTTAAAGTTGTGTCACCAGATGTTTGTGGGGTGCCAGTCTCGGTGTCCCCGACGGACAGGCACTCGAGGGTGCGGCTGATCTCCAGAGCCTCCTCCTCTGTGAGGACCACTATTTGTTGTGGCCCCCCTCCAGTCCTCGCCCTCTCACGTGCATTTTGCGCTCCCTTCACCTAGAAGGGGAGAAAGTACAGACGTGTGAGTGAGTGATGATGAAGTGGTCAGCCGATGAATGCATTGCTTTGGGTGAGGCTGACCATGAAAGAGATGCATCAGAGGGTGAGTATCAGACAGAGACAGCACATTGGATCAGGATTGGGATGAGTGGTAGTGGTGGGGTCACAAATGGGGAGGTGAGGAAGTGCTCAGGAAGTGAAGGTAAGCTGAGGATGAGCCTTAAGTGGGTGTGAGGAGTGATGTGATGGAGTAGTCCTGGCAGTGCAGAATGTTGTGAGGGTGGGGGGATGATGTGCACCACAGAATGCAGGAGAAACAGTAAGTGTACTCACTTTTGCTGACCTAGTTAGGTCTTGAAACACTTCCTGCACTGGACCCAAGTGCGGGATATGTTGCTCCTGCTGGTGACCTCCTCTGCCACCTCGAGCCAGGCCTTCTTGGTGGCAGAGGCAGGGCACTTCCTCCTGTTGGCTGGGTAAAACAGTTCCTCCTCCTCCTCACCCCGGCCAGTAGCAGCTGAAGTGAGGCATCACTGAATCTTGGAGCAGTTTTGCCCCTGTGCTGCTCCATTGTGTCTTCTTGCTCCTGGCTCCAGCAAAATCCACTGGAGCAATGGCTCTTTAAATCTAGATACTCCAGCTGACAGCCTGTCATGCGGGCACGCAGTCTGCCCGCTGCGCAGCTTTCAGACGGCAAATCTGGAAACAAGATTAATGGCCACCAATTAAGTCGCGATCGCATGGGGAACGGTAAGTTTTTATTATTCGGGTTTGCCGCGCACCCATTGACCCATCCCCCCACTGCCATCCCACCGGCCTTTTAAAATGGTGCTCATTGAGTCAAGAACTGGTGAAACTGGCTCATTGAGGACATTCGTCAAAAGGCCAGTTGAGACAGGGTTAAAACTCAAGCCCTTTAGATGAGATGCTCTATACTTTTGCTGCCTGGCTTGTCCTTTCATTCCTTACACATCTCCTCTGTGAACAATGACCAAACATAGATTCTATTGTTAAATCTCAGTGCCCAGTGTGTGAGTTTTCAGCCTGGTTGATTTATGTGCTCCTTTGTAACATTGCACCTGTATTTCTGTAAGGGAAATGAATTCTTCTGCTGCTGTGCTGACCCTCTCTGTGCCTGCCAGCTTCTTGTCAGAATATTTCTTTCTAAAGTTACCTGAGAGGCTCTGGACATTAATCTTGCAGGGAATAAATGTAGGTCCAGAGAGACAGATGGACCATGCTTGAAACATGCTAACAAGAGGAAGGTATAGGCAGAGAGAGAGAGAGAGAGAGAGAAGAGAGAGATGGAGAGGAATAAATCTTGACTTTGTGCGATATTGTAAAACGGGTGAAAGTGAGTCGGTGGCCCGTTTTACATCTCTCCCAATTTTTATTTCCATTGAAGTCATGGTTGCTCCTGGTTCTCTATTGGTCTCTTCTGAGGGAGTATGGATGGCTAGCTGTGTGGGTAGGAAGGAGATCTTGGTTTTCATTCCCAGCCCTGGGTTTTGGGGGTAAGGGACCACTTGGATCTGAGCTGCTCAGTTTATGGGGGTTAAACCGGTTAACCCCCGAAAACGGGCACGGGGACCATGGTGCGTGATTAACCCGCGCCCGGTCATTGAGATGCAGGCAGCACGTAACTTTCGTGCTGCCTGCTAATCTACACGATTGCTGCATGCAGCCAGCGCTACCTGCGCTGTTGAGTGGCTGCACACACCTGCAGGGTCCAATATCAGGAGTGGGGCTAGCACTACTTAAAGGCAGCCTGGAAGATATTGAAGAATGGCTGCGCCTGCGAGAGAGCGTGCACCAAGGTTCCCAGACGGTGCACTGGAGGCCTTGGTGGAAGAGGTGGACAGACGGAGGGCCATCCTATATCCCGGGGCGGGGGAGGTTCAGGAGGCCCTTCAGAGATATGCTCAAGAGGCAGTGGAAGTCTGTGGTGGACAAAGTAAATGCCAGGAGCATCACTCCACGCACACGAATGCAGTGCAGAAAGAAGTTCAATGATTTGACACGAGTAGTCAAGTTGAGTGCTGTGACATATCCTACCAACTGCACCACTAGCCACATCCACTGCTCCATGCACTACACCCCCCGTCACCCAACTATCAACAAACTCTTTCAAATAGTACGCAACCCTACGACTTTGATGCTGCATCTCACCCTCGCACATTACCACTCTTGCAAGCCATCCACAACTCACAGGTCACACACACTGGCAGCTATTCAACCATGACAGCCACATCAACCAAACATCTTGCAGGACACTCACTGACAGACTTCCCTCTTTCTTGCAGGAGAAAGTAGCACATAAAACTAGGCAGAAGGAAAGACCTGGGGGAGGCCGCCTAGATGTCCCCCATGAAAGACATCATGCTGGCGATCATTGGGTGGTCCGTCACTGCAGCCGCGGCCATTGGCGGTGCTGGAGGTATCGATGATGAGGGTCTCTGCATAACTAATCGCTTCCCACTTCTCCCTCAGCCCACAATCTTTTCTGACTCACCCGCTGCAGATGGTGTCAACACTCACGTCTTACTTTCTCCTCTCCCCTCACCACAACTCAACCTGTGTCCCTTTGTCATTTCAGACACCCAAGACCTGGAACTGGCACCATCAGAGGAGGCAGAGGAAGGTGACAGCGATGATACAGACACACCGTCACTCAATTTTACACTCGCAGCCACAAGCTCAGAGACTGACCCTGCGTGTACTTTAGAGGCTAGGGTAGAGAGGGATCTGTATGTGGTGAGACACCGGGCACAAGTGCGCAGGAGCTGGGGCGGGAGGAACAGTTCCCGCAGGTGCCAGCTCACCAGAGGGTGAGGTCGCTCACTAGTTCTGCTGCAGAGGAGTCAGATGAGGACTTCGATGGGCCAGGCTTCAGAAGACGGCTGATGGGCGTACACAACCAAATGCTTGCTGCACTGGAAAGCCTGCCAGAAAGCCTGCGCACAATGTCAAGGGGCATGGAGGAGTCCAGCTCCAACTTGGCACAGGGCTTTGCGCAGAGCTTGGAGCCCATCCTTTCCCACATGGAACAGGTGGTAACCTCCATCAGCACACCTGTGGAACCCACCATGATGCAGCGTCTGATGACCAATGTCTCAGCTTCCATTGCAGCACAAACAGCTGCCATCCAAGGTCTGCATGCTTCATTCGGACTTCAGACTGCTGTTTTGGAAGCTCAGACTGCTGCGTTAGGACTCAGACAGCTGCTTTTGTGGCTGTGGGTACCACTGTGGAACGGGGCTTCCAGGGCGTCAAAACCGTCCAGCAGATCACCAGGATTGCTGAGGCGCCGCCCCGGGAGAGTGGCAGTGGCCCCATGGGAGACAAACCTGCTGTCCTCTCTCAGGATGACAGCATTCCTGTTCTCACTCCTGCTACTCCCTCAGTGTCCTTGTTGTTGCCTGTCAGCCAGCCAGGCCAGGACTGCTGCAGCCCAGGCCGAGTTGGTGCAGTCTGAAGCCGGACCCTCCCGGCCCAGAGCTGCTTGAGGTCGTCCTCCAAGGCCATCTGCACTCTCCTCAATTGAAGGTCAGCAGCCTTCCACCACCCATGCTCCAGCCACTGGGGATGCACCTCGTAGGGGGCGCAAGGATAGGTAAAGGCACACGAACGACAGGCACTAAGATAATTCTCAAGGGTGAATAGTATCATTTTATTTGCTTTATTGCATATGTTAATTGGTAAATTTGGATTTGAATTTGCATTTGGTGGTGGTTTTCATTTCTGCGATGAGCTGAGGGAGGAAGCAATGTGAATCATAATGAGGACGATTTGATGGTCATGTGGGAGAGGAAAGGTAAGGAGTGTGGGACTGTTGGTGAATGGGGAGGTGTCCTTGAGGTTACTGGTGACGCTCATTAATCATCTGATCACAGAGAGTCCTGGCAGACAGGGCCTTTCTACCTTGTTGCCTCCCTGCCTCTTCCTCCACTTCCTGCTGCACTTCTTCCTTCTCCTCCACGTCCTCCTCCGTCTCTTCCTCCTCCCTCTTCTGGCAGCTTATCCTGCTCTGCGTGGCCTCTCTGCATGCTCCCAGTCATGTTCAATTCCCAGGCGAAACCCTAGCAGGCCACCCATGTCTGGCAGCAACCTTGTTCAGCACACTATTTTAATTGCTAATAACAGTACTGCAAGACCAGCCAGGCCGTTCTCTATATAATATTGCAACTTTCTCCAAGTATAGGAAACTTCCACAAACACCCACAATTGTACCAGCACCCAGAATGACTAATCCAGCAACTAACCTATAACTCCTGCATGATCCCTTTAAACAGTGCTGGTGGAGGGGGGGGGGTCCTTCATGCCCTTTAACTCCTGTTCAGTTGTGCAAGGTTAGGACAGTGTGTTGGCTGGAGTTGGGAGTTCGAAAATGGTGCGGGCTGCTTCAAATCAGTGTTACACACTGATCTACATCATAGTCTCCCTACTCTACATGCTGCTGGCGCTCATAGGTGCACGTGTGCAACCACCTTTACCAAGATGGTGTCCTGCGCACGTCACGCCGGAGTGTGCGTGCGCATCTCGGACGCCATTTTCAGGGCTTAGGAGTCCACGTAGCGCCTACAAAACAGGCGCTACACAGCCCAATATGGTGTCTGAAATTTGGGAGACTGAGTCCTTCTGCTTTTAGGAGCTGAATTTGAGGTGTATTTGTGTACTCTTGCCCACGCAGAGCTACTTAGAGATGCGATTATCCAGGTCACAATACAGTTGGGCTGGTACCTGAAATAGGTAGAGGAGGCGGGGACAAACG
The DNA here is from genome assembly GCF_035084215.1 of Heptranchias perlo. Taxonomy (NCBI): domain Eukaryota; kingdom Metazoa; phylum Chordata; class Chondrichthyes; order Hexanchiformes; family Hexanchidae; genus Heptranchias; species Heptranchias perlo. The sequence goes on along the minus strand of NC_090332.1, from coordinate 19,499,514 downwards.
TTCATCTTTACTGTGTGGTGTGGACAGGAATTTCCTTAAAACTTGCACCAAAACAATGGCGTAGTGCCAATTTTCGACACAAAAGATTGAGGAAATTCAGGTATAAGTGACTGATGCCTGTTTTAACACCCAAATTTTCTGTTCTGCAAATCCCCCGCCAAAACCTTCTGCTGCTTATTAACATATCTCCCCCTGCAAATGTGCAGGTCCTGCAACTTTCCTAAATTTGCACCAGTTCTGAAAGGGATGTAAATTTACTCTTGAGATTTTAGGCGCAACAGGACCCATTCATATTTCTGATATTTTTTAAGCAATTTAAAAACAAAATTCTCTTCGCTGAGACTAACAAAGCGTTATCTGTATCTTTGAATGCCTCTTTATGCCATTAGAATGATTTTCATTAAAATTGAAAAACTTCCACGATTGCATTTTCGTAAACATGCCGGGGTGGAATTTCCTGTGAAGGTGTCAGTGGGAAGTTACAGCCGAAATTACATCCATTCGTGCGCCCATTTTGCCAACATTGCCAATGTCTGTTTACACCCAAATTTTCCTGTCAATCTCATTAGCATACGCCGGAACCTAAACTGGGCGTAAACAAGTGGAAATCAATGTGAACATTTGGAGTCCAAGGAAAACGGCAAACCATATATTCCTCCTTTATGTATGCAAATTAAAGTTTCAAGCCATGTAACCATCAGCCATGCACATTAGGCACAGCATGTTTAAGAACCTGCAATCAAGGAAGCTTTTAATGTGACTTATACTGATGCCATAAAAATGCATTCAAAGAAACAGAAAATACAGCGCAGATCTCAGTGAGGATAAAGTAAAAACAATCACAATAAAACACCAGATTTTGTTTTCTGTTGCATTTACATTCTGAGCTGAATTTTACACCTGTCTTGAACCAGCGTAATCGCAGGAAATTTGTGTACAGCACGTTAGCCTGGGGGCGGAGCTGTTATAATGAGCTCAGATGCGTTTGGGCACAGGGATTGATAGGCGGGCATAAAAGAGCCCCTGAAATTTGGCATAGCATAATTACATGCGTCCAAGTTTCGCTGTGTTGTATGATATAGTCGGGGTCTGGAGCTGATTAGCACTGTGTGTAAGAGTGGGTTACACCATCGGCGTAAGGGAGTGCACTTTCTGGATCTTAGTGATATAACTTTGAGAGGGGCTGTATTGAGTTGGTTGTTTTGTATTTGAACAAGCTACAGGTTTATCTTCCTCACATGGAGCCTTTAAGTTGGAAGGCTTGGCAGGGTTGTCCCACTTTCCCCTACGATCCTGTGTCCTGTGGGGCTGCGACCTTTAGGTCTCCCAGCCTTGTTCCTATGCAGGTTCTGCCAAGGGTATTCATCCCTCAGCACCATGTCTGCCACTGATTCTTCTCTCCCCTCTGATACTCTCCCTCTTTCAACAAACTTATGTGCGTGTTAAATTAGAAAGTGAATAAAATGAAGTACAAGGTAATACATGTCTGAAGCTTTTTTGAAGTAATAATTTTAAGTCATCAGGTACCGTCTTTTCTTGTTCTACAAGTATTTAAGTTGCCTAACAGTAATTCCATTAAAGAGTAGGTAGTCTGGGTTAGCTGGCAGGGGCAATTCATAATAGAGGAGCACTCCAGCCCAGGAGAGAAAAGGAAATTATTGTGCGTTCCATTATGTTGTCGTCTTTACTCATCACTGTTCACTGCTCAGAATGTCACCCAAATTTCCCATGAAATATGACGTAAATCCACTATCTCTTTTTTAAAAATAGTCTGATTTAACCTAACATTAAAACCATAGCAGAAGCTAGCAATGAAAATGCTTGTTCCTGAATGTACAGTACGTAATTCCTATTACTTAATTGCAGGTGAGATACAAATTACTGTTTGGATTACATTATTAGTGTACAGATGCTTAATGAATTCATATGACATTCCTCCTTAATGGATTGTAAACAATTTTACAACACCAAGTTATAGTCCAGCAATTTTATTTTAAATTCACAAGCTTTCGGAGGCTTCCTCCTTCGTCAGGTGAACGATGTGAAAATGGATTAAATGGAGGCATTGATCCATTTAAAACAAATGGGTTAACATTTCTATTAAAATGGTGGCCAGAGTAATGTTATAAGAGCATGTTAAGTGCCTGATGTCACAACCAGTCGTTTGTAGCCTCATGTGGGCCCCCCTGTTGTAGATTTTAACTTATGGGTGGCTGACTAGTGGAGTCCGCTGGCAGCCCGCCCATTACAACAGCAAAGAGGCTGGAGCCATTTTGAGGCATGGGCCTCATTTAAATAGAACCAGCGAGCTGCCCACCCTAAAATGGGCATCTCCGTAGAGCTCACTGGATTCAGGCCAGCGGAATATTGGGCAGCCCAGCTGGCAGCAAGGTTAGGCTGTGGGGGGGGGAGGTGGGGGGGGGAGTTGGGGGGGGGCTGCAGGGCAGGTCCGGGGAGAGCCCGGAGTGGCAGCGACACAGATTATTTTTGAGGGGCTCGGAGGAGCGCTCCTGCCTCCGCCTGGCCCCATAAAAATAACTTAAATCTTACATTTCTAGGGCCTACTTGGATGTATCGCCAGTAAAACTAGTCGGAGACAAGTTGTAGCCTAGAATGGCAATCGGGTTCCTATGTACGTCATTGCACCCCGATTTGCATATTCTAAAGGGGCTTATGACCTGAAACAGCACCTACCAATTCCATTTTGAGGCCACTACTGCCCCGTTAATGCTGATTTCAGAGTTCAAATCAGCCCCCATTACACATGATGAAAAATAACATTTTCCCCTGCATTCTTTCATGCTGCACCCAGTGTTTCAACACCCAATCTCTGCTGAAAATAAAGCTATTGAATTTTAACTTTTTAAATTTTAATTTGATTTGAATGGCCCACAGCTGACATCATGGAGTCACTGTTAACACTGGGGAAGAACAGCACATGAGGTGAGTAGTGGTGGAACTGCTCTGCTTTTCATGGCTGTTCTTTCAGTACATAAGAACATAAGAAATAGGAGCAGGAGTAGGCCAATCGGCCCCTCGAGCCTGCTCCGCCATTCAATAAGATCATGGCTGATCTGATCCTAACCTCAAATTTAAATTCATGTCCAATTTCCTGCCCGCTCCCCGTAACCCCTAATTCCCTTTACTTCTAGGAAACTGTCTATTTCTGTTTTAAATTTATCTAAGTACTCCACTTAGAAAGTAAAACGGGGCATTTGATAGCAAGACTTGCATTTATATAGCGTCTTTCACGACCTCAGGACATCCCAAAGCGTTTTATTTTAAAGTGTAGACACTGTTGTAATGTAGGAAATAAGAAATAATCCCATCCCTGTGCAATTGCAACCATTTTTCAATCAGCTCACAGAAGGACTAATTCAAAATTGCAATTCCCAACTTCCTTGCAAGCTCCTGAAATACACAAAATGGTGATCCTTTAGAGTTCTAGAAAGGCTATGACACTTCATAAAGTCTTCCAGGGCTTCACACATAATGAATTACTTTGAAAAGCAGTGATTGTTGATCTGTTGGCAAGTGCATTTTTACACAGCAAGATCCCACAAAAAATGAATGATGAGGTAATCTGTTTTCAGTGATAATGGTTTAAGGACCAGCTGTTAGGCCGCATGTAGGCCTTGTGCCGCCTACCTCAGGGCAAACCAATCTTGCAGTGGAAGCCCTCTTATTTGCATATGCAAAGGGCCTAACATCTGTTTTAGGTATGGGAGCTGCATACCTATTTTTTGGCCTTTACCAATATGGGGGGTGGCGCACTTCTGGCTTGTAATCAGCGTGCGCTTTACGCCCGCCAAATTGGTGGCTTATGAGTCCATTTACGAGGCCAAAATTGGTGTGAAGTTGGCAGAGCAGCTGCACCACCCGCCTGAAGCTGGCAACAGGAGGCCCAAACCATTTTCAGGTTCAGGCCTCATTTGAATGCCACCGTGAGCTGCAGGCCAAATGAGCACCCAGCTGCAGCTCACCAGTTGTGGTGGGGGGGGGGGCAGGGCAGGAAAATCGGCTGGCTCCCTTGCTGAGCAGACAGGCAGGTCGGGCCGGGGTGGCGGGGGAGGAAGCTGACCACGGGGCGGTTAAGCACAGGCTGGCAGCGGCCCACAGTATTTTTGTGGAGCCAGGAAGAGCCCCCAATGATTTTACTCCCAATGTCTTAATTCAAATTATTGATAGAGACGGCGAAGAACAATGGTCCTAACACAGAACCCTGTGGCACTCCACCTGTGACAGTATCCCAGAGCTGCTACCATTAATAACCACCCTTTGCTTATGCGGATGCAACCAATTTACAATCTAGTTTAAAATTCGCTTGTCAATCCCTCGGGACGCAACCTTAATAGCTGTTTATATGGCACTTTATTGAAGACTTCTTGGAAATCACAATATACAATATCTACCGGATCAGTCACAACTCAAGAGAGCTGGTCATATTGGTTCCCCTGGTGCTAACTACTACGTCCCAGGTACAGAGGTAACTGCAAAAGCCACCATATATATGCTGATCATAGAACCATAGAAATTTACATTGTGGAAGGAGGCCGTTCATCCCATCATGTCTATGCCGACTCTTTGCTGGAGCAATCCAAAACCTATCAGCATCTACCCTGTCAAGCCCCCTCATAATCTTATATGTTTCAATGAGATCACCTCTCATTTTTCTAAACTCCAGAGAGTATAGGCCCATTCTACTCGACCTCGCCTCATAGGACAACCCTCTCATCCTAGGAATTAATCTAGTGAACCTTCGCTGCACCGCCTCTAAGGCAAGTATATTCTTCTTTAGATAAGGAGACCAAAATTGTACGCAGTACTCCAGGTGAGGTCTCACCAAAGCCCTGAACAATTGTAGTAAGACTTCCTTACCTTTGTATTCCAACCCCCCTGCAATAAAGGCCAACATTCCATTTGCTTTCCTAATTGCTTGCTGTACCTGCATGCTAACTTTTTGTGTTTCTTGTACGAGGACACCCAAGTCTCTCTGAACACCAACATTTAATAGAATCTCACCATTTAAAAAATATTCCTTTTTAATTAAATTAAATTAAATTTCCTTTAACAAATCCATGATTAACTCACACATTTTTAAATGCTCACTAATTTTATCTCAAATTATGGATTGTATGAATTTTTCCACAATTGACATTAGATCCTGTTAACAGCCTTTGCCTCACTGATTTCAGCAGAGCTGCTGACTTTAAAATCAATGCAGGGCCTTCATGCGTAAATATGTTGCTGTGTCAGCAGGAAGACTGGAGGTGAGGAAAGTCAGAGAAACGAGCAGGGCACATTATACTGCTCAGCCTCTCCTCGTCAATATGCTGCTCAGCCACTCCTTGCTGGGATGCTGTTTAGCCTCTTTTCTTTGATGTACTGTTGAGCCTCCCTGCTCTAATTTCAAGAGCTCATACAGGTGTATCATTCTGTTCTCCAGTACACCAATGTACCTCATGTCCTCCTGCATAATGAGTTGAGATAGTGTGTAGGGTTTTGTTGGTTATCTCTCACCTTGGCAGCAGTCCTGTGTGAACATCAAGGCCTAAATTTTAACACAGAGCCAGGAAGCCAGCGGGGGAATTCGGGTTTCCCGGACATCCTTACGATTTTGACGTAAGGAAGTCTTTTACTTTTTTTTGTCGGTTTCCCGCCCGGCCGGCCAGACTGATTGATAGGCTGGTCGTCAGTCAGACGGGAGAAGAGCCAGGAAGCTGAAGATAAGTCTTAGATGGGGAGGGGGGTCGGTCATGGGGGGGAGCGGTCGGGGGTCATTGGGGGGGGTCCAGAGTCATCGAGGGGGTCAAGAGTCATCGGGGGGTCTGGAGCCATCAGGGTCGAGAGTCATTGGCAGGGGGTCCGGAGTCATCAGTGGGGGTGGTCCGGCGTCATCGGTGGGGGTGGTCCGGCATCATCGGTGGGGGTGGTCCGGCGTCATCGGTGGGGGTGGTCCGGCGTCATCGGTGGGGGTGGTCCGGCGTCATCGGTGGGGGTGGTCCGGCATCATCGGAGGTCGGGAGCCATGGGGGGGGGGTCGGAGATCGTGCGGGGGGGCTCGGAGATCGTGCGGGGGGGGGGGGGTCGGAGATCGTATGGGGGGATGTTGGAGATCGTGGGGGGTTTCAGAGATCGTGGGGGGGATTGCTGCAAGTAAGCTTGTTGGGCCTGGGGGAAGCATTCCTGCTCCTCCGGGCCCACAAGCAATGCGATGAAGGTACTTACCTGCTGTTTCGGGCCTTCTCGCCTCCTCTCACATGGCGTGAAGCAGAAGGCCCGGGAATCCCGCCCCCCGGGTGCTAAAAATAAAAAAGCTGTAAAAATGGAGACCGCAGCCTCCTTGTGACCAACTGGCCTCCTAAGAGGGGGTTGGTTGCCTGCTCCTCATCCCACCTCCATTAAAACCGGAAGTGGGCGGTTTGCGATCGGGTTTTAGATTTTTAAACTTTTACTGCCCCCACCCGCAACCCACCGTTCTTCCGGGTTAAAATTTGGGCCCAAGTGTTAGTAGAGCACACCTCTGACAATTAGATGTAGGGGTGACAACATCTCAGGAAGCTGCTGCGACTGATACTGGTACAACAGGATTGCTGGTGGGTAGAGGCTAGAGGAGCAGTGAAACCTTCCCATCTACTTCCACCAGCACCTGGTACACTACTGGAGGCCAGAGCAGGTAGAAGTAGATTAGGACTCAAGCTTTAACAAGAAGCACTAGGAACATAGAGTACAATAGATTCTCATCCATTGGTGACACCCATTTCCCTTATGTTACGCCTAATTATCTGCATATAAACATAGCCTTTCACACATTACAGCTCTGCACATGCATTATGTTACAGGCACAGAGGCATACAGGGATCTCCACAGGAATGCACATTAGCATAAGATAGATTTACCGCTAATCAAAACATCACGCAGCCTATCCTGTCTGTAAACACCAAGGAGTATCAAGACATGCTGATACTGAGTTAAGACTCAGGGCACCTGTGATTAAACAGATAGGATGAAGCCCATTACTGCAACAGTAGACAAGTGTCCTAGTGGAAAAGCCTGGGGGAAGAAGCTACTATGCTGTTGTTCTTGTGATAAAAATGAAGCATTTTTGCTAAGATTTATCATGTTGCTGGCTTCTTTAATTCTGTCACATGGTACAGAAGGGGGTAAAAATAGCTGTACTCACAGAAACTATGTATCTGCTTAACTTGATACATTTGTTGCAACAATTAATTGGGTTGTTGTTGAGTAGTTTCACACGGGTGGAGTCAAGTCATTCCATTCAATTCAAATACAAACATCTTGTGTGAGATGTTTCAAAAAAACTTTGATTGGCAGCTCCTTTTAAACTAAAGGCAAATATTTAAATTCACAGGGTTCTGGTCATATTTTGAAGGTATTTATCAGTCTGTCTTTTCCAAGTTGGTGAGTTTGTCTAGACCCTTTAAACGGAGTTAGTCATGCTAGATTGCTTCCAGAATTGGTGACAAAAGAAAAAACCAGTATGCAAGAAAATTACTTGTAATACAGTTTAGCATAGCAGTTGCAAAGTATTTATTATTTTCTCAAGGATCAAGCTATGTTTAACAAGGACTTAATTGGTATTACTGAGCAGTGAGTAATAAAACAACAACAGAGCATTAATGCTAATACTCTTGTTTACAAAGGGTAGAAAACTAGGAGTAGCACTAAAACCCCCAGCTGATGCTGCTTTCACTGTTTTCCTGGTTTTCTATCCTTTTTAACAGCAACTTCTATCGGTGCTAGCAGTGAAAAACATACCTCATTAAGATACAGATATAATTGGAGTTTGGCTCCGGCTTATCTAATCTACTAAAAATAATTGACTATCTTTCCTTATCGCCATTGCAATAAATATTTGTGAGCAAATGGCAATGTCAGAATATTTTAATCAGTCTTTCCGTTAATGACAAACCAAAGCCAATTCCATTGGAGTTTATTCATAGCCATCGGTGTGCACAAATTTCATTTTCACTCCATTATCATAAATGCGATATCTCATCAGGATACTGCACTTAATAAACACTAGCTTGTGTATGATTTGGTTTTGGATTCTGCTAAGCCAAATTCTCCTTACTGCTGGATTTTGCAAAACAGTTTATGTAGAACATAAAACATGACTTAAGTTTCACTATGATTTTAGCAATTTTTTTTTAACAAAAAGTATCTCCACCCTGTAGTGGAATGGAACAATTTCTTATTTTCAGCCTACATTGCTTTAGAAATAAGTGTTAAAGTTGACCCATTTTTGTTCATGATTGTGAGTGCATCAGCCAGGTTCATGTCTTGACAATTTAAAAATCTCACCAGGCAGAGTCTGGCCGGTGGGTTCGTATCTGCACTGATACTCATTTTCACACCTCAAGCAGGTAAAGAGTAGTCTAATCACTGGTAAATACAGCTGTCCGGTGAGGAAATCATAAGGCACAGTGGACGGCTGCTCATAACATTCAGAATAACTGGTTTTCTAACCAGGATTCTATCATTCTCCTTGGCCGTACACGAGTGCATGAATGTTGGGACTGGAGGGCGGCCCACTAACCAGGTTTGGGTCCAAGTATCCTGGATGCGAGTGACTCGGAAACCCAAAAACCATGGCAGGAGGATGTAGCACAACCTAACAATAGCCACTAAGGTCATTCAGAAATGGAACTGCAAAAGTTGCACTCTTTCATATTGACATTTTAAAGCATTGCAAACAGTTTTATTGGAAGCTATAATTAGTTCTGATATTGTGTAAAAATGTCAGAATGAAAGTGGTGGATTTTTAAAAAGGTGTCTCAATGAATTTCTGCTGCGCAAGCTATGATAGTACAGAAAGCTAATGTAGTAATGCAGGAGTTGTGTTGAGGGGGTCCTGGCCATGGATGTCTATTATAATTCAGGCTTTCTCCCAACATTCTTTACTTGGGTTTATAGCAAAAAGACAGTTTCCATAAGCTGACCTACTTCTCCTATGACCTGAAACTTACAATCTTATGGGTGTTGACTGGGACGGCATGCTCTACTTTTTTTTACTACATTGCTGAGTCATACATGAGCTGTCCTCGACACGCTCCTTTCTACCCTGAAAACTAATTATCAAATTTATTTGCAAGAATGTATATTTACACAGAAACAAAAGAATGCAGCAAGAGGTTAACAAACACTCATAGAACAATAAAGATTGAATCAGTCCACAAGGGTTTAGATATCTTCCTCAAAATGTATTTCTTGCACGGTCTAATAATCTGCATGACTAACAAAGAAACCTGACTTTGTAGGCTTTCTGAAGTGATGCGCATTAAGTAACATTCTCATCCCACCCTCTGGAGTCCAATCATCTCTTTAGTCTCAACTGAAATGGAACTAAATATGACAGGAAAATCTGCTGTCTATATTCTCCTACCAATGGACCTCTGGATGGAAAACTGTCAAATTAAGCCAGCTCAAAGACACAATTCATAGAATCATACAGCACACAATCATTCAGCCCATCATGCCTGTGTTGGCTCATTGAAAAAGCTATCCAATTAGTCCCACTCCTCTGCTCTTTCCCCATGGCCCTGCAAATTTTTCCTTTTCAAGTATTTATCCAATTCGCTTTTGAAAGTTATTATTGAATCTGCTTCCATCACCCTTTCAGGCAGTGCATTCCAGATCGTAACAACTTGCAGCTTAAAAAAAATTCTCCTCATCTCGCCTCTGGTTCTTTTGCCAATTACCTTAAATCTATGTCCTCTGGTTACCGACCCTCCTGCCAGTGGAAACAGTTTCTCTCTATGTACCGTATCAAAACCCCATATAATTTTGAACACCTCTATTAAATCTCCCCTTAACCTTCTCTGCGCTAAGGAGAATTAAGAGAATTGTAGGAGATGTTGACTTTTTATGCTTTACCCAAGATGTTAACACTTTAAACAATGCATGACTGCACTCCTCTTTAGAACATTTCCAGGGCTCAGCCATTGGAAATATTGACTACATCTGTAAGCCCACATTCTTTGACACCTGTCAACTATCAAAACCATTCATTTGCGTGATTGCCATCAACAAATAAGCTACAAATTGGCCTTCAAAAGATCAATAATTTGATTAACGAGCTTACACAGGCTACTGGGGCTTTTGTCCACACAACTACACTGTGGTCTCCTTGACACTGATTCAGTGAGTTTCCCCTAGAGATACCACTGACTGAAGTTAATTTTTAAAACCAATTTAGCCTATGTGAAATTAGGTAAAAGCAAAGATATAATATAGAAAGTTTGCGTAACAGCGCTCTGCTTCCCTCACAATATCACTCTTACAGGAAAAGCTTGCATACAACAGAACCCACAGTGTACTACTGTAGTGCTGCTCAAATAAAATAATATTTGAGTGCCCAACAGGGGAGTGAGCAGGAAAATAAAGAAACATGTGATGAGACAGAGAGTATGGTGTAAGAGATAGGTTACTTGGTGGTTTCTGAAGGCAGGGGGAGGTACCAAGACAAAATGATTTAGGCAGAGAATCTCAGCTAAAGTTATAGTGACTGAATGATCAGCCTCCAATGGTGGATGGAGTGAACGGAGAACGGAAGCTTATTCTGCACAATGAGGAATTTGGTGCACTTGCTCCATTTGCAGTCAAATGAGAGGCTCAGCAGAAATGCATGTTCAGTGAGTGCTCAGTTGATAAGAGTTTACATCACAGGACATTTCTTGTTAAAGTACACAACTTAGTGAGTTTATGCGTTTTGGGCTCAGTGGTGATGCCTGGAACTCATTGCCTGGGCTCACACGTGAAGGATGAAGTACCAAACAACTGTTGGAGCCCATGGAACCTAATGTGGAGCCTTTCTCCATGGGAACGTGAATCAGAGAAATTGGACCCTATCCACAGTGCTTGCAAATTTTCTGGTCGTTTTCTAGTCATGCTCATGCTGAATGAGGCTTCAAACCTACACTGCAGCCTTGCTGAATGTACGCTCAAATCCTAGCAGGTGCCAACACCCTGAGATGGGGAAAAGAGAGAAAATTAAGAGGAAAAGTGTTTAAAAAAAAACGTTAATTGGTTTACAAAAAAAGGAATACAGACAGAATTAGCTGGATTAAAAAGGGTGTGCTGCACATTCAATTCCTCCCTACAAATGCTCCTGGAGAGATTGCAGGGCTCTTAAAGCTGCTGTTGTGTACGTTGAGGAAAAATTATCATCTAGGTGCAACACACAGCAGCAGGTGCACACTTAAATTATAGATAATGATCCCCCATTATTTCAAGGCCATGCTCCATCACTGAGGCTAGTGTAATAAATCATGCAGCAAACTATCTTTTGTATGCGTGCCACTATTGATAAAGGTATATAAATTAAAAATCTAATAGTATAACTGTATTAATTTCAGTCTGCGCTTGACTCTGGATTATGAAAGTAATCGCAGAAATGCAGAAGATAAGATAGGTCAGGTAGTATGTCCTTATTCCCCCATCACTGACAAAATAAATGTAATTATATCTTGTTATGTTCGCCGTGTTAGATAACAAATTTTCTGGTGAAGGGAAAGAACTAATTTTTTTTGGTTTAAATCTCGTGCTCGTCAAAACTAAGGATGTTAATGTGGGAGAATAGAACAGCTTCTCATTTCAGGCACCTAGTATCAGCATCAAACCCACCCAAGTCGGGTTTATCATGGCTAAATATTCTGCTCCAATATCCACAATCCTATGCAATGGGCGGCCAATGAAGAAGTGTATCAATATATATTAGGGATGGACAATAAATTCTGCCCTTTCTGTGTCTCCCTCATCCCCAAAACAAATGAAAGAAAAATATGCAAAAATATTGCTAACACTAGTGTCCATTGAGAACACTTTAGAAATGTGATATTATTCAAATTGTGCAAACAAGGGATATTACAAACACTCAATTATATTGCTCCGTTCATGCCAACCCCCACAAAACTGGTGAAAACTGACCATTTTCTTCAAAAAGCAAAATAGCCCTTTAAAGAGCCCTGAATATAGGCAATCACACTAGTTGTGCTGAAAGTACCTCCTCTTAACTTAAGTTGCAGGTATACTCAACATGCCAGAGTGATTCCGCAATCACATACTTCCAGTGGGAAAGTCGCACTTGCATGAAGCATAGGTCAAGGATAGGGTTACAACACTGTAGCCCCGATTCTCCCTGTGAGTGAAGCCTTTCATTTAGAGCAATGGGTTATAGAATCACCTCTTCAATGACTTGTATTGAAGGGAGACAAATCTAAAGTAGACCAAAGAACTGTTTGCTGGAGAGCTAAAAGCACAAGATTAGCCCCAATGCTAAAATGGGAGAGAGGGGAATTTCAGATGAACATGTTAAGTATTCATATGTTAGTATCCCACAGTGTAATTGGAGGGACTTTGAGAATTCTGCCTAAAGTACATAAGAACTGGCAGGAAATATATTGATCCAAGTCTCTAAGTGATATTAAACCTTTGCCAAAATGTGACTTATGGTACAGTTGGTATAAAGGTTTAATAATGTTCAGAAAATGCAGTGATACTTGCACTGATTGGATTGCACTCAATAATGGGATCAATTGATGTTTTTGGTCCAATGGTATTAAGCATTTACTGCTACATTAAAGCTATTATCCATAAATATGACTTGGTGTTACCAATGTGCAGGCACTTTTGTGCCAAGTCCACTATTTTTTGAGACTGTTGCTTATAAAGTTGTCCCATTAGCATTTATTATGACTAGTAGATCTCCTGTGGCATTGCTCATGGAAAATCAGGACAAGGGGTGCATTTGTGCTGCTGTAGGTGAAGGTATGGGAATCTGCAGCTTATGGAGCTTACAAAGCTCCATCTAGTGATAGGAGTGTGTAGCAGCAGTCATAAACATGTGACAGTTGGTTATATAATTGAAAATCCTGTTGAGATGCCACATGGAGGCATGACAGAATGGTGAAGCCCAAATTAGGAGTGCATACTAGCAAATTTAATATATCGTATAGATCTCTGTATGTTAAAAATTGCTGTCCTCAAAGGGCTAGTTAAAACTTGAGGATATCAGTTGGCATTCTTGAATTCTTGATCTCTAACTCTTGTTTTCCCTTCCCCCTTTGATTTGGTTAAAAGGTTTTCTCCAGCCTGACCAGACTAGTTCTGATAAAGGGCACCACCCTAAATGTTTAATCTACCTTTCCCTTTCAGATGCTGACTTACCTGCTGTGTACTTCCAGCATCTTGTTTCTATTTCAGCCGTGCCATTATGTTCTAAGTCATTGCTTTTCAATTTAATCAACTACAAAAAACAAACTAAACATTCTGAGTTGAAAAGTTCAGCAGAATGGAGGTACTGACATGCAGTGCACATACGTTCAATGTTTCTGAGACCCTTTTTCACTCCTTGTGCTCTCTAATTACGGAGACAGGGATTACATCTACAATTTCTGCTTCACAAATGATTGCTTCCAATTAAGAGTATATTTCCTGCCTTGACTCAACTCACTTGACAGTCATTAGTCAAGTCCTTCTAATATAGAGATGATTTCAAGCACGCCCAGCAGCATAGGTTTACCAAAGCAACTGAAAGCCATACCTACCCGTTACATTCTTTTAACAGATTACTTGTTAATTGCTTTACTTTTAAAGTAATTTCCTCTGCTTTGAGGTCACCTTGGCCATACAGCCCGTTCTGATGAAAGATCAGCGATCTGAAATATTAACCCTTTGTTTCTCTCTCCGCAGAGGCTGCCTGATCTGCTGGGTGTTTCCAGCATCTTCTGTTTTTATTTTGGATGGAGGAGAGACTTTTTGTCAAGCACAGTGCTGGAGGGGTGTGGGGGTGGAGGGGGGGGGGGGGGTGCTGGTGGGGTGGGGGATGATGCTGTGCCCTCCGTGTTGATCTGTTCACAAACCCTAAGTAGAAATCTGAACCCCAGGTTTTCTATCTTTTCCATCTCTTCCATGTTCCTGCATTTTCCTTAGGCCTTTCACTTCCTCGGCTATTTACATTTTCTTTGTTTCTTTGATGTATTTTTATTTCTTCAATGCCTTTGTATGTTATTTGCCAGAGATGATCTGTTACATCATTCTACTGACACTTCCTTTCTGAGTTTATTTGTCTGTTTATTTTTATATTTCTTTCCCCACCCCTCCCCCTTTTTCTGATCCTACTAACGTGCTTAGCAAGTCTTGTATTTGTCAGTTCTGAAGAAGGGAATGAACCTGAAATGAACTGCCTGTTCTCTCCAGAGGTGCTGATTAACCGCTGTGTGTTTCCAGCTTTATCTGTTTTTGTTTTAGATTCCCAACATTTGCAGCATTTTGCTTTTTATTCAGATTGCAATCATTTCTCCCCCCACCACCAATCAAAGTCATGGAATATATTCTAAATTAAGGCAGTTAACAGCTGCATTGAGTCGTACTTTTTGTGAGGATTGAACATACATCTGGTTGGCAATAAGACTGAAGGGAGAAGTACAGACAGAGATACTCCAGTGTTATGTGGAACAAAATGGTTCTTGAGTTGCTTCCCCCAACTTCAGCACTGAGCAACTCCTCATCCTTGGTGATTTTAATCTCTATCACAGCTCACCTAGCCCTCTCTCTTCTAATTTCACAGAGGATATGCTGTTTTATAACATGAGAACATAAGAACATAAGAAATAGGAGCAGGAGTAGGACATATGGCCCCTCGAGCCAGCTCCGCCATTCAATAAGATCATGGCTGATCTTCTACCTCAACTCCACTTTCCCGCCCTATTCCCACATCCCTTGATTCCCTTAGTGTCCAAAATCTTTCAAGCTCAGTTTTGAATATACTCAATGACTGAGCAACTACAGCCCTCTGGGGTAGAGAATTCCAAAGATTCACAACCCTTGGAGTGAAGAAATTTTTCCTCATCTCAGTCCTAAATGGCCAACCCCTTATCTTGAGACTATGACCCCTAGTTCTAGAATCACCAGCCAGGGGAAACAGCCTCTTAGCATCTACCCTGCCAAGCCCTCTAAGAATTTTATACATTTCAATGAGATCACCTCTCATTCTTCTAAACTCCAGAAAATATAGGCCCATTCTACTCAATCTCTCCTCACAGGACAACCCTCTCATGCCAGGAATCAATCTAGTGAACCTTCGTTGCACCCCATCTAAGGCAAGTATATCCTTCCTTAGGTAAGGAGATCAAAACTGTTCACATTACTCCAGGTGTGGTCTCACCAAAGCCTTGTAAAATTGCAGCAAGACCTTCTTACTCTTATACTCCAACACCCTTGCAATAAAGGCTAACATACCATTTGCTTTCCTAATTACTTGCTTTCCTGCATGTTAACTTTCTGTGATTCGTATGCAAGGACACCCAAATCCCTCTGAATACAAACATTTACTCGTCTCTCACTTTTAAAAAATATTCTGATTTTGTATTCTTCCTGCTAAAGTGGATAATTTCACATTTCCCCACATTATACTCCATCTGCCACCTTCTTGCCCACTCACTTAACCTGTCTATATCCCTTTGCACCCTCTTTGTGTCCTACTTACAGCTTACTTTCCCACCTAGCTTTGTATCGTCAGCAAACTTGGATACATTACACTCGGTCCCTTCATCTAAGTCATTAATATAGATTGTAAATAGCTGAGGCCCAAGCACCGATCTTTGTGGCACCCCACTAGTTACAACCTACCAACCCGAAAATGACCCATTTATTCCTACTCTCTGTTTTCTGTCCGTTAACCAATCCTCAATCCATGCTAATATACAAGGGTTCTTAACAACAAAGTGCGATGGGGAAAATGTTCCAAGAAGTAAGTGTAATACTTACAGGAAGTGTGTGCTATACCCATGATCACTCGAAGGGTAAATATACTGTGTGTTAACATCCAGACCGATAAGTTTGAACCCTGGTCTGTGCTGAGTCAGCTGAAAAGTGTGTGCGCCTGTGCGTATCTGTGTATACGTGTGTGCACGTGTGTGTAGCAGTGTATGTGGACACTTGGCTAATGACAAGATTTGATAAGGATGTGAATGTGAAGCACCCTATGGTCAAATGGCCTGCTGAGTTTCACTCTCTAGGATTACACATGAAGAATAAGGGAAGATTCTGAAAGACTGCCAGCACCTATAGGACCAAAGCACCTTCGGGAAGGAGGAAGGACTATTGGAAAAGTAATATTGATTATTTAGCTGGACGGTATCACAGAGCCACAGTGAATCCTCAGAAAATGTTTGGTTGATTCTGAAGGCTATCTGCCATCTCGGGAAAGCTTACGTCAATGAAAAAAATACAAGTGGTTAAAAATATGAGTTCAGAACAAAAGTGGCAAAGCAAACCAAACAGAATCACTATGTATTATCAGACATCTTCCATTATAGGGAGCAACTTAAGGTAGTTGCAAATTGAACCTGGATTATTTCTTTAATGCTATTTTGACAACCTCATTATTATTAATTAACTGTGATCAAATTACCTAACCAGAAGTGGCAAGTTATTGTATTGGGACCAAAATGTTAACAAAGACTTTCCAGAATAACATGTTAAGAAAACAAAATTCAAAAGTGGAATTACTTATTAAATGAAAATATACAGAACGCTCTCAGGGGACCCTATCAGCAAAAATTACTGCAGGAAAACACTGCAATTTAATAAAATCAGGTAGGTACGTCTATTAAAAATTCTTTCAAATTAAATCACCAGGCTCGATTTTCGGACGTCCGAGCAGGTGCGTTAGGGGCGGGGGGCTCCGAAAATTGGGGATTCCCGGGGCTGGTCCGGAGCACGGCTCCAACCCACCCACTTCCGGGTTCCCCAGTGACGCGTTTAGATGCGCGCGCAGCCCCCGCATGCGGGACTCCCACCGGCAATTAAAGCCGGCAGGAACCCACCTAAGGCAATTATTTTGATACTTCAGGTCGTTAGCAGACCTGATTTGTAGGATATTTTAGGAGGGGTGGGATTTTCATCTAAACTGAGAGTGTTTCCCGTACTGGGGGAAACACTCCCAGTTGAAATGGACGTGTTGCAGCCACCAGCCTGTGGCAGCTGCAAAGGTCTATTTGACAGGTGAGGGGGGAGACCCTCACTCATTGCAGGAGGCCACTCTGTCACTTTGGACAAAGTTTGGCCTGCACCACCCTCCTCCTAACACTAAAATTCACCAACTTGCAATCTCAACCCCGGTGTGCAGACACATTTACCTACCTTGCGGACCCCCTCAAACATACATCTTCCAGATGGGGGCCGCCGTAGCTGCAGTCATGACCTCCTCAGAGAGCGAACAGCATCACCAGCCTCGCCGGCCACGCCGTCCACCTCTGACACATGGAGCACCACAACACGATGCTGTGACACATCCACCTGTACAGCAGGAGGGAGGGCAACCGCAGAGAGAGATGCGTCGCAGAAGGCACTACCCTCACCACAGGGTCCACAGACCGAGGCTCAGCTTCCTGGACCTCTCTGAGCAGCAGTGGATATGGAGGCTCCGAGTCACTCGACATGTAGTCGTGGACATCTGCAGCCTCCTTGATGCCAAGCTGCTCCCCGCTGGCCCGAGCACCATCTTCTTACCTGTCACTGTCAAAGTCACCACTGCCCTCAACAACTTCTCCTCCGGATCCTTCCAGAGTGCCACCGGGGACATCGCCGGCATCTCTCAGTCGTCTGCACAAAAAAGCTCTGAAAATACAACTACACCCACTCTGCAGTGACGCAATGGGTGGCATCAGGTGTGGGTCTTCATGGTGATCCTTAGGAAAGGGCATTATTGTACAAGCCAGTCAAGAAAGGCCAAGATATAGCAGCAGTGGTGACAATATAATATGTAATGTGAGTTGATCAGAAATCAAATATAAGTAAAAACGATGACAAACCCTCAAACCCCCTTGTGCATCCCCTTCACGCTCACAACACGTTTACTTTACGCTTCCTACTGCAAATATGTGATGCATGCCCTGTGGCTGCAGCACAGGTAGTGGCAGGTTGGGTGAGGCTGACCATGAAAGAGATGCATCAGAGGGTGAGTATGAGATAGAGCCATGAGATTGTATGAGGATTGGGTTGAGTGGTAGTGGTGGGATGAGTACTGGCGAGGTGAATAAGTGCAGGTAAGATGAGGATGAGGGTTCAGTGGGTGTGAGGAGTGATGTGATAGAGTAGTGTTGGCAGTGCAGAAGGAGATGTGGGGTGGGGGCAGTGATGTGGCAGATGGAGTGTAGGGGAATGAGTAAGTGTACTCACTTCAGCTGACCTACTTAGGTCATTGAAGCACCTCCTGCACTGTATGCAGGTGTGTGATCTGTTGGTGGTGCTGGTGACCTCCTCTGCCACCTCGAGCCAGGCCTTCGTGATGGCAGAGGCAGGCCACTTCCTCCCGTCCGCCGGGGAGAAGATCTCTGTCCTCCCCCTTCTCCTCACCTCATCCAGTAGGACCTGGAGTGAGGCATCATTAAACCTGGGAGCAGCCTTCCCCCTGGGCTGCTCCATGCTGTAATTTTGGTTCCTTTCTGCAGCATCAGTCAGTGGAGGACTGCCCCTTTAAATAGGGCTCCTCCAGCTGACAGCCTATGATGCGGGTGCGCAGTCTGCCCGCTGCGCAGCTTTCCAGCGCGAAACCCGGAAGCCAAGATAAGTGGCTTCAATTTACTTGCGATTGCGTGCGGAGCACCCTGAATTCACTGGGCGCGTTACCCACGCGCCCAGTCGACCCCCCGCTGCCAACCCGCCTCCCTCCTAATATCGAGCCCATTATATCTAAATCAGCAGACCTGCAGTAGTTTTATTTATGGTGAATCAGAGATAACAATATTGTGAGGGAGCAGGATTTGCTGCAGTGTGGAAGTGGGAAAGGAGTTTCACATTTCCACCAAAAGACTTTTGAAAGAAGTTTGTGAAGGATTGCCCCAGAATCAGTGAAGTGTTTTTGATTGGTTCCGTAAAAATAATTAATATTTTCCTTACAACTGCAGGTAGATAAATAATTGGCTCTTTGACGTACCTCACTTGCATAAATAAACAGATAACTGCAGGTATGTAATATGGGGGACCATTTTGTTACCTTCACTGCCCAGAGGAGCCGAGCCGAGCGGAGGGAGCGTCCGATAAAAGGCGGGATTTCAGAGCGCTGAGAACAGCTGAGAGGAGCCGAGCCGAGCGGAGGGAGCGTCCGATAAAAGGCGGGATTTCAGAGCGCTGAGAACAGCTGAGAGGAGCCGAGCCGAGCGGAGGGAGCGTCCGATAAAAGGCGGGATTTCAGAGCGCTGAGAGGAGCCGAGCCGAGCGGAGGGAGCGTCCGATAAAAGGCGGGATTTCAGAGCGCTGAGAACAGCTGAGAGGAGCCGAGCCGAGCGGAGGGAGCGTCCGATAAAAGGCGGGATTTCAGAGTGCTGAGAACAGCTGAGAGGAGCCGAGCCGAGCGGAGGGAGCGTCCGATAAAAGGCGGGATTTCAGAGCGCTGAGAACAGCTGAGAGGAGCCGAGCCGAGCGGAGGGAGCGTCCGATAAAAGGCGGGATTTCAGAGCGCTGAGAACAGCTGAGAGGAGCCGAGCCGAGCGGAGGGAGCGTCCGATAAAAGGCGGGATTTCAGAGCGCTGAGAGGAGCCGAGCCGAGCGGAGGGAGCGTCCGATAAAAGGCGGGATTTCAGAGCGCTGAGAACAGCTGAGAGGAGCCGAGCCGAGCGGAGGGAGCGTCCGATAAAAGGCGGGATTTCAGAGCGCTGAGAGGAGCCGAGCCGAGCGGAGGGAGCGTCCGATAAAAGGCGGGATTTCAGAGCGCTGAGAACAGCTGAGAGGAGCCGAGCCGAGCGGAGGGAGCGTCCGATAAAAGGCGGGATTTCAGAGCGCTGAGAACAGCTGAGAGGAGCCGAGCGGAGGGAGCGTCCGATAAAAGGCGGGATTTCAGAGCGCTGAGAACAGCTGAGAGGAGCCGAGCCGAGCGGAGGGAGCGTCCGATAAAAGGCGGGATTTCAGAGCGCTGAGAACAGCTGAGAGGAGCCGAGCCGAGCGGAGGGAGCGTCCGATAAAAGGCGGGATTTCAGAGCGCTGAGAGGAGCCGAGCCGAGCGGAGGGAGCGTCCGATAAAAGGCGGGATTTCAGAGCGCTGAGAACAGCTGAGAGGAGCCGAGCCGAGCGGAGGGAGCGTCCGATAAAAGGCGGGATTTCAGAGCGCTGAGAACAGCTGAGAGGAGCCGACCGGAGCTGCGACCGAGTTCGAAGTGACGTCAGAAATCAGATCGGGACGCGACACAGGGGAGGCACCTGATTGGTGAGTAGGTTCAGGTGAGTATTTCTACTGATCGACAGTAACTGAAGTAAAAAGAAAGGGAAGGTCTGCAGGTCTTATATGAAGTAGCGTTTATTTTTTAGTGAATCAAGGTCCCTAGTGTAGTTAACATTCTCTAAATTGAGAACAATTTAAAGGAGTAAACTCCTTAAAGGGAGTGGTAAGTAGTTTTTCTTTCCTTTTTTTTTCTCTTGACATTGTAGTTGTTCTTAAGCTAATTTAAGGGTTAAGTCATGGCAGGAGATCCCAGCGCCGTGTCATGTTCCTCTTGTGGGATGTGGGAATTCAGGGCTCCTTCCTGTATCCCTGATTCCTTCACCTGCGGGAAGTGTGTCCAGCTGCAGCTATTGTTTGACCGCTTGACGGCTCTGGAGCTGCGGATGGACTCACTTTGGAGCATCCGCGATGCTGAGAAAGTCGTGGATAGCACGTTCAGTGAGTTGGTCACACCGCAGATAAAAATTACTGAGGGAGATAGTGAATGGGTGACCAACAGACAGAGGAAGAGTAGGAAGGCAGTGCAGGGGTCCCCTGCGGTCATCTCCCTCCAAAACAGGTATACCGTTTTGGATACTGTTGGCGGAGATGGCTCACCAGGGGAAGGTGGCAGTGGCCAGGTTCATGGCACCGTGGCTGGCTCTGCTGCACAGGAGGGCAGGAAAAAGAGTGGCAGAGCTATAGTGATAAGGGACTCGATTGTAAGGGGAATAGACAGGCGTTTCTGCGGACGCAACCGAGACTCCAGGATGGTATGTTGCCTCCCTGGTGCAAGGGTCAAGGATGTCTCGGAGCGGCTGCAGGACATTCTGGAGGGGGAGGGTGAACAGCCAGTTGTCGTGGTGCATATAGGCACCAACGATATAGGTAAAAAACGGGATGAGGTCCTACAAGCTGAATTTAGGGAGTTAGGAGTTAAACTAAAGAGTAGGACCTCAAAGGTAGTAATCTCAGGATTGCTACCAGTGCCACGGGTTAGTCAGAGTAGGAATGACAGGATAGCTAAGATGAATACGTGGCTTGAGAGATGGTGCAAGCTGGAGGGATTCAAATTCCTGGGCCATTGGAACCGGTTCTGGGGGAGGTGGGACCAGTACAAATTGGACGGTCTGCATCTGGGCAGGACTGGAACCAATGTCCTAGGGGGAGTGTTTGCCAGTGCTGTTGGGGAGGGTTTAAACTAATGTGGCAGGGGGATGGGAACCGATGCAGGAAGTCAGTGGGAAATAAAGTGGTGACAGAAACAAAAGGCAGTAAGGGAGAGTGTACAGAACATGACCGGACAGATGGTCTGAGAAAGCAGGGCAAAGACCAAGGGAAGTCTAGATTAAACTGCATTTATTTCAATGCAAGAAGTCTGATGGGCAAGGCAGATGAACTCAGGGCATGGATGGGTACATGGGACTGGGATGTTATAGCTATTACTGAAACATGGCTAAGGGAGGGGCAGGACTGGCAGCTCAATGTTCCAGGGTACAGATGCTATAGGAAAGATAGAGCAGGAGGTAAGAGAGGAGGGGGAGTTGCGTTCTTGATTAGGGAGAACATCACGGCAGTAGTGAGAGGGGATATATCCGAGGGTTCGCCCACTGAGTCCATATGGGTAGAACTGAAAAATAAGAAGGGAGAGATCACTTTGATAGGATTGTACTACAGACCCCCAAATAGTCAACGGGAAATTGAGGAGCAAATATGTAAGGAGATTACAGACAGCTGCAAGAAAAATAGGGTGGTAATAGTAGGGGACTTTAACTTTCCCAACATTGACTGGGACAGCCATAGCATTAGGGGCTTGGATGGAGAGAAATTTGTTGAGTGTATTCAGGAGGAATTTCTCATTCAGTATGTGGATGGCCCGACTAGAGAGGGGGCAAAACTTGACCTCCTCTTGGGAAATAAGGAAGGGCAGGTGACAGAAGTGTTAGTGAGGGATCACTTTGGGACCAGTGATCATAATTCCATTAGTTTTAAGATAGCTATGGAGAAGGATAGGTCTGGCCCAAAAGTTAAAATTCTAAATTGGGGAAAGGCCAATTTTGATGGTATTAGACAGGAACTTTCAGAAGTTGATTGGGAGAGTCTGTTGGCAGGCAAAGGGACGTCTGGTAAGTGGGAGGCTTTCAAAAGTGTGTTAACCAGGGTTCAGGGTAAGCACATTCCTTATAAAGTGAAGGGCAAGGCTGGTAGAAGTAGGGAACCTTGGATGACTCGGGAGATTGAGGCACTAGTCAAAAATAAGAAGGAGGCATATGACATGCATAGGCAGCTGGGATCAAGTGGATCCCTTGAAGAGTATAGAGATTGCCGGAGTAGAGTTAAGAGAGAAATCAGGAGGGCAAAAAGGGGATATGAGATTGCTTTGGCAGATCAGGCAAAGGTGAATCCAAAGAGCTTCTACAAATACATAAAGGGCAAAAGGGTAACTAGGGAGAGAGTAGGGCCTCTTAAGGATCAACAAGGTCATCTATGTGCGGAACCACAAGAGATGGGTGAGATCCTGAATGAATATTTCACATCGGTATTTACGGTTGAGAAAGGCATGGATGTTAGGGAACTTGGGGAAATAAATAGTGATGTCTTGAGGAGTGTACATATTACAGAGAGGGAGGTGCTGGAAGTCTTAACGCGCATCAAGGTAGATAAATCTCCGGGACCTGATGAAATGTATCCCAGGACGTTATGGGAGGTTAGGGAGGAAATTGCGGGTCCCCTAGCAGAGATATTTGAATCATCCACCGCTACAGGTGAGGTGCCTGAAGATTGGAGGGTAGCAAATGTTGTGCCTTTGTTTAAGAAGGGCGGCAGGGAAAAGCCTGGGAACTACAGACCAGTGAGCCTGACATCTGTAGTGGGTAAGTTGTTAGAGGGTATTCTGAGGGACAGAATCTACAGGCATTTGGAGAGGCAGGGACTAATTAGGAACAGTCAGCATGGTTTTGTGAGAGGAAAATCATGTCTCACGAATTTGATTGAGTTTTTTGAAGGGGTAACCAAGAAGATAGATGAGGGCTGTGCAGTAGACGTGGTCTACATGGACTTCAGCAAAGCATTTGACAAGGTACCGCATGGTAGGTTGTTACATAAGGTTAAATCTCATGGGATCCAAGGTGAGGTAGCCAATTGGATACAAAATTGGCTTGACGACAGAAGACAGAGGGTGGTTGTCGAGGGTTGTTTTTCAAACTGGATGCCTGTGTCCAGCGGTGTGCCTCAGGGATCGGTGCTGGGTCCGCTGTTATTTGTTATTTATATTAATGATTTGGATGAGAATTTAGGAGGCATGGTTAGTAAGTTTGCAGATGACACCAAGATTGGTGGCATTGTGGACAGTGAAGAAGGTTATCTAGGATTGCAACGGGATCTTGATAAATTGGGCCAGTGGGCCGATGAATGGCAGATGGAGTTTAATTTAGATAAATGTGAGGTGATGCATTTTGGTAGATCGAATCGGGCCAGGACCTACTCCGTTAATGGTAGGGCGTTGGGGAGAGTTATAGAACAAAGAGATCTAGGAGTACAGATTCATAGCTCCTTGAAAGTGGAGTCACAGGTGGATAGGGTGGTGAAGAAGGCATTCAGCATGCTTGGTTTCATTGGTCAGAACATTGAATGCAGGAGTTGGGATGTCTTGTTGAAGTTGTACAGGGCATTGGTGAGGCCACACTTGGAGTACTGTGTACAGTTCTGGTCACCCTATTATAGAAAGGATATTATTAAACTAGAAAGAGTGCAGAAAAGATTTACTAGGATGCTACCGGGACTTGATGGTTTGACTTACAGGGAGAGGTTAGACAGACTGGGACTTTATTCCCTGGAGAGTAGGAGGTTAAGGGGTGATCTTATAGAAGTCTATAAAATAATGAGGGGCATAGATAAGGTCGATAGTCAAAATCTTTTCCCAAAGGTAGGGGAGTCTATAACGAGGGGGCACAGATTTAAGGTGAGAGGGGAGAGATACAAAAGGATCCAGAGGGGCAATTTTTTCACTCAAAGGGTGGTGAGTGTCTGGAACGAGCTGCCAGAGGCAGTAGTAGAGGCGGGTACAATTTTGTCTTTTAAAAAGCATTTGGACAGTTACATGGGGAAGATGGGTATCGAGGGATATGGGCCAAGTGCAGGCAATTGGGACTAGTTAGTGGTATAAACTGGGCGACATGGACATGTTGGGCCGAAGGGCCTGTTTCCATGTTGTAACTTCTATGATTCTATGATTCTATCTGTTTCGGGGTGTGTCTTTTAAAGCAAAGGTGAATAAATGTATGGAACATTAATCTTTTTTTATTTACATCTTTCCTTCTTTGCCAAAAATTTCTGTCACACTATTTATTGTACTTAAGCAGAACCATTTCATAAAATATTTCAAATTCAACACTTTATTCAGAATCTCTCTCTAAACTTCAGTATTGGTACAGTCCTACCATAAGTTGAGATTCTTTATACTCAGAACTCAAAAATGACCATTGTCCATGTAAACATAAATAAAATAGAAACCGTTCCTGTAATCTTTTTGAATACATTACAAAATATAAAGGCCTGCTCTGAGCTATTCTCCATTTGATATTTTCTCCTCAGCTGCATCTGTATTTAGGTCTTTTATTGTACTTATCAACTGTAGTTGAAGGACAACTGGTAGCATATACTATGCACA
Source organism: Heptranchias perlo (assembly GCF_035084215.1). Lineage (NCBI taxonomy): Eukaryota > Metazoa > Chordata > Chondrichthyes > Hexanchiformes > Hexanchidae > Heptranchias > Heptranchias perlo. Next base: position 19,474,624 of record NC_090332.1, on the reverse strand, counting down.
TTTTTGCATTCAAAGTTACCTCCGAAAAAGTTAAAGAGTTTGGGGTAGAATTTCTATGGGGATTCTCCTGATCTCTCTTCATAGCTGCAGTGGACGATCGTCAGAAACCCCAGAGAAATGGGTTTTCTGCCGAAGTTACATGGGAGATTGGATTGGAAATTCTATTTCCTTGCTTTTTATGTTGTTCTGTTTCATACAAAGAAGAAACAAATTCTGATTATTCCTGAAAATGGTTTCCCTGAGGATTTTCATTCTCAGTAACTTTCCAGTGGAAGTGGGTAGGCTTACAAACAGCAAGTAATGGTATGCTCTGTGAATGGCCCATCTAACTGCCAATCATTAAAAAATCTCAAAGTCATGTGCACAGATACATAAAGAGAACTGTAGCCTGCAAGCTTGAGACTCTACAACTAACATTGATAGATCTGGGAATCTGTATGAATCCACTCTCATACAGGCACAAGTCTCCAAAAGAAAACATTATTGGACACATTTTTAGCACAGAAAATGTTATTGTACGGGTAAGTTTGATTGTTATGGTATGAAACATACTCTCAGCATTAGATTTCACAGTTGGTGAGAGTTCAAGATAGCTTTTCTAAAATATTTTTAGCTCTTTGATGATTCACCGTTTCTTTATTGATACCTGTTGCTGACTGCCCAATTTTGATTGGTAGATTTCATTCCTGATTGCTACTTAAAAATTCATACATCCCCTACCTGCTCCATTGTTTTTGTAAGGATTTTATGAAGAAAATCAGATTTCTTTTGCAGTTCTTCTCATTGTTTACCAAACCTCCTACTTTTGTGTCATCAGCAAATTTTGAGATTGTGTTCCCTGTACCCAAGTCCAAACCATCTATATGTATAGTCCAAGAACAGAAGTGGGCCCATCACTGACCCCTGGGGCATATCACGTCCAACCTTTCTCCAATCTGAGCAACATCCATTTATCCTAACTCTTAGTTTCCAGTCCATCGATCAACTTTCTATCCATATTGCTGCATTTCCTCTTACACCAAACGCCTGAATTTGTCTAACAAGCCTCCCGTGAGACACTTTATTGAATGCCTTCTAAAAATTCATATACGTTTCATCTACAACATTAAGGGCCCTGATTTTAACAGCGGTCAAGTTTTCGGTGGGTGAGTTTTGGTATCAGTTCACCAATACCCGGGGTATTTTAACTCTGTTCCGGGTAAGAAGTCAGTGAGAAGCAGCAGAAATTTGTGCCATGACCGGGTTAGTGGTGGGATTGGCTGCTGGGTAGTTCCGTCGGGTCCCCGTGATCAGGAGGGTGAGGCTTAAGCTTTCCATGTGGGACTCAGAGCTGCATTCCTGCTATCGCTGGTCCCACAAGGAAAGTAAAAAAACAATTTAAAACTTTACTTTTTGGGTCACTTCTGGCCCTGATCCATTTACTCGCTGGGTTGGCCTGGTGGGAAACACACTGCCACTTCCCTCTCAGGCCTTGGAGACTCAAATCTCTGGAGCGGGACTTGAACCCACAATCTTTTGACTTAGAGGCTGGTGCTACCACCGAGCCAAGGCTGTTTCCTTGAAATAATGGTTGTTCTGATCCCAAATGTCTACCAGCACAGTGCTTCCCAAAGCCATGTGCTGTGTCCTGGGGTTTAGATTCAAATTCAATCCTTCAAAGCTCTGGTATTCACTAATTAATTAATAAGTTCTAATCAATTAGCTTTGCTACTACAGATTGTAAATCTTTCAGTACATCAATTAATTTGCATTTTATATGCCTGTTTATACTTACATTTATGCTTAAATTAATTACAGAATGTTTTGTCTGTGTGTGAGTTCAAATTAATACAGTGTATGTCAATGTTTAAATAAATTACGCAAATTTACAAGTGCCACATAATCAGTAAGAATTAGCTGAATTGGAACTCGGTTTGAAGATAGAGTTTTACATTAATAGGATCACATATCACTTGATAAATTGTGCTGTTATTTTGCTTTATTAACAGAACAGTCTGTAATATCGTGTGTTACAAGATTATGAAAGGAATTGACAGTATTGAAATACTAGAGAACACAAGTTTAAAATGAGGAAGTTCGGAGTAAGGAGAAAATTTGGGAAGAACTTTCTGAATCAAAGGGTAATAGAATTGTGGAATGACTTACCAGATATGATGATTGGAAATGCGGCCTTGCACTGCTCATAATTTCCTGACTAATTTTCCAGCGAGGACATATAGTCCATATAGTCTGTGTTGACATAGCTGATCTCAACTCGGACAGTGGGAGGAATGTTCCAATTGGTCTTACTTCCCCTTGGTTCATAAAGAGAACGCCCATGGTTCCGAACCCTAATCATTACCCAGCATTACCTGCTGGACAGAACATGTTGGATTCAGACAGAATCCTGTTCTGCTGCCACGTTTGATTAGCCCAGCTACTACCACTGTCAAAGCCGTTACATGGTTAGTCATGCAAGATACCAGAGAACCTATGGAACCAATGAGAAATCAACACCTCCAGGAGAAGAAGGAAGGGGAGAAAATTAGTGAGAATATTTTTTCAAAACTACAGCTGTACTTCTCAATATTGAAGCAGAGCTGTCCAAATATTTGCCCAAACAATTTACAGTGAATTGCAGCCTCATTTTCTTCAGATAGTGGGCTGCAAGGATTGAAAATTACAGTGGAATATGCAAATCTTTATCACTATGGGAACAAGTCGTAAGGCAACAAGCTGACCCTGAAACATTTATGGAAAATGTCTAACGAAAGCCATCTGTGTATTGATTGTGTTTAGATTATCATCACCATTATGTCTGGCATTAGAAGTAACACTATTAATGACAAGGAAGCAGTACTTCAGAACGATCTGGCTAAATTAACCCTTTGAGTTCTGAATTTCCCTTTGTTGTCAAGGAACTGAATTCTATTTTTAATGGTAGAGATAAAAAGAAAAGCTGCAAATGCTAGAAATCGGAAATAAAAACAAAATGGACTGGAAATACGCAGCAGGTCAGTCAGCAGCTGAAAGGGCAAAATAAGTTAACGCTTCAGTCCGAACCCTTGGGCTTCCATCCAGATATTAATTTTTCCCTTTCAGATGCTGACTGGAATCTTCTACTTGTATTTCCTATCTTTAATGTTCTGACATCTGTAGAATCCTGGCACTCTCTACCTAACAGCAGTGTGGGAGCACCTTCACCACACGGACTGCAGTGGTTCAGGAAGGCTCACCACCACCATCTCAAGGGTAACTAGGGACGGGTAATAAATGCCGGCCTTGCCAGTGACGTCCATATCCCAAGAATGAATTTTTAAAAAATAATTCCTAGCATTTACTGATGGTTTAACATCTGAAACTGAAATTGTAGAGAATTGTTGGAAAAAGCACACTAGAGTTAAATACAGTGGGAATTAGGTGCACTGATTTACACGACCCATGTTAATCAAAACCAACTGTTTCGATCCGAAGTGGCCAGTGTTTGATTTGAGCATGCTTGGGAGGCGTTTATGCTGACGCTGGATGTTCAAAATGGAAAGCATTCCGTTCCTGAGAATCAATATGACTCCCTTTGATGAACAAGAAAATCTACAAAAACATTTTTTTTAAAGGACATTTGTTTGAATGGAAGGATTTAGAGAAGAATGACATAAATGAGCCTAGGGCTCAAAGGGGATTATATTGGATAACCCCCGAAACCGGACGCGGGGGTCGCGGTGCGCGATGAACCCGCGCCCGGTCGTTGAGGTGCAGGCAGCACGTAACATTCGTGCTGTCTAGTGATTTCTATGATTGCTGCGTGCAGCCAGCGTTACCTGCGTTGTCGAGTGGCTGCTCGCCAGCAGGGGGCTCAGATATTGCGAGTAGCTAGCACCACTTAAAGGCAACCTGCACTTCTTAAAGGGAAGATGCATTGTGGCTGCAGGAAGTGGTGGAAGTCAATTGGGAAGTGAATCTGTGTTGCGATATAGTGCAGCATGGTGATGATGAGACCTCTGGAATTTTTAATGAGCAACAACTGGGCTGCTTAACGTTTGCAGGACTCTGATATTTGCAAAGTATAAGATACGGGTCCACATGGAGTCTGAACAGAGATCAGACACGTACACATAAAACACAGATACAGGTCCCACCCTACGTTTACAAACTGTGAATTATTTTAAAACATTGAATAAAGTTGCACACTTCTAAATCCCACATCCTCCAATCTGCTGATGTGAGTTTGTACTGGGCCTGTGAGAGTGCATGCATCAAGGTTCTCTGATGATGCACCAGAGGTCTTGGTGCAAGAGGCGGAGAGTAGGAGGAGCATCCTATATCCTTGTAGGGGGGTGGGGGGGAGAGAGGCCCTCCAGACATATGCTCCTAAGGCAGTGGGAGGCAGTATGGGACGCAGTCAATGCCAGGCGCACAGCACCACGAGCATGGATGCCGTGCAGGAAGAAGTTCAATGCTTTGGCACGAGTGATCAAGGTGAGTGAGGTCAACTGTCAAGTGGCGTCACCTACCAACTGCACCACTCGCCACATCCACTGCTCCACACACTGCACCCCATCACCCACATACCAACAAACTCTTTCAATCAGTACTCAACTCTTCCAATCAGATGCTTCCTTTCACCTTCACACATTACCCCTATTGCAAGCCGTACATCCACAACTCACAGGTCACACACACTGGCAGCTAGTCAACCATGACAGCCACATCACCCAAACATCTCGCGGGACACTCACCCACACACATCCCGCTTTCTTGCAGGAGAAGGTGCCGCATAACAGGAGGCAGCAAGTGGCAGTGGCTCCATGGAACATGAACCTGCTGTCCTCTCTCAGGATGACAGCATTCCTGTCCCAACCCTGCCACGCCGCCAGTGCCCTTACTTTTGCCTGTAAGCTAGCCAGCCCACTCCCTGTAGAGTATTGAAACTTTGTTATAGGAGCTTAGGAAGATAGGAACAGGGGTAGGCCATTTAGCCCCTCGAGCCTGTTCTGCCATTCATGATCTGTGATCTAACTCCATATACCCACCTTAGCCCCATATCCCTTAATACCTTGGTTAACAAAAATCTATCAATGTCAGATTTAAAATTAACAATTGAGCTAGCATCAACTGTTGATTGCGGAATAATGTTCCAAACTTCTACCATCCTTTCCGCGTGGAAGCGTTTCCTAACTTCTCTCCTGAAAGTCCTGGCTCTAATTATTAGGCTATGTCCCCTTGTCTTAGTATTCAAGTTGGTGAGACCACACCTGGAATATTGTGTGCAGCTTTGGTCTCCTTACCTAAGAAAGGATATCCTTGCCACAGAGGGAGTGCAGCGAAGGTTCACCAGACTGATTCCTGGGATGGCAGGACTGTCGTATGAGGAGAAATAGGGTCGACTAGGCCTGTATTCACTCGAGTTTAGAAGAATGAGAGGGGATCTCATTGAAACGTATAAAATTCTGACAGGGCTAGACAGACTGGATGCAGGGAGGATGTTTCCCCTGGCTGACGGGTCCAGAACAAGAGGTCACAGTCTCAGGATACGGGGTAGGACATTTAGGACTGAGATGAGGAGAAATTTCTTCACTCAGAGGGTGGTGAACCTGTGGAATTCTCTACCACAGAAGGCTGTGGAGGCTAAGTCACTGAATATATTTAAGAAGGAGCTAGATAGATTTCTAGACACAAAAGGCATCAAAGGGTATGGTGAGAGAGCGGGAATATGGTATTGAGATAGAGGATCAGCCATGATCATATTGAATGGCGGAGCAGGCTCGAAGGGCCGAATGGCCCACTCCTTCTCCTATTTTCTATGTTTCTATGTATAGGAGGCCTCCAAAAAGAAGTACAAAAGCATCAGCAGCCAGAAGCAATAATCCAGCAACTAACCTGTAACTCCTGCATGATCCCTTTTAATAGTGCTGCTGGGGGGGTTCTCCATGCTGGTTAAGACCTGTGCGAGGTTAAGACGGTGCACTGGTTGGAGCGTTGAGTTTCAAAATCGCATCTGTCCCTTTAAATCAGCATTGCTCACTGATCTACCGCATATTCTCCATACTTTACATGGTGCCGGCATTCGTTATCTGCACGTGTGCGAATGCCTTTACCACACAACGGGCGCTTTGCTGCCCAATTTAGACCCCAAAGTATTAAGTTATGAGGATAGGATAATGGGCTCGATTTTACAATGTGGTGGGTTGGCAGCGGTGCGGTGGGGTGGGTGAAGGTGCGCGTGGTAAACCCGCATGAACAAAACTTACCGTTTCCGACGTGATCGCACGTTGATTGATAGTGATTAACGTACTCTCCGAGTTTCACGCCCGGCAGCTAGCCTGATAGACAGGCTGGCTCCGCAGGAGCTGCAACTCGAGGGAAGGGGGGGTGAGAAAGAGAGAGAGCGAGACGTCATCCAGCAGTGGAACGGAAGACTGGGTGGGGGGGGAAGGGGAATATCGGGGGGGAGAGGGGAAGATCGGAGGGGAGAGGGGAAGATCGGGGGGGGGGAGGGGAAGATCGGGGGGAGGGGAAGAATGGAAGTACCGGCGCTGGACTGGAAGACTGGGGTGGGGGGAGAGGGGAAGATCAGGGGGGGGGGGAACGGGGAAGATCGAGTTGGGGGGGAGAGGGGAAGATCAGGGGAGGAGAGGGGAAGATCAGGGGAGGAGAGGGGAAGATCAGGGGGGGAGAGGGGAAGATCAGGGGGGGGGGGGAACGGGGAAGATCGAGTTGGGGGGGAGAGGGGAAGATCAGGGGAGGAGAGGGGAAGATCAGGGGAGGAGAGGGGAAGATCAGGGGAGGAGAGGGGAAGATCGGGAGCGGAGAGGGGAAGATCGGGAGAGGAGAGGGGGACATTGGGGGAAAATCGGGGGTGAAGAGGGGGACATCGGGGGAAGATCGGGAGAGGAGAGGGGGACATCGGGGGAAGATCGGGGGGGTGAAGAGGGGGACATCGGGGGAAGATCGGGGGGGTGAAGAGGGGGACATCAGAGCGGGAGACATCGGACATCAGAGCAGGTTTCAATGGTAGGCTCATTTAGTGTTTTCACTCCCTTCCATGGTTTATTATTTAATTTATTTAGTTTCTTGTTCCCTGATCTGGCCCTTCATGCCTGGTTTCACCAGACGTGAATCAGAAGCAGTAGGCAAGCCCCCAGGTAAGTTAAAAATCATTCTAATCCCTTCATCTGTCACAGGTGAAGTGCCTTAAGTACCACAATGAGGTACATTTAGCTCTTTAACTGTCATCCCGCCGACTTTAATTGTCGGCGGGACTTCCATTTTCAGATCGCCCACGCGCACACAGGTGGGTCCCTGGGAAACTCGGAAGTCGGCGGGTTGGAGCCGGCTTCCGAACCTGAACGGGATTTCCGCGATTTTCGGAGCCCTCCCGCCCCCAACGCACCTGCAATTGCCTCCTAAAATCACCCCCAATTTGTCCATTCGTAGTCAATGAGTGGAAAACCTAGTTCTAAACATGATCTACGCTTTTATATGGCTGAATGTAAGGAGGTCTTGGTGAGGCGTGAGCAAAGCTGGAAAGCACATAGTGTAGAGACATGGAGCAGATTCTCTCTGAAGTTAATTAATGCTGCATTGATTTACTCTTTTAAAATTAAGTAGATGAATGACTGGTTATGAAAAAGACTGATGATTATGGCCTTGGGATGCAGCCCAGATGATCAAGTATTCCATTCATGCCTGAACATAAGAATGTCATTTATGAAATGTAGCAAGGTGGAAATGAACACTGTTGGATCGATACTCTGAAGCTTCACTTGATTGTCTTTGGGGATCAGGGAGGTAATGTCAGAGTTTAATTCTTACATGTAGTAACGGCTAGAGTCCGTAAAAGTGGAAACTGTACTGGGCCTGTTAGAAGGAACGAGCTTTACGGGTTGAATGGCCCTTTCTATTACTTTGGAGGGGATTTTAACCCTATCCACCCAGCAGAAACCGGGTGGGTTGGGCAGTTAAATTGCCCTGGGTTACTTGCCCACCATAATGCCACCTGGGTCCCACCATGTCAGGTTTTAATCTGCTCATCTGAGCAGGTGGCAAAGGCACTCGCTTGAAGCTGGTGGGGGCTTCTTTAAATATGCTAATTGGGGTCCAATGATATCAATCAGACCCTGACGATATTTTAACTCAGGCCCAAATGGGGAAGCTGCCGTGGCTGATACAAATCAGAAAAGGATTGGGTTTCAGAGGCTCTGAAAGGTAAGTTTTTTACTTTCCTTTGTGGGGCCAGGAGGACCAGGAGTACTACTCTGGCCCCACAAGGAAAGTTTAGGCCTCCCCCCATTTCCCTCCTGTGAGACCATCCCAGAACCCCCATTCCCACATTTATCTGCAAGCCAGCGGCCAATTTTCACTAGACCAGCAGCCACTTACCGATCACTTCCTGCTGTTCTGGGCAGGAAGAGGACCGGCAGTATGGTACCGAGGCCCGGCGGTTAAAATTGCCATAGCCTCATGTTGCTGTGGGCGGGCGGGCTACTAACTGACTCTCGTGTGTCCTGCAGGAAACCCACTAGGAGTTAAAATTAACCCCTTTTGCCTTTAAACTAACAGCAAGAAAAATGTTACTAGAGATCATAGTGACTCCATGTGCTGCAAAGACTGAGACTAAGCATACTGCTGTCCTAATTGATCCCAGCACTCAGCAGGGATCAAACCTGGGACCTGTCCACTCCATACTGTTCAGACCCACTCCAGGCAATGCATTTATCCACTGAACCACTGGTTCAGCCTAAACATATGGGGCCTGAAATTTCTGGGTAGCAGCCAGACATAGGCCGGAAAATGGGTTGGGAAATTCCGGTGGAGGGAGAGTTCCTCTCCTCGCTCTCCACCACCACCCCACCATCATGTCGGGCTGTATCTGGGGGAGCTTCTGGGCTACCCCAGGAATTTAACCCCTTCTGCTCTTATAAAGCCACAGTGGAACTCTCACCAGTTGAGAGCTCAAATGAGTACTATTGAGGTCTTTTGAAAAGCACCAAACTCTCACCAGCCAAAGGTAATTGATTTGGGGGGGAGGGGGAGTGGAGGGCGGAGGAGGGGGGCGAGAGTGGGTGTATTGATTACTTTAAAGAAATGCTTTGCTGGTCCCTTAGGGAACCATATTTCAAGGAAACTCCCCTGGTTGTTGAACCTTCTTGGGCTTCCTTTACCACCCTCAGAGCTGCATGGTACCACTCCAATTTTCCAGGTTGATGTCAGGGTGGGTCCTTGTGGCCCACCCTACCCATGGGAATGTCTCCATCCCCAGGATTTGGGTGGGGTCTGAGGCTGTCCGCCCAGGTGGACTTGGGTCCACTCTACCATCCTACCACTGATGGATCAGCCCTGCAGGAATTTCAGGGCCATGATGTATACATTACTGAGGAGTGTAAGGAGAGAGATTTCAGAAAGGCCAGTAGGCACAAACTGTGGAGGAATTCGACTTGAGCTACTGTTGCATCGCACAGAAGGAAACAACGATTGAGGAACAGTAAGGGGAAGGTGAGAAATTTGAAGAGGAATTGAAATATTACACATAGATTAATGAGATTTCCTCTCTGCAACCTACACATCATGAAGAACAAAAATCTTACCTCTTAAGAAAAAGGGATTGCAAAACAGAAATCAATTAACAAATAAAACCAAGCCTTGGCCATTCAGGTTGTTCTTTATGATTCTATAGGCCAGAAATGACTGTTGTGATATTAGTGGGCGAGAAAGTTAAGCTTTCATCTTCTATTATCAACAGAAGCCATTTTTGGTTCGTATTTGTGGCTCCGAATAAACTGGATTTAACAATTGGTGTTTAATAACTGTAAATATGTTCAATTTACACTTGATTGCTAGTATAATTGAATCGAGTTTAATTAACCTTAATTAAGCTGTGAGATCCAGATTTGATCACCAAATGCAATTCAGTACATTTCCTAATTAAATGTATTGATATGTTGGTGATTATTCGTAGTGGTAGAAAGATATCAATCATGTCTATTAGTTGGATGAATAGTTGTAGTTACACATGATCCCATATATAATTAAGGTTAAATTAATCATTAATCATAGTATCATAGTGGGTACAGCACAGGAGGAGTCCATTTGGCCCATCATGCCTGTGCTGACTCTTTGAAAGAGCTATCTATTTAGTCCCATTCCCCTGCTCTTTCCCCATTGCCCTGTAAATATTTTCCCTTCAAATATTTACCCAATTCCCTTTTGAAAGTTACTATTGAATCTGCTTCCACCACCCTTTCAGGCAGTGCATTCCAAATCATTACAATTCGCTGTATAAAAAAATGTTTCCTCATGTCACCTCTGGCTCTTTTGCCGATCATCTTAAATCTGTGTCCTCTGGTTACCAACCTTTCTGCCACTGGAAACAGTTTCTCCTTATTTTATTCTGTCAAAACTGTTCATGATTTTGAACACCTCTATCAAATCTCTCCTTAACCTTCACTGTTGTAAGGAGAACAACTCCAGCTTCTCTTGTCTCTCCACATAACTAAAATCCCTCATCCCTGGCACCATTTTAGTAAATCTCTTCTGCACCCTCTCTAAGGCCTTGACATCCTTCCTAAAGTGTGGTGCCCAGAATTGAACACAATACTCCAGCTGAGGCCTGACCAGTGTCTTATAAAGGTTTAGCATAACTTTCTTGCTTTTGTACTCTATGCCTCAATTAATAAAGTCCAGGATCCCATATGCATTTTTAATAGCCTTCTCAACTTGTCCTTCACCTTCAAAGATTTGTGTATGTGCACCCCCAGGTCTCTCTGTTCTTGCACCCCCTTTAAAATTGTACCATTTAGTTTATATTGCCTCTCCTCATTCTTCCTACCAAAATGCATCACTTCACACTTGTCTGCATTAAATTTCATCTGCCGTGTGTCTGCCCGTTTCACCAGTCTGTCTATGTCCTTCTGAAGTCTGTTACTATCCTCCACATTGTTTACTACAATTCTGAGTTTCGTGTCATCTGCAAACTTTGAAATCATACCCTCTATACCCAAGTCCAGGTCATTAATATATATCAAAAAGAGTAGTGGTCCTCACACTGATCCCTGGGGAACATCACTGCACACTTCCCTCCAGTCTGAAAAACAACCATTCACCACTACTCTCTACTTTCTGTCCCCTAGCCAATTTTGTATCTACCCTGCTGCTGTCCCTTTAATCCCATGGGCTTTAATTTTGCTAACAAGTCTATTATGTGGTACTTAATCAAATGCCTCTTGAAAGTCTATATACGGAACATCAACCACACTATCCTCATCAACCCCCTCCATTATTTCATCAAAGAACTCAATCAAGTTAGTCAAACACAAGTTTCCTTTAACAAATCCATGCTGACTTTCATTTATTAGCCCATACGTTTGCAAGGTCCCGGATTATTGTCTCCACCACCGTCGTTAGGCTGACTGGCCTGTAACTGCCGGGTTTCTCCCTCTCCCCTTTTTTGAACAGGGGTGTAACATTTGCAATCCTCCAGTCCTCTGGCACCATCCCCGTATCTAAAGAGGATTGGAAGATTGTGGCCAGAGCCTCCGCAATTTCCACCCTTACTTCTCTCAGCAACCTAGGATGCATCCCATCTGGACCGAGTGACTTTTCTACTTTGAGCACTGCCAATCTTTAAAGTACCTCTTCTTTATCTATTTTTATTCCATCCAGTATCACGAGCTCCTCCTTTACTGCTACAATGGCAGCATCCTCTTCTCTAGTGAAGACAGATGCGAAGTACTCATTTAGTGCCTAAGCCATGCCCTCTGCCTCCACAAGAAGATTTCCTTTTTTGTCCCTAATTCCACTTGCTTTGATTACCTTTTTACTATTTATATGTTTATAAAAGACTTTTGGGTTCCCTTTTATGTTGGCCGCTAATCTATTCTCATATTCTCTCTTTGCCCCTCTTATTCCCTTTTTTACATCTCCCCTGTATTTTCTGTATTCAGCCTGGTTCTCTGCTGTATTATGAACCTTACATTTGTCATAAGCCTCCTTTTTCTGTTTCATTTTAATCTCTACGGGGGAAAAGTTGGATAGGGGCTATTTTTGGGCATAGGTCGCGTGATGTGCTATTACCCCACACCCAATGACCTCTGTGCAAGTTCTGGCCCACCCGAGGACTCAGCTGCAATCAGCGTTCCATTCCAGGCCTTGCACATGGAATCAATGCAATTCACACTTTCCACCACCAGGGGGAAGCTCAATCTCTTAAAGGGAGGATCTTTCTTAGAAATCTCTTAAAGGTAGCTAGTACCTGTTATTTGCTGAAAATAACAGTCATCGCACAGGTAAAACACAGATGAAGGTCCCATCCCTATATTTACACACTGATGAGTTATATTAAAACATTGAATAAATGTTGCACACTACTAAATCCCACATCCTCCAATCTGCACGCCAGACCTCACCAATCTGCCGATCTGAGTTTGTACCAGGCCTGCGAGAGTGCGTGTACCAAGGTTCTCTGCTGATGCACTAGAGGCCTTGGTGCAAGAGGTGGACAGAAGGAGGGACATCCTATATCCACGGTGGGGGGTGGTGGGGGGCAAGAGGCCCTCCAGACATATATCCAAAAGGCAATGGGAGGCAGCTGGGGATGAAGTCAATGCCAGGCACGCAGCATCATGATGAACATGGATGCAGTGCAGGAAGAAGTTCAATGCTTTGACATGAGTGGTCAAGGTGAGTGAGGTCAACTGTCAAGTGGCGTCTCCTACCAACTGCTCCATGCACTACATCCCCCATCATCCACATACCAACAAACTCTTTCCATCAGTACTCAACTCTTTCAACCAGATGCTTCCTCTCACCCTTACACATTGTCACTGTTGCAAACCGCCCACCCACAACTCACAGGCCACACACACTGGCAGCTATTCAACCATGACAGGCACATCACCCAGACACATGTCCCACTTTCTTACAGGAGAAGGTGGCACATATAAGGAGGCAGCAAGCGGCAGTGGCATTTAGCCCCTCAAATCTGTTCCGCCATTCAATGAGATCATGGTGGGCCTGTGACCTAACTCCATATACCCGCCTTAGCCCCATATCCCTTATTACCCTTGGTGATGTGCCTGTCTGCAGAAGAGCGTTCCAAAAGTCTCCCACTCTTTGCGTGTAGAAGCATTTCCTAACTTCACTCCTGTATGTCCTGGCTCTAAGTGTTAGGCTATGTCCCTGTGTCTTGGTATTGAAATCTAGGAGATCTCCAAAAACAGTCACAAATATCTCGGCAGCCAGAAGCAATAATCCAGCCATTAACCTGTAAATCCTGCATGGTCCCTTTAAATAGCCATGGTGAGGGGTCCTCCAAGCACTCTTTAGACACGTTCAGATGGTTGGGGCTAAGACTGTGCGTTGAGTTGAGCATTAAGTCCCAAATTGTGTCTATCACTTTAAATCAGCATCGCTCCTATTTCTGCACTATTCTTTACTCTGGTGCTACTTGTCCCTCTCAGTCCTCTGTGCACCTTGTTTCCCTTCTGCGCCGGATGCCATCTTGGATGTCGGAGACGCCATGTAGCGCCAAAACAACGGGCGCTACATGGCCCAATTTAGCGCCCTATATCTTTAGTCATCTAGGGAGCTCTAGCTTTGGATGCCCTTCTTTTCCCCCTCGTAGGAATGTGTCTACTCTGTACCCGAACCAACTCCTCTTTGAAGGCCTCCCATTGTTCAATATACTGTTTTGCCTTCAAATTTTTGATTCCAATCCACCTGGGCAAGATCCCTTTTTAACTCACTGAAATTAGCCCTCCTCCAGTTAAGCATTTTCACATTTGATTGTTCCTTGTCTTTTTCCATAACTATTCCAAAGCTAATGATATTATGATCACTGTTCCCCAAATGCTCCTCCACTGAGACATGCTCCACCTGCCCTACTTCATTCCCCAGAACTAGATCAAGCACTGTTTCCTTCCTGGTTGGGCTGGAAACAAACTGTCCCAGAAAGTTCTCTTGAACACATTTCAGGAACTCCTCCCCCTCTTTGCCTTTTACACTGTTACTGTCCCAGTCTATATTAGGATAATTGAAGTTCCCCCATTATCACTACTCAATAGTTCTTGCACCTTTCTGTAATTTGCCCGCCAGTGTTCTCCACTGTCCCCTTCCCACTATTTGGTGGCCTATAGTATACACCCAGTGGCGTAGTAGCTCCTCTATTGTTCCTTACTTCTAACCAAATAGATTCTGTCTTTGACCCTTCAACTACATCATCCCTTTCCAGTGCTATAATAGTTTCTTTGATCAATATTGCCACCCACCCTCCCCCCACCTCTGCTTTCTTTCTTTCCCTATCTTTCCTCAATACTTTGTAGCCAGGAATATTAAGTACCCAATCCTCCCCTTCTTTGAGCCAGGTCTCTGTTATTGCTACTATATCATAGGCCCATGTGGCAACTTGAGCCTGCAGCTCACCAACCTTATTTACCATGTTATGTGCATTTACGCACATGCACTCCAATCTCATAGACTGCCTTGCATTTGCCCCCTATCTGATCCCTCCTATTTCTGCACTATTCTTTACTCTAGTGCCACTTGTCCCTCTCAGTCCTCTGTGCACCTTGTTTCTCTTCTCTAATGTTTCATCCTGGTGCCCATCCCCCTGCTAAATTAGTTTAAACCCCCTCCCCCACAGCACTAGTTAACCTCACCGCGAGGACATTGGTCCCAGCTCTGTTGAGGTGCAACCCGTCCATCTTGAACAGATCCCTCCTGCCCCAGAACTGGTCCCAATGCCCCAGGAATCTGAAACCCTCCCTCCTGCACCATTGCTCCAGCCATGCATTAACCAGTTTTATCCTACTATTCCTCTACTCACTAGTGCAAGGCACTGGGAGTAATCCAGAGATTAGTACCTTTGAGGTCCTGCTTTTTAACTTCCTTCCTAACTCCAGAAACTCTGACTGCAGGACCTCAACCTTTTTTCTTCCTATGTCATTGGTTCCCACATGGACCACGACTTCTGGCTGTTCCCCTTCCCCCCTCAAAATGTTCTGCACCCCCTCAGTGATGTCCATTACCCAGGGAGGCAACACACCATCAGCGGTTGCAGAAACTGCTCTCTATCCCCCTGACTATCGAATCCCCTATAACCACAGCATTTCTTTTGCCCCCCTGTGCAGCCGAGTCTCCCACGGTACCGTGGATCTGCTCCTGACTGCACACCCCCGAGGTGTCAACATTCTCACTGGTAATACCGGATTGTGAGTGCTGCACTCCCAGGGGATTCCTACCATTGAGCAAAGTAGTTTTCATTATAGTGTAAGAATTTCTCCAAGGCGGGGGGTTGGGGGACGGGGTGCGGGGTGAAGATAATATCTCCCCCAAGTCTTTTATACCGTTAAAAGCAAAAACGTTAATCAAAGTGATGAGTCTGTCACTACTGTGGGCTGGAACTCATTTCCATTTATTTAGGACCAACTGGTAAATTCACCAATCCCACATTCCCAGTGGTGAACTGCACTTGTAGAGAATGTGGGTTAGAGATAGGGCTACAAAACTGTAGCGCTGCTTCTCCATCTAACATGCCCTTCAAGTGTAGCTCCTCACTGGAAGCTTGAGATCGATAGATTTACCCTCAAGTGTCAACATGAGAGCTCCAGGTCAGGTACAACGCAACCCAGGTGCAGAACAAGACTCTTTCGACTCTGCTTAAACATGTTCCTAAACCCCAACTTCAGTACAGTGTCCCTTTACTGTTCATGAGTGAATTTTTCCATTTCCCCCTCATTAAGGTTCAACTCAGGTTCCAGGTGTGATGGCACAGCATGCTAACACAACACCACTTTTTAAAGATAGAATCGCACCTTTTGCCAAGTTCAAAATCGAACAGGGATTAGTACAGGGAATAGACCAGGGTGGGGGATTGTGGAATCTTCACTACAGAAAGGATGTACCTAAGCTCTAAAGGGTACGGAGAAGAGCTATTAAGATGTTAAGGGGACTAGAGAACAAAACACATGGATAGGCTCAAAGAACTATGAACCTTCTCATTGGAGAGGAGAAGACTGGCAGGGGATATGACTGAGATGTCAAATTAATAAGGCTTAGGGCTATTTGTATTTGGCACAAGACAGCAGAATGAAGACGCATGAGTATAAACTAAGAAGAGGTGGATTTAGGCGGGTTATAAGGAAACGTTACTGAGAGGGTGGTCGGTTTCAAAATAGTTTACAAAGGGAGGTTGTAGTGGCAAGTAGCTTAGATGTCCTCAACATCGGAAGACTAGTATCTTTAAGCGAAACACATTATTGGATACAAATGTTATGACAGTAGGAAGCCATACTGAATGGAGCTATGAGGGTCGCTATTTAAAAAAATGCACTTTTAAGGGTAACTTTTGTGAGGCGCCATCTAAGCACAGAGCCTTGCCAACAAGAACACAGATGGGAGAATCAGGCATGGAAATCAGTGCACCCACTTGCCTCTGCCTCCATGAGTAGATCACTTTTTTGGTCCCTAATTGTCCCCACCCCTCCTCTTACTACCCGTTTACTGTTTACATGCCTATAGAAGACTTTTGGATTCCCTTTTATGTTGGCTGCCAGTCTATTCTCATACTCTCTCTTTGCACCTCTTATTTCCTTTTTCAGCCTGGATCTCACTTGTGTTATCAACCTGACATCTGTCATACGCCACTTTTTTCTGCTTCATCTTAATCTATCTCTTTTGTCATTTAGGGAGCTCTGGCTTTAGTTGCCTTACCTTTCTCCCTCGTGGAATGTACCTAGACAGTACCTAAACCATCTCCTCCTTAAAAGCCGCCCATTGTTCAATTACAGTTTTGCCTGCCAATCTTTGATTCCAATTTACCCGGGCCAGATCTATTCTCATCCCATTGAAATTGGTCCTCCTCCAATTGAGTATTTTTACTTTAGAGTTATCCATGTCCTTTTCCATAGCTATTTTAAATCTTATGATACTATGATCGCTGTTACCTCAATGTTCCCCCACTGACACTTGCTCCATTTGGCCCGCCTCATTCCACAGAACCAAATCCAGCAATGCCTCCTTCCTCGTTGGGCCGGAAACAATCTGGCCAAGAAAGTTCTCCTGAACACACTTCAAAAATTCCTCCTCCTCTTTACCCGTTATATTATTACTATCCCAGTCTATATTAGGATAGCTGAAGTCCCCCGTTATCACTACTAAGAACATAAGAACATAAGAAATTGGAGCAGGAGTAGGCCAATCGGCCCCTCGAGCCTGCTCCGCCATTCAATAAGATCATGGCTGATCTGATCCCAACCACAAATCTAAAGAACACAAGAAGTCGGAGCAGGACCCGGCCACATAGCCCCTGGGCCCTCTCCGCCACCCACAGGGCATTGACCGATCCGAACTCAGCTTCATGTCCAATTTCCTGCCTGCTCCCCATAACCCCTAATTCCCTTTACTTCTAGGAAACTGTCTATTTCTGTTTTAAATTTATCTAATGATGTAGCTTCCACAGCTTCCTGGGGCAGCAAATTCCACAGACCTACCACCCTCTGAGTGAAGAAGTTTCTCCTCATCTCAGTTTTGAAAGAGCAGCCCCTTATTCTAAGATTATGCCCCCTAGTTCTAGTTTCACCCATCTTTGGGAACATCCTTACCGCATCCACCCGATCAAGACCCTTCACAATCTTATATGTTTCAATAAGATCGCCTCTCATTCTTCTGAACTCCAATGAGTAGAGTCCCAATCTACTCAACCTCTCCTCATATGTCCGCCCCCTCATCCCCGGGATTAACCGAGTGAACCTTCTTTGTACTGCCTCGAGAGCAAGTATGTCTTTTCTTAAGTATGGAGACCAAAACTGTATGCAGTATTCCAGGTGTGGTCTCACCAATACCTTATATAACTGCAGCAATACCTCCTTGTTTTTATATTCTATCCCCCTAGCAATAAAAGCCAACATTCCGTTGGCTTTCTTGATCACCTGCTGCACCTGCATACCAACTTTTTGATTTTCTTGCACTAGGACCCCCAGATCCCTTTGTACTGCAGTACTTTCCAGTCTCTCGCCATTAAGAAAATAACTTGCTCTCTGATTTTTCCTGCCAAAGTGCATAACCTCACATTTTCCAATATTATATTGCATCTGCCAAATCTCCGCCCACTCACCCAGCCTGTCTATATCCCCTTGCAGGTTTTTTATGTCCTCCTCACTCTCTACTTTCCCTCCCATCTTTGTATCATCTGCAAATTTTGATATGTTGCACTCGGTCCCCTCCTCCAAATCGTTAATATAGATTGTAAAGAGTTGGGGACCCAGCACCGACCCCTGTGGAACACCACTGGTTACTGGTTGCCAGTCCGAAAATGAACCATTTATCCCAACTCTCTGCTTCCTGTTCGATAACCAATCCTCCACCCATGCCAGAATATTACCCCCAATCCCGTGATTTTTTATCTTAAGTAATAATCTTTTATGTGGCACCTTGTCGAATGCCTTCTGGAAGTCTAAATACACTACGTCCACTGGTTCCCCTTTATCCACCCTATACGTTATATCCTCGAAGAACTCAAGCAAATTTGTCAGACATGACTTCCCCTTCATAAAGCCATGCTGACTTTGTCCTATTAAATTATGCTTATCTAAATGTTCCGTTACTGTCTCCTTAATAATAGACTCCAAAATTTTACCCACCACAGATGTTAAGCTAACTGGCCTATAATTTCCAGCCTTCTGCCTACTACCCTTTTTAAATAACGGTGTTACATTAGCAGTTTTCCAATCTGCCGGGACCTCTCCTGAGTCCAGGGAATTTTGGAAAACTATCACCAAAGCATCCACAATCCCTACTGCCACTTCCCTCAAGACCCTAGGATGGAAGCCATCAGGTCCAGGGGATTTATCCGCCTTGAGTCCCATTATTTTACTGAGTACCATCTCTTGAGTGATTTTAATCGTATTTAGCTCCTCCCCCCCGAGAGTCCCCTGTTTGTCCAGTGTTGGGATATTCTTAGTGTCCTCTACTGTAAAGACTGAAACAAAATATTTGTTCAGCATTTTTGCCATCTCCATGTTTCCCACCATTAATTTCCCGGTCTCATCCTCTAAGGGACCTATGTTTGCCTTAGCCACCCTTTTTCTTTTTATATAACTATAGAAACTCTTGCTATCTGTTTTTATATTTTTTGCTAATTTCTTTTCATAATCTAACTTCCCTTTCTTAATCAATCCTTTAGTTACTTATGGCTTTTGCACCTCTCTGTAATTTCCCTGCAAATTTGCTCCTCTATATCCTTCCCACTAGTTGGTGGCCTATAGAATACACCTAGTGGTATAATAGCACCTCTATTGTTTCTTAACTCTAACCAAATAGATTCTGTCCTTGACCCCTCCAGGACATCCTTTCTCTCCACCACTGGAATATTCTCCTTAATCAATACTGCCACCCCACCCCCGACTCTTTTCTTTCCTTCCCTCTCTTACCTGAACATCTTGTATCCAGGAATATTTGGTACCCAATCCTGCCCTTTTTTGAGCCAGGTCTCCGTTCTCACCACAACATCACATTCCCATGTGTCTAATTGCGCCTACTGCTCTCCAACCTTATTTAACACGCTTCATGCATTTACACACGTGCACTGTAAACCAATCTTAGACTTTCTTGTACTCTCTCTTAGTCTGCTCCTACCTAATACCGTTCTATCTTTCTCTCCCTATCCTTGTGCACCTTGTTTCTCCTTTCCAATGTTACCTTCTGGTGCCCATTCCCCTGCCACAATTAGTTTAAACCCCCTAAACATTCAGCAAAGAAATTTTTCTAAAATTTATTTTAAGTTTACTTTTTAACAAATTATCGTAGGCCATACTAGCCTGACTGATCTTAAAGTTAAAATCTAGTTTTTCCTTAAATGTACCATTACTTTACATACCCCAGTGTGATTCCCCGTGAATCAGTAGACAGGAAAGCCTAAGTTTCTCTAAATGTTCCTTGTGACTCATCTATTCTATAGATGGAATCATTCTGTTTGCTCTTCTCTGCTTCTTCTCCAATGTTTATATGTTTCAAAATGTGGTGACACTGTATTCCCAGTTAGCTCTGACCAGGGCATTCGAAAGCCTCAGCATCTTCTGTAGGTTTATACTCCACTTTCTGGCTGTATATCTCAACATTCTATTTACCTTTTTAATTGTTTCTTCACATTGAAAGTCCTGAGTCTACTGTCATTTCCAAGTCACTTTCAAAGACTCCCTGTGCTAATTCTATGCCTGTCATTGCATACCTATGTTGCTTATTTTTCGTCCACCTTTGTCAATATTAAATTTTATTATCCATTTGTTTGTCAGATTGCACAACAGATCTAAATCCATCTGCAAAAACATTAATTGTATCCTCTGTCCCTATTGCACTTCTTATAATAGTATCAGAAATAAATTTAACAAGTTTACATTCTGCATTCACGTGATTTATATAGATAACAAATAACAAGCACTGAACCCTGCAGTACTTTTCCGCATAACACTGTTCCCTGACTGACTCTGCATCACATGACAATCCTGGTTCCTATCTTTTATTCATTTTTTAAATCTAATCTTGCATGCTATTCCACATTCCCATGGTTTCTAGTTTAATTAACAGTCTTTCTTATAAAAATTTGTCTAAATCTTTCTGAGAGTCCATATGATAAGGACTTCCACTATCCATCTTGTTTGCAACATCCTCAAAGACGTCAAGTTTTGTCAAGCAACACTTTTCCTTCCTAGCTCCATGTGGACTGTTACTTATTATCAAGCTGCTCCTTATATGAGTGAATGTATAAGAGTCATGGTTGCACTGTTTGGTTGTCACGCTGGGTTACATCAAACCAAGAAACTAGTTGAACCAATGTGTTCTCCCGTATTCACCATGAAGACTGTGTATTGTGTACTGGCCTCACAAAATTTAAAACCATTTTTAAAGTTAACCTCTTTCATTTAACCTGATCTCTAAAATACAACATGAAAAGTGAGTTTTACTGTTTGCAAACAAGTAAGAATACTGCGTAGACTGAAATATCTATATTTCATTGGGGTGATTAATTAGACACCTTCAAGTTCTAGCCATACTCTCACATAAATCTTGGTGAGTTGGAGTACATGAAATGTTGGCCTAATATTTCAGCAAATGCCTCATTTATACTCTATCCACTTTTTATATCCTGTCATTTTTATTCCTCCCACAGCGCCTCTTGTGCTAAAACTTAATGAAATCCATGGAACAGAGTGGTGCTATGTCAGACTCCTACCTGCTGTGGACTTGCAGCATATCAGAGAGGAAGCTTTCCACTCTGTGATAGTGACTGGAGAATATTTGTTAACTCTATAGGGAACCTTTGTGCAAAAAACTGCACAGTTCTGCGTGGACGTCCAAATGGAGTGCTAGCAAAATTTTCTAAAGAAGAAATGGAGTAAGGGTAATTTAGACCTCATTAATGGTCAATTGACTGATGATGTTGAATTTAACTGTGAAACTAAATGGCTGCCTGGTCACAGTCTCGTATGAACACTGCTAGGCAGGGATACCGCAGAGAGTTTGAGGGTCTCACAGCATGGCCACCACCACTGCAGCTAGACTGTAGCTAATGGAAGAGCTGGAGGTGGAACAAGACATCCATGATGTTGAGGGCATAGAAGAGATACCAGGCACATAAGGAGACATCCCTTTATTATCTCTACTGGCAGAGGGTCAATTCACAAGGCTGGCTCAAAATTAGCAGTCAGTAACACTCCATTTCAAAATGCATTGAAAGTTCCTACGTCAGACTCCATTTATGGGAAAAAAAACATTTAAAAAGTGTTAACGTGTACATGCAATACCAGTTACCCCTGTAGGTGGCACTGTAAATAGTGATTTCCATGTTAAATCTGTCACATAATATTAAAATGACGAAGTAGGGGTAGTCGATATTTGAAAATCAATTGTGAGTTTGGTGCACTTCTAAACACTAGCCACCTGGTGGCTGTACAGCAGCCCAACACTTCCAGAAGCTCATGACAGGGAGCTGAATAGCAATTGTCAACCTCACAACGTCTAGTGGGACTTCCTGATACGGCGGAAGACGAGGCACACCCTCCTCCGAACATAGAAGCCCAATCCTCAAACACGCCTAAAGGATCAGCAATGCTGACCTATTCTGGAAATGTGACCGTATAAGATTCCAATCTCCTATAACCCATTTTATTTTCCACTACTGTCTCACAGGTCAGGGGCTTTCCAATGTGAGAGACCATGACGTAACCAGATTGGATCAAATTCCCTTCACCCTCACCCTCTCACTGAACAGTAACTTGGCAAGAATTTTGGGATATCAGAGAAGGGAATGTTCAGCTTGCTACATCCCCAAATTCCTCCCCTTCCTCCCAAGCTTGGTTAGGTGTAGGTCAGCACCACCTTGGGACAATGAGTCTCTATGGAATGCATGTCCTCTTCATTGCCACCAGTTCTCCAGAGCCAGACTGGAGGGCCAAATAAAATCAAGGAGGGGGAACAGAGATGTAGAAATTAGGGGGACACAAAGAGAGATTCAGGGAACAGAGAAACAGACATTGGAGGAACAAAGAGAAACAGAGATAAGAACGTAAGAATATAAGAAATAGGAGCAGGAATAGGCCATACGGCCCCTCGAGCCTGCTCCACCATTCAATAAGATCATGGCTGATCTTCGACCTCAACTTCCTATTCAACCACGAGCTTTGGACTCCATATCTTCTCCATCAGAGAGGCAACCTACTTCCGCCTCCATAACATCGGACACTTCCACCCCCAATCTCAGTCCATCTGCTACTGAAATCCTCATCCACGCCTTTCTCACCTACAGGATCGACTATTCCAATGCTCTCCAGGTCGACCTCCCATCCCTGGCCTTCTGTAAACTTCAGTTCATCCACAACTGTCCGCCTGTATCTTATCCTGCACCAAGTCCTGCTCACTTATCATCACTTGCTAAGCTACATGGGCTCCCAGTCACCCAACACCTCAAATTTAAAATTCTCAATCTCGTGTTTGAATTCTTCATGATCTAGTACCTCCCCATCTTTGCAACCTTCTCCAGCCCTAAAATGCTCCCAACTCTCCATTCCTCTAGCCTTTTGTGAATCTTCCCTCTTTCACCCCACCATTGGAGGCTGTGCCACCAGCCACCAGGCCCCGTGTAGGAATTTCCTCCCTAAACCCCCTGCCTCTCCACCTCCCTCTCCTCCTTTAAGGTCCTCTCTGTGACCAAGCTTTTGGTCACCTTCTCCTAATATCTCCTTCGGCTCGGCGTCCGTTTTTTTGACTATGCCTCTAAGAAGTTGTTGTGCATTTTTCTACATTAAAGGCACTGTATAAATGCAAGTTGTTGTTAATGAATAGAAAAAAGAACAACACCACAAATATGGCTTCTGCTCTTCTTGAACAATACAGAAGGATAAATACATTCTGAGGGAAAGTCTTTAACCACCTTCAAAAAGCATGTGATGCAGCCTAACTGACTTTGCACCAGTAACCTTTAATTTATTACATTTGTATTGACAACAACTGAAGCTTGTCTGCAATTCATGCTCTTTTAATAAACTTGATGGAAATTGATTCAGATAAATTTAAAAGAATGAATTGTGCACACAGTATATCAAACCCATTGGCGTTTGTTTTACTAATGTGTTTGTGTTGAAGTCCAGTGGTTCTACTTGGTGTATTTACTCTGTGAGTGCAGTCTACTCCTATCCAATATATGAGTAGATGGTTGTGTTGATGGCCCTTGTCTATTCACTGCCAATGCAGTCCTGGGAGATGGAGTGCATGCATCCAAATTCACATTGAATGAATTTAAACAGGTAGTGATGGATGCGACCGTAGGAGCAAGTGTTGCTTTTGCCTCAGAAACAATAAAGCCTTTTGCAAAGTGAGGGAGCATAATTTTTGCAGATCCTTCAAGTGATATTTAGTTTTTATGAGATGACACTCTCAGCATGATGCTGACCTGAGAGAAATTGTCCTGACTTATTAAACTCTGCAGGATTTTGTTGCACAACGGGTAGTCATCTGGTTGATTGAGACTGATGTGGATAATGTTCTGAATGCCCAAGTAGCCTTCATACCATAAAGACTATCAACCTTCCTTAATCTCTGCAAAACTAGCACTTAGAACTGAAGGCCAGCATAACTCAGCGCAGGTTGTGTTTCAGCACCTAGGTTACTAATAGCAACATTGCCTCAGGCAATAAATATCCCATATGGGTTATATTAACCTGTAACCAGGCTGCCTGCAGTGATGCATCCACACTGGTTGCTGAAGCGTGAACAGTGGACTGATAATTCCTGCCAAATCCAGAACATCAAGGTCCTGAAACTCTAGGGCGGTCTCGCAATCTACCACCGTAGCTCTGGTAGGAGATAAGCGGAACCCTCAGAGATGTGGCATAAACGGCCTCTTCAGTCATATCCGCTATTTATCTGGAGGTTCCACTGATTTCTTGCTGGAATTACACCAAGATACGGGTAGAATTCCTATGGAATTTCAGGGCCCGAGTCTCTTAAAGACCTTTGCGGAAGCTGTACGCCAGTCTGCACCATGTCATTATCCAAGGTGAAGCCTACTCCCTGCATAGTTTATTATCTTGAACCTTGTAGCTCTCTGATGTTTCCTGCTATGCTTTTGACGCTTTACTTGGATATTTCTTTAATATTCTGCCCCAAAGACCGCTCCCATAAACATGCCCTTCCTCACTATGAAGAAAACTATGATTTTACATACAATATCTGTTAATGTAGTGTTGTCCAGGGTTGAACAGAAACCCTTGTTACTGTATTTAGCTTACTGGATATGACATGAGTTGTCTTGTGATCTCCTAGACTTTGGAAAGCGGTAGAATAAACACACTATCAGACCTTAGTTTAGTTAAAATGATAAACTAGGTTTTGATAAAAGTAATAAATAAGCATTTACAATAGACAATCTTGCAATTTGCCCTATTTTTATCAAACTTTTAACTCTCACCATGCTCCCTGCTCAGAGATAAAAATAACAAAAGATGTAACACTTGCTTAACTTGACTGATGATGCTAAATCTGGACCAATGTCCATAACATAGAATTAAAATGTAGGATCTCATCTACACACCATCAAGTCTCAACATGCCACCTCCATGTAAGTTACAGACCAGTGGAAAAGAAGAACTGGCAAACTGCCTGAAATATACCTTTGAAGTCGATAACCGGGCCACAGAAAAGCAAAACTGTCTGACTAGGGTTCAGCAAGTTTAGCAAATTAACACAATTGTTTCCTGAACTCTCCCCCCAGGTGTGAGACCCCAGCTCTTTTGAAGGTGTTAACAAAGACTACCTTAATTTGACAGAAGTCAGGACCAAGCAAACGGTCTGTATACAGTGATTTCTACTTGCTTTGCAATCAAAACATACATGCATAGGAACAATATGAACAAAAAGCAAAATACAGCAGATGCTAGAAGTCTGAAATAAAACAGAACAACAACTTGCATTTATATAACGCCTTTAATACAGAAAAACTTCCCAAGGTGCTTCAAAGGAGCGTTATCAGACAAAAACTGACACCGAGCCACATAAGGAGATATTAGGACAGGTTGCCAAAAGCTTGGTCAAAGATATAGGTTTTTAAGCAGCGTCATATAGGAAGAGATAGAGGTAGAGCGGTAGCAAGGTTTAGGGAGGGAATTCCAGAGCTTAGGCCTAGGCAGCTGAAGGCATGGCCTCCAATGGTGGAGTGATTAAAATTGGCAATGTGCAAGAGGCCAGAATTGGAGGACTGCAGAAAATGCTGGAAGCACTCAGCAGGTCAGGCAGGATCTTGGAGAGGGGAAATTTTTGTCTGTCTACTGTCCTGTTCACGTTGGAAGAATTTTTTAAAAAGCCCTATCACATACTGGCCGCCTGAGGCCCGTCCAAATCAATTTTCGAGCGGGCCTCAAAATGGGCAACTGGCAGTCCCGCCCAAAACAGGTGGGAGCCTTAAAGAAAGACTTGAAAGAAAGACTTGCATTGATATAGCACCTTTAATGACCTCTGGACGTCCCAAAGTGCTTTACAGCCAATGAAGTACTTTTGAAGTGTAATCACTATTGTAATGTAATACTTCAGTAAAGTTCATTGAAGTTCTGGTGAAAAGTTCACACACTCAAAAAACATTGGCTTATCTGATCTCCCCACAGATACTGCCTGACCTGCAGAAAGTTTTCAGCATGTTCTGTTTCATGCATAAGAACAATGCCTTTGAAGTGCATTTGCATAACAGCTAGTAATGTACATTTTCTCCAGCCTGGGGAAATCAAGCTAGCACCAAATCTAAAATGACCCATCACATCTCATAGGTATATAGATATTAAAAATGTATGAGAGTTGATTTTCTCATCTCCCCTCTCCTGACGCTGGACAGGTGCAGTATTCCCGAAGTACATTGTGCCCATCCAGGCCTTGCACTGGGGAACAGGGGCGGAAGTCTCGAAGATCAGGTGGGTCCCTGTCAACAGGTTTCCACCTGCCTTTGGGGTCCTCTTCACCTTGCTGCCAGGTCTCTTCAGACGCGCCGATCTGAGGGGGTTCCCCGCAAGGGACCAATTTTTGTCTGTCTATTGCTGTGTGCACTCTGGACGAATTCTTTTTAAAGCTCTGCTGCCCATTAGCCACCCGGGGCCCGTCCAACTCAATTTTTGAGCAGGTCTCAAAATTGGAGACTGACATTCCCTCCCATAACAGGCGGGAGCCTTACCAAAATATTTAAATTGGGGTCTTGTGCCAGTTGGAGGACTTTGACATTTTTCGAGTATAAATGGATGGTACGTCTGCCATGAATTCAGAAGGGGTCCTCCCTTGTCTGACAGTGCCACATGTTCCAGCACTGGTGAGTGCTCGTGTTATGATTATGATACTGCTGACTATTTTGGTGCTGGTTCAAACTCCCCTGTATAGGTGATGATATTAAAATATTTCCTATCTTTTTGTGGACAGTCTCCACTGGTCCCTTTAAGGACCGCTGATTAGGCTGCTGAAGAGCCAGAACAACAGTTGATGACCAATTTGGATCAACATCCTACAAACGGCATTTAGACCCTGATTTGCATATGCAGGGCCCCTAATGCCTGTTTCAGGCAGGCGTCCTGCACACCTGGAAATCTTGAGCTTCCAATTTGGCAGCCGGTGCACTTCCAGAAGAGATCGGGCACAAGAGATCAAGACCCAAAATTCTTCCCTCCAACCTTGCTATTTTACCCAAAAAACAGGTAAAAGGATGTTGAATTTCTCCCCCTCTTTCTCTCCTAGTCCCCAAAAATGTTTCTCTCTGTCGCTTTTCGTCACTCTATATGTGCCACCCTCACCACAGCAAGATCTCCCTCTCTCTCGTTTTCTCATCTTGCCTCTCAACTGGGCCCTGAGGGTCTCACGCCATCTCCCCTGTGCCTCCTACAGTATCTGTCTCTCCATCCACCTCTCTGCTCTCTCCCCATCCCCAGCTGCAGCACTGCTGGAATAAATGGATTCCAGATCTGCGCATTTTGTTTGTTTGCACCAGAGCTGTTACATCCAAATGTAAGTCTCTGAAAGTGGGGAGTCAGCTGGCCAGGTGAAGTATGGAAGGGGGAGGGGTTGGTATACCTGGAATCTGGGCAGTGCAGAGGCCCATTGAAGTGTCTCATTGTCATACAATTTGTGGAGAGAAGAAAAGGTTTCAGATCCAAATTTATGAGTACGTTTGTAATTTTAAAAAATTGTTCAATTTTATTTTTAAAAACTATCATGGCACTGTTATTGAAGAATTGTTTTTCCTGCGATCTGATTAGGTAGAATTTTTATTGGAGCAACATGATTGGGTTTATTTTTGATGAAATGTCACCAAACAGAAAATTGAAATTGGTGTGAAATTTGTGCGTAATAAGTTTGATAGAAGTAGAAAATAACAACAACTTGGAAAATGAAGTTTTTATCTAAGATTTAGCTTTGTATTAGTTTCTTTAATTCTTTCAGGCTACATATAGGATTCAAAATCAGATTTGCTGATGAAATCAAATCCCAGTCTAACTTGATACAATTGTAACAATCAGTCAATTTATTTGAGACAGGTCCAAGGGAGGGACCAAGCCATTCAATTCAAATACAAACATCTTTTAGAATTTTTTCAAATATATGCTTCATTGACAGTGTTTTAAAAAAATTTTACAGATAGTTATTTAAAATTGCTTGGTCTTGATCACTTTTTTGAAAGGTATTCATCACCATGTCTTTTTCCAAATCTGAGAGTTTGTCTGTAGCCTTGGAAGAGAGCTAGTCAGGCTAGGCAGCTTCTGTAGATAGTGAGAAAATGAAATGAACCACTAGTTGCCCAATGTCTTATTTCAATTTGTCATCTGTTTGTAATGATTATCTTCTTGAAATAAAATTGTTTCAAAACATATATATTTACATACTTTTCATCAAATTAATTAAACATCGTGATGGTGAAATAAATCAAAAGTTGCACAATAGAAAAGAAATCTCACTTCAAATATGTGATGTATCAATTACAAAAACAAATGCAAAATGCACATGTTTGTGATACAAGTTCATCTAAATAAGGAAAAAAAGCTGTACCAGTTAGGAAGGTCTCAAGTTTGATTTTTAGCCTGTGCTGACTTAGCCGATCTCAGAGGTGGTTGCAATGGGGCACCCTAATTAGTCATTTTACAAATGGAGGGGGAAAATTCCTCTGGGATTCAGTAGGATACAATGCAAACCCTATAAAATTTACAGGAAGGACCATATATGTTTGACAAACTTAAGCAAAACTAATTTAAAATTTGATGTAAGAAAGAATTATCCACCCTCAGATACACCCCTTGTAATACTCTGCTACACCTAATTCAGGTAGTCCTGAATTATACAGTTCCCAATACCCACCTCACTCTCACTAAGGACTAAGTCCTGAATCTTCCACTTCCTGCCAGCCCCAGTTACCAAGAGAGCTTTGATGAGAGAACTAGTTTGGGGATAATTAAGCATCATACCCCTCTAGTCAGGTTCCAAGCTAGAAATTGAAAAAGCAGCCAGTCTTTATATTACTACAAAGCAATTTCCTACAGTTATGGTTGATAAGGAAATACTTTATGCATGTTCTATAATGAAAACTATAAATGTGTTGTTGTATAAATTTGTTTGAGGATTGGTTATCTCCAAAGTCCTGTATTTCTGCAGTAACTATTACAGAAAGTGAAACATGTCTCTACAGTGTGAAGTACACACAGCTGACTATTTTAAATTTAACAATTGATTTCAGACAACTTTCTCTGCAGAAGTTATCCCCAAGAAGTGAAACCAAGAATCCACATGAATTTTAAAAAACTGTGTTATGTCTTTCACATTTGATTGATGTGTGCTAACCATATGACAATTGAAGTATTATTGATCATACGGTTACCATGGGCTAAAGACCCTACTCTTCCTGCATCTTCATTTCCTCCCATGACAGTCCCAGTCCCAACACCTACCCCAATCTCACAGCCTAAAGCCTGAATCTTGCCAGCCCCAGTCCCAGACCCAGGCCCCAGACCCCACTGTCTCTCAGCTTGATCTCCCAATCTCAGCTCCATGTCTAGGCCCCAGACCCTGTTTGTCTCTCAACCTGATGTGATGCAGCAGCTCCTGGTTGAAACAGTACCAGTTAGGGATATGGCTGAAAAATGTGTTTAAATCCCAGATGACTCATGCTGTACTTTTTCCTGACAGACTGGGTTTCTTTTCTTCAAAATAATAAAAAAAATTGAATTAATTATAAAAGCTTTGCTTCATTTTCAATGTATTACCCACATTGTTGGATATGTAATGGAAATAGCCAGAGATTGTACACTTCCCTAACCCTCAACTAGCAATTAAAAAATATCTCTTGAATGCAGACAGAATTTGAATTCACCCTATTGTCTGGAACCAGCAGGATTACAATGTGATATTAAGTGTGTTTCAATCATTTTGCTAAAAATATGAATATGTGCATGTCTAGGTTTTACCAAAAAGGATTTTGTAAATTTTATAAATATGGTGGTTTTATAGCAAGTAAATTAGTACCTGTTGTAACGTAGGCGAGCTCGACAGTCAATTTGCGCGATCCCACAAGCAACAGTGAGCTAATTGACCAATTAAATTATTTTAGTGATGTTGGTTGAGGGATAAATATTGGCTAGAACATTGGGAGAACTGTCCTGCTGTTCTTCAAATAGTGCCGTCAGATCTTCTACGTCCACCTGAGAGGTCAGACTGGATCTTGGTTTAACGTTACATTCGAAAGACAGCACCTCCTACACTGCAGCACTCCCTCAGTACAGCACTGGAGTGTCAGCTCTGAATATGTGCTCAAGCCCTGGAGTGGGGCTTGAATCCATGACATTCTGATTCAAAGGAGAGCGTGGTACCACTGAGCTAAGTCTGACACCTTATATGGTATAGAGCATGTATTATATCTGTACATTGAACTCAGCACCTGTGTGTATTGTACAATATATACTGTGTGTATTGTATCTGTTTATTACAGTTGGCACCTGAGCATATTACATACAGTACATATATCTGCATATTGCACTCTATAAATATTGTATATATTATGTCTGTATATTTCACATGATATTTGTGCCAATTGCACAATGTATAGTGTATATTATAGTTGTATACTGGTTGCAGTATCTATGTACATTATACATTGTATTTATTTTTTTGGTCAGCCTATGTCTGACACACATGTTAAGAGTTTGAAAATCCAGAGAGGCAGAGCTTCTATCCAATATGGAGTGCACACAATCTTGTTGTAGGGATACCCCACTTAGCTAAGTCTAGTAAGCTTAGACACAGTTGCAAGACTTACAGCTAAAGGTCACCCAAACATTGCAGAAATGGCAATTTAAGCAGCTAAAACTACACCATTCACCAGCACAGAGTATTGTGTGATCGATGAATGAAGATATATTAAAGGTAAATTTTGGGCAGCTTACAAAGCAGACTGAGGGGGGCACTTACTTTGTCTTTCCAGAAGGAGTTCCTGGACCCCCATCCTGGAACCGGGGCACTCTGCTGTAAATTGTGGCCTCTTGGGGCAGTCAGAAGCCCGAGATGCGCCTGTAGTGGTGCTGTTGTCTGCCTGATTTATTCAATTCAAGAGACCTAACCAGACCCTGCAAACTTTGGCAGAGTCAGCGCAGGAGGTTCCAGCCAGGTCCAGTCTGGCACTTACGTTAGGACGTCAGCTCCATGGGCTTTTAGTCTCTTTCAGAAGGACCAGAGGTCACAGTGAACAGAGAGGAGGAGCTCTGAGAGACCCGGAGTAAAAGCATAGGTTAATCGGGGTAAGGAAACAGTAAGTAAATTAATAATAATCGAGTATCTAAAGGGAGTTTAGGAATAAAAGATTTCTAAATATAGTGGACGGGCAGCTGAGACCCATTGCCTTCAATTCCTGCGCCATGTGGGAACTTCAGGACGGTTCATGTGTCCTGGAGGGCTACATGTGCAGGAAAAGCCTCCAGTTACTCAAACTCAAGCTAAGGGTTTCTGAGCTTATGGGTTGGCTGCAGTCACTGCAGAGCATAAGGGAGGCTGAAGGTTTCCTGGGTCGTACGTTCCAGGAGGTGGTCACCCCGCAGCCACAGAGAGTTCAGGATAGCAAGTGTGTGGCCATCCGAAAGGGTAGTGCAAGAATCTTCTGGGTGTGTGGCACTCTCACACAACACCTTGAAGGAATGCAATCCTGAGCATGGTACCATGGGGCAAAGGACTGCACAGGGGGGCACAGTGAAATGTAGAAATGCAGTAGACATAGGGGATTCAATAGACAGGGGGACAGACAGGCGTTTCAGTGACCGCCAACATGAGTCCAGCATGGTGTGTTGCCTCCCTGGTGCCGGGGTAAAGGACATCACGGAGAGGGTGCAGAACATTTTGCGGGGGGAAACGGAACAGCCAGAAGTCGTGGTCCATGTGGGTGCCAACGAATTAGGAAAGAAAAGGGATGAGGTCCTGCGGTTAGAGTTTCAGGAGGTAGGGAGGAAGTTAAAAAGCAGGACCTCAAAGATAGTAATCTCTGGATTACTCCCAGTGCCACGAGCTAATGAGTACAGAAATAGGAAGATAAGGCAGGTTAATGCGTGGCTAGAGACATGGTGCAAGAGGGAGGACTTCAGATTCTTGGGGCATTGAGACCAGTTCTGAGGCAGGAGGGACCTATTCAAGACAGATGTGTTGCACCTCAACAGAGCTGGGACCTATGTTCTCATGGGGAGGTTCACTAGTGCTGTGGGGGAGGGTTTAAACTAATTTGGCAGGGGGATGGGTACCAGGATGTAGCATTAGAAAGAAGAAACAAGGTGCACAAAGGATTGGGAGAGACAGATAGCACTAGAGTAAGAAATGGTACAGTATTAGGTGGGATCAGACTAAGAGAATACGAGAAGGTCTAAGTTAAGTTTAGAGTGCATGTGTGTAAACGCACGAAGCGTGGTAAATAAGGTTGGTGAGCTGCAGGTGCAAATAGCCACATGGGAATATGATGTAGTGGCAATAAGGGAGACCGGGCTCAAAAAAAGGACAGGATTGGGTACCAAATATTCCTGGATACAAGGTGTTCAGAAAAGATAGGGAAGGAAAAAAAGGTGGTGGCAGTATTGACTAAGGAGAATATTGCAGTGTATTGCAGTGCCGGAGAGAGTGAATGTCCTGGAGGAGTCAAGGACAAAATCTATTTGGTTAGAATTAAGAAACAATAGAGGTGCCATTACACTACTGGGTGTATTCTATAGGACACCAACTATAGGGAAGGATATAGAGGAGCAAATTTGCTGGGAAATTACAGAGAGATGCAGGAACCATAGAGTAGTGATAATGGGGGACTTCAACTATCCTAATATAGACTGAGATAGTAATAGTTCAAAGGGCAAAGAGGGGGAGGAATTTCTGAAGTGTGTTCAGGAGAACTTTCTTGATCAGTATGTTTCCAGCCCAATGAGGAAGGAGGCATTGCTGGGTCTGGTTCTGGGGAATGAAGTGGGTCAAGTGGAGCACGTGTCAGTGGGGGAACATTTAGGGAACAGTGATCATAGTATCATAAGGTTTAGATTAGTTATGGAAAAGGACAAGCAGCAATCTAGAGTAAAAATACTTAATTGGAAGAGGGCCAATTTCAGTGGGTTGAGAGTGGATCTGGCCCGGGTAAATTGGAATCAAAGATTGGCAGACAAAACTGTAATCAAACAATGGCCGGCCTTTAAAGAGGAGATGGTTCAGGTACAGTCTAGGTACATTCCCACGAGGGGTAAAGGTAGGGCAATCATAGTCAGACCTCCCTGGATGACGAAAGAGATAGAGAGTAAGATGAAGCAGAAAAAGGGGGCATATGACATATTTCAGGTTGATAATACAAGTGAGAACCAGGCTGAATATTAAAAGTACAGGGGAGAAGTGAAAAAGGGAATAAGAGGGGCAAAGAGAGAGTATGAGAATAGATTGGCGGCTAACGTAAAAGGGATTCCAAAAGTCTTCTATAGGTGTATAAATAGTAAACGGATAGTAAGAGGAGCGGTAAGAGGAGAGGAGAGCCGATTAGGGACCAAAAAGGAGATCTATGCATGGAGGCAGTGGGCATGGCTGAGATCTAAATGAATACTTTGCATCTGTCTTTACCAAGGAAGAAGATGCTGCCAAAGTCACAGTAAAAGAGAAGGTAGTTGAGATACTGGATGGGCTAAAAATTGATAAAGAGGAGGTACCAGAAATGTTGGCTGTACTTAAAGTAGATAAGTCGCCCGGTCCGGATGGGATGTATCCTAGGTTGCTGAGGGAAGTAAGGGTGGAAATTGTGGAGGTACTGGCCATAATCTTCCAATCATCCTTAGATACGGGGGTGGTGCCAGAGGACTAGAGAATTGCAAATGTTACACCCTTGTTCAAAATAGGGCATAAGGATAAACCCAGCAACTACAGGCCAGACAGTTTAACCTCACCGGTGGGGAAGCATTTAGAAATGATAATCCAGGACAAAATTAATAGTCACCTGGACAAGTGTGAATTGATTAAGGAAAGCCAGCACGGATTTGTTAAAGGCAAATCATGTTTAATCAACTTGATTGAGTTTTTTGATGAGGTAACAGAGAGGGTCGATGAGAGCAATACGGTTGATGTTTCAAAAGGCTTTCGATAAAGTACCATGTAATAGGCTTGTCAGCAAAATTGAAGCCCATGGAATAAAAGGGGCAGTGGCATCGTGGATACAAAATTGGCAATGTGTCAGGAAACAGAGAATAATGGTGAATGACTATTTTTCGGACTGGAGGGAGGTGTTCCCCAGCGGTCAGTGCTGGGACCACTGCTTTTTTTGATACATATTAATGACTTCGACTTGGTGTACAGGGCACAATTTCAAAATTTGCAGATGACACAAAACTTGGAAGTGTAGTAAACAATGAGGAGGATAGTAATAGACTTCGAGAGGACATAGACAGGCTGGTGGAATGGGCGGAAACATCGCAGATGAAGTTTAACAAGAGAAGTGCGAAGTGATACATTTTGGCAGGAAGAACGTGGAGAGGCAATATAAACTAAATGGTACAATTCTAAAGGGAGTGCAGGGTCAGAGAGATCTTGGGGCATATGTACACAAAGCTTTGAAGGTGGCAGGACAGGTTGAGAAAGCGGTTAAAAAAGCATACGGAATCCTGGGCTTTATAAATAGAGGCATAGAGTACAAAAGCCAGGAAGTTATGTTGAACCTTTATAAAACACTGGTTCGGCCACAATTGGAGTATTAGGTCCAATTCTGGGCACCGCATTTTAGGAAGGTTGTGAAGGCCTTAGAGAGGGTGCAGAAAAGATTTACTAGAATGGTTCCAGGGATGAGGGACTTCAGTTATGTGGGTAGACTGGAGAAGCTGGGGTTGTTCTCCTTGGAGCAGAGAAGGTTGAGAGGAGATTTGAACCAAAGGCAACATGAGGAAAAACTTTTTTACGAGTAGTTATAATCTGGAATGCACTGCCTGAAAGGGTAGCGGAAGCAGATTCAATCGTGGCTTTCAAAAAGGAAATGGATAAATACTTGAAGGGAAAAATTTGCAGGGCTACGGGGAAAGAGTGGGGGAATGGGACTAACTGGACTACTCTTACAAAGAGACGGCACTGCCTCTATGGGCCGAATGGCCTCCTTCTGTGCTGTAACCATTCTATGATTCTATATTTCTATGACCACAGATTTTCAGCCCGCGATGTTATTCCAGGAAAGTACTGCAGCCCTCTTTGATAATGTGTTGTTGGCAAACCCTCCTGGGGGGCTTATGTGCTGTTCTCACCTTGGTGCAGTGATAGTGCTCTTGCCCCTGAGTTCTGGGTTCAAGCATCGCTGCAGGAATTGAGTGCATAATCTTGACTGACATTTCAGATCAGTACTGAGGAAGTGCTGTATTTCTGGACATGCCACCTTTCAGATAAGGTGTTAAACCATGACCCTGTCTGTCTGCTCAGATAGATGTAAAAGATCCCATGGCACTGCTGAGAAGCTTAGGGAGTTGTCTGGCCAACACTTACCAAAAACAGATTATCTGGTCATTTATCTCACTGCTGTTTGTGGCACCTTGCTGTGTGCAAACAGGCTGCTGATTTGTCTATGAAACAACAGTTACTCGTCTTAAAAAGAACTTCATTGGCTGTGAAGCACTTTGGGACATCCTGGAGACAGGAAAGGTGCTATATAAATGCAAATTAGTTCTTTTAATCCCTTGCAATGCCATCCAAGGCATCAATAATGAAGATATCTAATAGAATGCCTCGTTGCTCTTTTGAGAGGAATAACTTCAGTGAATCTGACATGTACCCGAACAATGATCTGAAAGCTGGAATACAATCCTGGATGAAATTCAACTTATGGTTATGTACTGCCATAGTTATCAGCTTCGTCACACTCTGCACAAATTGGCTGCCTCGTTTGCCTACAAAACAACAGTGACTACATTTCAAAAGTAACTTATTGTCTGGGAACTGCTTTGGAAAGACCTGAGGATGTGAAAGGCACTCTATAAATGTGAGTTTTTTTTCTTTTTTATGAGGTCTGTATGAGGCACTAACTCAAAAGCCTTAGGAAAGTCAATTAACCCAATAAATCGCAGAATAAAGAGTACTTACTAGCTTTCCCATTGCATGCTGCTCTCTTTTTCTTCCTCGGAGATTAACCATGAGTGGGGTTGAGCATAATGCTAAGGCCTGAGTTCCATTCCTCATCAATGCTTTGCAGCTTCAGACCACATATCCGCTCCATCACCAAGACCGCCTAACATTTCACCTCCATAACATCATCCATCTCCACCCCAGCCTCAGCTCATCTGCTGCTGAAACATTCATCCGTGCCTTTGTTACCTCTAGACTTGACTATTCCAATGCTCTCCTGGCCGGCCTCCCATCTTCCACCCTCCATGAACTTGAGCTCATCCAAAACTCTGCTGCCCGTATCCTAACTTGCACCAAGTCCCATTCACCCATCACCCTCTGCTCGCTGATCTACATTGGCTCCCAGCAATGCCTCCATTTTAAAATTCTCATCCTTGTTTTCAAATTCCTCCATGGCCTCGCCCTCCCTATCTCTGTAACCTCCTCCAGCCCTACAACCCTCCAAGATCTCTGCATTCCACCAATTCTGGCCTCTTATGTGTCCCCGATTTTAATCGCTCCACCATTGGCGTGCCTTCAGCTGCCTGGGCCCTAAGCTCTGGAATTTCCTCCCCAAACCTCTATACCTCTCTATCTCTCTCTCCTCCTTTAAGGCACTCCTTAAAACCTACTTCTTTGACCAAGCATTTGGTCACGTGCCCTAATCATAGAATCTTAGAAAGTTACAGCACAGAAGGAGGCCATTCGGCCCATTGTGTCTGTGCCGGCCGAAAAAGAGCTATCCAGCTTAATCCCACTTTCCAGCACTTGGTCTGTAGCTCTGTAGGTTACGGCACTTCAAGTGCACATCCAAGTACTTTTTAAATGAGTTGAGGGTTTGGAACTCACTGCCTCTAGCACCCTTTCAGGCAGTGAGTTCCAGACCCCCACTACCCTCTGGGTGAAAACATTTCTCCTCAGCTCCCGTCTAATCCTTCCACCAAGTACTTTAAATCCATGCCCCCTGGTCACTGATCCCTCTGCTAAGGGAAATAGGTCCTCCTTATCCATTCTATCTTGTCCCGTCATAATTTTATATACCTCAATTAAATCTCCTCTCAGCCTCCTTTGTTCCAAAGAAAACAACCCCAAGGGCTAAAATTCTCCAGCCCTGGCAACATCCTCGTAAATCTCCTCTGTACCCTCTCTAGTGCAGTCACATCTTTCCTGCAATGTGGTGCCCAGAACTGGTACTCAGTACTCAAGCTGTGGCCTGACCAATGTTTTATACAGTTCTAGCATAACCTCCCTGCTCTTATATTCTATGCCTCGGCTAATAAAGGAAAGTATCCCCTATACCTTTTTAACCACCTTATCTACCTGTCCTGCTACCTTCAGGGATCTGTGGACATGCATTCCAAGGTCCCTTTGTTCCTTTACACCTCTCAGTATCCTCTCATTTATTGTGTATTCCCTTGCCTGTTTGCCCTTCCCAAATGCATTACCTCACACTTCTCTGGATTGAATTCCATTTGCCACTTTTCTGCCCACCTGATCAGTCCATTGATATCTTCCTGCAGTCTATAGCTTTCCTCCTCACTATCAACCACATGGCCAATTTTTGTATCATCTGCAAACTTCTTGATCAAGCCCCCCACATTCAAGTCCAAATCATTAATATATACCACAAAAAGCAAGGGACCTAATACTGAGCCTTGCGGGACCCCACTGGAAACCATTTCCTGCTTAGTGGCTTCCTGCCACTAAGCCAATTTTGGATCCAACTAGCCACTTTCCCTAATATCTCCATATATGGCTGAGTGTCAAATTTTTTTTGATAATGCTCCTGTGAAGTGCCTTGGGACGTTTTACTATGTTAAAGGAGCTATATAAATGCAAGTTGTTGCTGTTGCAGTAATCTGTGTAAGAGTCTCTGATACAGCATTTCTGTGTAGCCCTGTGACTGGTAACAGACCAAATTTGGTGGCAGTAGTGCTGTGAGGTGAATGAGAAGCAACTGCTGCTCAGGTTGTTGGGTTTTGGCTGGTCAAAACCAGATGGAACAGGTCGTTTTGAAAAAAATGTTTATGTGCATGTGCAAGACAAGTCTGATTGCACACGCGCAAACTTCAAATGGATCCACAGCCCTTAACGCAGCCATCAAAATGTGGAATTTTGCTATCTACTTTTTGTCCGCGAAATTACTAGGTGGCCATACCCAGATCAAAACCTGTTGGGTAATCACTCTAGTTGCTGGTTTTGGTGAACCAACAAAATCCTGTTAATGCGGTGGGGGATTGTGGAACATTTGAGGGGAATGAACAGATCAACCAGAGGGCTGAGCAATCATCGCAACCTATAAAGGAACCAACTGATTTTCTGTCGATTAATTTAAATGAATGAAAAACTGGGCATACTCTATTACGCTTGTGTGATCCTCAATTTTCCTGATTTTCCTCTATACGCTGTCCGCTGGCGATTCTTTACACCCAAGCACAATAAAAGAAAATTATAACCATAGATCTGTGGTGCCCCAGTGCAATGCCTAGTGTCAAAATGAACCATTCATGCCAAGATGGTCCCAAGTTCAATATCCTGTTCATTCTGAGTTAGCTGGTCTTAGCTGTGGTAGTTGTAGGGATGCTATAATTGGCCTCAATGCCCCCAGGCTGAGAAGATTAAAATCTTCTGCTTAGCCACATGTACAGGGATATACATGGTCTAGCAGTAGGAACAAAACTGTTGCTGTGCCTGTAAATAGGCACAGCCTCATTGAAAGATTCATCAATAAATAACTAACATGGTCACTTAGCAACAAACCACAGTGATGGCAGTATGTCACTCCTGATCCTCGTTACATTGGATCAGGCAGTGTGTATACGCTATACTCATATGATGTGAGTAAGCACTGCTTATAATGTGTTTCAATGGTAAATGCTCAGTCTCATCAAGTCTGATTGAGAATGAACTGTCATGGCGATCTAGCACTGCTAAATTGCATCCACCCGGGTGATGTATTAGAGCTGGTGCTTTCTCAGTTGCAACTAATTATGACCAGGATTAGGATTTGTGACTTTAAGGATAGGTATAGACGGAAATGGTCGGACACTTCATGGTTTCAGTTGTATTGGAGAAATTGGAGAGGAACGTTATCTGGAGGACTGCAGGCCAAGTTGAACAGTGAAGATGTGAGGCTGGATGAATATTCTGCAGTTTTGTTTTACTACTTTTGGGAAACAGGGAGTACTTATGCAAAATGATTCAGTGGGTGAGGTAGAGTCCATAATAGTGAACATTGCACATGATTTGTGGAAGAGTAGACTTGATGGAGTAGATCTTGACTTTGTGCGATATTGTAAAACGGGTGCTAGTGAGTCGACAGCCCATTTTACATCTCTCCCGACTTTTATTTCCATATCAAGAGAAATGTAAAATGGGATGCCGACTCACTATCACCTATTTTACACTGTCGTACAAAATCAAGATCTACCCCGATGGCCTGAATGGCCTTTTCTTGTTCTATACTTTCTTGTTTTCTTAAGTATTTATAATTGAGAAAGTCCACACTGAATGCCAGCAGTGAAACATCTCACATTACTTTTGTCTGTGGTACTGCCTCCCAGATAGTGTTAATACTTGAACCTCTGTCCCTTAAGGCAGATGTTGAAGTGCAAGGTTAACCATTGGTTGCTGAAGCATACTTTACAATGTGGAAAATCTGTGACCTGCTCATTAGCACATCAGTGCAGAGTCACCAACACTTCCTGTGTTTCCTCCAAGCATAAGCATCAGATTCATCTGGTTTATCTGTCCTTATCATAGTAGAGTTGTCAACATCAGGGACATGTTTGGTGTTAGGATTCTGATCAAATAGAGCATGCCAGATTGTACACCCATTAAACATATGGAGCTGTGTTTATTTTTCAGAGTTAGGTAGCTCAAAATACGTGACATTTTTAAAGCAAAGTTTCACTCCCAGTGGGTGAGCTTTGAAAGGTCTGTTTCTGGTTACATGCTGTTATGCTACCTGATATATAAACACAAAAAGAACAAGAACTAGAAATTATTCACATCAAGCTGTTCCTCAAGATCCCAAATAACATAAATCTCTTGTTCATGAACACTCCTGTAGGAAGAATCAGTGACAGAGTTATATTGGGAAATATGATATTTTCAGCACCTTTTAAAAAAAAAATCCTTTCATTAAATATTTATCAAAGAATACGAGTACATTAACAGTGCAGAGATAACAACTTGGGACTTTTATGTGGGCTCCATCTGCTCCCCTTACTTCACTAGAAAAGCTTCAGCTCTATAGTTGAGGGTGCTACAAGTAAACCTGCAGCAGCCAACAATCACGTTGCAGAAACTGATGCCTCACCTCTTCCTGAAGTAGAACAAAGATGAATAGTACAGGGTGTAGGGCTGGATAGATGTGGAGTTTCATACAATATGGCTGAGGAAGGGGTCAAGGAGAAACTTTGAAAAAAGTCAATAATGGAACAGATTGCACATGATGGGGTTGGATCTTGACTTTGTGCGACAGTGTAAAGCGGGTGACAGCCCGTTTTACATCTCCCCCGATTTTTATTTCTGATGATTTCATTGGAAACCATTGTCTTATTTAGGATGCACTAGGACCATGGTAAACATCAGAAAGTGCATTCCAGGCCTTGGATTTAATTGTATAAAATGTCTTACTGAGATGAAGATGATCATCAGCAAAGCAGTGAGTTATGAGAGGAAAAGGAAGGCTTTGTCTGCAGCAGTTTATCCAAAAAATATGTTAGTACCAGTAGTTTTCTATGGAGGTCTTTATTAAAGATTTGTTTGCATGTATTCAAGGTTGTTGCCTCAAAATGTCCTTGGTTGATCACATTATGAAACGCCTTGTCTCCGAGTACTTTCAATGTTTATAAACAGGGTGGCTTGGGGTGCGTTACTAACTTGTTTGGGAATGTGAAGCATCAGCAGATGGTGTTTGACCTAAAGCATAATTGATTGACCTGTAAACACCAAGGAGGTTTGGGATCAGCAGAATTTACAGCTCGATTATGAGTAAATAGGTAACAGCATAGCATGTAGTTAGAATATTCTCGGAGCAGCTGGACAGCTCGATATATCTTATCACAGGGTGATTCGGGTTTGATCGCCCCGGGAACCTTATTCATTTACCAGGTTGTATTGTTTAACATCTTACTTAGTGTGTTACAATTGTACTATTGTATTTTATCATCTTTACTACTGATCTTGTATTGCAACGTCTTAATAATTGCAACATCTTTACTACATTGTATTTTAACATCTTTACTACTTATCTTGTATTGTAACTCTTAATAAAACCTTGTGCTTGGCACAAGACTCACTCGCAGCCTTCTTGATTAAAGAACAAACCGTAAAATAAGAACTTACAACATTCCAAAACTGATCGTTTATCTTTACTTCTTCATCAGCAGGTTAAAAAGGATAATTAAATGTGGTCATTTCTAAAGAAATTCAGGATTGATGCTGTTCTAGTATTTCCTAATCTTATTTTTGATGCGTCCATGTGTCCTGTAAATTGTAAATAAATCTGTTAATTCATTAAGCCTGTGAAAACTTTAATCTCTGTTTGGTATTCCACCATACCAAGCTAATTAAACACATAACAAGAGTCTACGTAACGTACAGTACACAGATTATTGCAACTGGGGTAATTGTAATCACACACCATCTGCAAGAGTAAATCATGTAACATACACCTTTTGCATCATGGAGGGTGAGATATACTCACAGGAAAGGCTGTAAGAAGAATCCCAAAAAATGGAATTGTGGCAACAATTTAAGGTTTATGGGCCTCAATATGATTTCCCCTCCCATAACTTTCTCGCGTGCTAGACTAACACATGTTTGACAAAAGTAGAAAATTAATGGGACAGAATCAGTACAAGGAAATTTAGAAAGGGACCTGGGAGTTATTATAGATTCAACATTGTCAACGTCTAGAAAATATTATGCGGCAGTTTAAAAAGCTACAAAAATGCTTGGATGTATGTACCAGATCAGTGGAATATAAATGTACAGGGTCATGCTACAGAGGTTATACAATGCACTTGTCATAGCGCAAGGAGTATTGTGTTGAATTCTGGTCACCTGACTATAAAAAGAATGCACGTTCATTGGGCAGAGTGTAAAGAGAAGAACAAAAATTACCTCAAGTGTAAAAGGGATGAGGAAAGATTAGAAAAGTTATAGTCTCAAGAGAGACGTTTAAACTGGAATCTCAGTGAAGTATACAACATATTAATGATTTAGATAGGATTGTTATGGTTCAGGCTTTTTCCAACTTCCTTTTCTTGTGTGGTTTGGTGACAATTTTTGCAAACAGACCGAATTTTATGAATTGAAACCTTCAAACTTTACTCTCTGATGTGTTGGGTTAGTGTCATTTGGGTCTAACAATTAACTCCAGTTACAGTAAATTGCATTTAGAAAGCCCTCTATGCACAGATAATAGAAAATATCACAACACTGGACTACTTTGTACAAGCTAGAATTACTGATCAGATTTTATTTATGATTTGGTGATTCGCTGAGCAATAATTTAGGTAAAATACTATATCGTGGTAACTTACAATATATGTAACTGGGATTACTGATTAAAAGTCTTTCATTCTTCCAGCTCCTTCTGACAAACTCTTGAAAGGACAAAGGGGGTGAAATTTGATTTTGGCAGTAGCGCAAAACAGAAAACAGGCGATAGTGAATCAGCAGCCCATTTTACACCTCACCCAATATTGTTTTCACTGAAACTCGGGCCAGGTGTAAAACGAGCTGCTGATTTGCCATTGCCCGTTTTGCACTGTCACCAAGGTTTAATTTCACCCCCAAAGTCTCTTGTTCTAATACATTAGCTACCTGCCTATGGAGTTTGTTGCAACCGACATATATTGGTGATACAACTGAACTACTTGTCACTGAAAAATCCTTGTATTTTAAGGATAATTTGTCCTTCAAAGGTAAAAGCAATTTATTGGAAGATTATAAAGAAAACAGAGTCTTTGCAAGTGTAACATCTTAGTTAACAGTGGGATGATGGCTTGCGTTAGTCATATCTGCCACCTGCAGTTTTCACACATCTCAATCAAACCATTTAACACATGATAATCACACAGACTCTCAAAAAGGTTTGCTGCCTTTTAACATGCAATATTATATGGACTAAGCGCAGACGCTCTTAA
Organism: Heptranchias perlo; assembly: GCF_035084215.1. Taxonomy (NCBI): domain Eukaryota; kingdom Metazoa; phylum Chordata; class Chondrichthyes; order Hexanchiformes; family Hexanchidae; genus Heptranchias; species Heptranchias perlo. The sequence continues at coordinate 19,431,359 of NC_090332.1, read as the reverse complement.
AATAAACTAACACAATTTCTAGTAAAGCTATCAAAATCCCGATGGGCTGTTGATACCTGGTAGATTCTTCTTCATATTTTAAATATACTACACACATCAAAGAGTAGGGTGAATGTTTGTTTGTACGTTCCAATTATTGTATTAAAATAGACTGTGCACTAACATGGCGCTTTGTTATTCATGGAGGCTACAGTCATATAGGAAAGGGAGCTCTCATTTGGTACTGATTTATTCACTCAGGTGATGATTACTGGCAGTCATGTCAGGGTAAAGAGGGCTGATGTGTTGTCATATTGTAGCATGGTGAGTGGATTGAGGGAATGTTTCTTCATCTGCAAGTGGGGGAGAAGGAGGTCAGATTGTGGTGTCCAGGTAGATGGGTTATACAGAGGAGAAGACTTCCGGGACTATCTTCCCTCTGATGTTCCTTGCAACAGGCTATGACTATTCTGGACACCCAATCTGGAGAATACTGCAGATCCCCTCCCGACCTGTCCAGGCAGGAAAAGCGCACTTTCAACCTCTCAGTGGCCAGCCTCATTGTACCATTCCTCTGCTGCTGTTCGGGGCACTCTGATTGGGGTGATCGGCCATGGGAGCAGGAGGTATGCTTTATAGACCAGAAGCCATCCGTGGATTTGATTCTCTTTCCTAAAGAGGTCAGGGAGTGCCGAATGACAACGGGTGAAGGCATCATGGCAACTTACTGCAATTACTGCTGGCACACACTATCTGGACGTTGAAGGAGTGGAATCCCTTCTTGTTCATGTAGTTGAGTGGGTGGTCTCAATGCAATGTGGGTGCCATTGATTGCACCCTGGGGACCTTGGGGAAGCCAGCAACTCCATAAAACTGTGTGGTCTTATCTTCCTGCTACCTTGCTGTGATGCCAAAGCTTATGATTTGAACAGCCCTGCTGTAAAGGGTGTCAGTGACCTGACGAATGCATGCCCATTCTGCTCCCTGGCTGATGTTGCAGAGATGCCCCATGGCTGCCTGAAATGAGCTTGTGCTGAAAAAGCTGAGAGCAGTGGTCACCTTCATAGCCACTGAGGGAGCAGTGTGGGCAGATGGGCCTGGCTTCATGTGTGAATGTAGACAATGAGTGTCAGCGGGTTATTTTTGTATGGGGGAGACGGTGGTGGTGGGGGGGGGGGGGGTGGAGAAGCATGACAACTGAGGCTGATCCAATATTCATCCAATATCCTTGGACATGCACCTTCCAGGAAAAGTCACTGGACATTGATTTGGACCGGGAAACTGGGCTGTTTCTTCCTCTCCCTATCCCAGAGATACTGCTGCCAACTGAAGTCAGTACAGATCATGGATCAACACTAGGGCCTTCCTGAGCTGTATCATTCAGTGCCACACCATATAGTAAATTTACCAACTGAGCCATCAGTGGGGTCCTGAATGAGCATTATTAGGTATCAATTGAAAAAAGTAAGCATATTATTGACCTAAGTGGGGCCAAAATCAATGCCTGATATAGTACATTCTTTCAGGGCCTGAATTTCTGAATGTCAGTTACCCTCACTGTTAGGTCATGCTCTGGACCTCAGTGAGTGTAACAAAAGTCATTGAGACTTTACTTTCTATTCGTTTTAAAAACTGCAAACTTCCTTTCTTCAGACAACTTTTCAAAGTTACTGTAACCTTGAAATAATGTTATAATAAGCCCTTTATATGAAAAGTGAAGAGATCACCTTTATAGCTGGCATCGCTAAAGTTGTGGTTGAAGCTGTTATTATTCACCACCACTACTCATTGGCATTAAAGTATTAGCTCATCATCATTTAGAGAGAATTAAGCTCTAATTGCTTTTTTAAACAATCCACTGTAATAAAGGTTTCCAAAAATTAATTTGCTATGATTCTACAATTTAAATTCCCTTTGCTAATCTACTTTGTTCCAGAGTTCAGCACAGAGCTATGTTTAGCTTTCTGTAAGTCCATGTTTGAATTCCAATCGTTTTTTGTCTGAATGATTTAGCGCTTTATTTGTTTGCTAACATTTCATTAAACTTTTTTAAAATTCAGTCAGTTATTTCTATTTCCCGTTTAGTTCACGCCCACGGTAATGTGCAGCTTTTACCTTTTTTTGTGCATTTTTGAGCTTACATAAATTGGGGAGACAGATTTTTTCTCTTTTTTTGTAGTGTATAAAGCATTCCTACATTAAATATAGTGCAGGTTAGAATCACAGTAAAACTTTCTCTACTCTGCCACAATAACGCACTTGTAACCACAACATCAAATGACCAGTCCTTACCTACAGTGTGACATTTCCCACATCAACAGTCTCTGAGAGGGATGGCAGTCTGTGCTAAGTGTTGAACTATGGGCAATTTTGTACCATCTGTTCTCTGCTGGAGCTGGGGTTTGAATCTAGCCAAGATTGATGGGATGTAAGTTTCCTCACTCTATCAGTAAAGATCCTAAGTGAAATGAATTACGCTGCTTTAACCCAGTGATTACACGTCCACAAATCTGTCCATATATTGGCATGGGTTGACATTAAATTGGCAAACTCATTCAGAAAGTCCTTACAAATTACACTTGTAGCAAAAGAAAAATTTACACTGGTGCAATAGACAGTGCTCTGCCAAGATTACAGTTAAGAAGCAAGAAAAATATCTGGTTAGAAGCAGAATGCAAGGTTACAGGGATAGGTATAGACTGAGATGATCAAATTCTCCACCAAGTACAATGTTTGCTGTGATGCCGAGCTGGGGAGGTTTGAGGCAGCCAGGGTTGAGTAATGGATGTGGATAGATGTTCTCAAGTTTCACTTGACTGCCTTCAGGAATTGTGGACTTCGAAAGGAGCAGGCTTGATGGGTTGAACGGTCTCTTCTTGTCTGATGCTTTTTATACTCTGAAAGGCATCGTGTTGTTAAAGAGCAAGGGAGCTAGACTCTGCATCTGGACATTGCTGTACCTGACCTGGAAGCGTTTGATAATATTGGTAACAAAAATTGGAAAATGTCCCACTCCTCAACACGGATATCTCTCACAGTGACATGCGCAAATAAAATAACTTCACAGATGTGTTGTTAGCGGGACAAGATACAATTGCCATCCCATGCAGTATATTGCCAGATGTAAAGTTTTTTTTGAGGCACACAGAGAAAACATGGATATGAGAAATCAAGGAGGAGAATTTCCATGTGGTCCTCTCGTTCATCCGCCTTCACTTCAGTTTAAGGGCCACACAAAAACTCAGAAAAAAGTTGCTTTTCCAGGGTTTCCACAGCTCATCCACTGAAGTAAGGCAGAACAACCCCTCTCCCCAAAGAAATTCACCTGCCAAATATTTAAGTTTCCTAACTTTAGGGAGTTGAATGGGTTTAGGACAGGCAGAATGTGTAAAATATTAATTGGAGGAGCAGAAGGTAGAGACAAATGACTTAAAACCAACAAAATAGAAAATGATTCCATCAGATGAGAAAAGTTTTGTATCATTAAACAAATAATTGTCATTGTAATAAGTGGGCATCAGCAGCAGAACAAATTTATTTCAATGCATTGGTGGTTAATAGGAGAGCTTCCAATCTTCAGTTTAACCGCGTCAATATAAATTATGTGGTAGGTTTAACACATCTAATGAAACACTAAATAAAAGGATTGTTTTAAAAACATAAAACCATTGAGAAAGAATCTGAGGAACTTGTAAGATGACCTAAGATTAATGCTCTGAGCTTGGCTTAATGTTTTGATTATAAAATTGCTGTAAAGTTTGTCTTTGTAGTTATTTCCGCAGATGGTTGAAAATCAGTCATCTGCTGATTTAACTCGTGAGTAAATTTTAAGCCTCCCCGCCTGGCGGAAACTGGGCGGGTGGCCAATTAAAAATAAGCAAGTTACTTCCTGCTCAAAACTTGACCCTTTCCCTCCATTTCCAATTTTAACCTGCAGGTTTCAGCAGGTGGATGAAGCACCTGCTTAAAACAGGCGGGGGCCTCGTGAATTGATTCAAATCGGGGTCTTAGTACGTCACTAGGACCCTGATTGCATTTTAACCGGAGCCTGAGTGGGGAAGCTGTCGTGACTTTGCCGCTAGGTCTGAAGCAGGTCTGCAGCTGTTCTGCCTTCCAGGTTAAGTGTAAAACTTTCCTTTGTGGGGCCTGGTGGGGCAGGAGTGCTTCTCCAAGCTCCACAAGGAAAGTCACGGCTTCCCCCGCTCTGGACTCTGCTCACCTTCCCTCCTGCAAGTTCTTCCCGTTGCTTACCTGTAGGCCGGCAGGCATCCCAGGACCTCCTGACCTTTCTTTTCCAGCAGCCACTCTGCGCCCTTTTCCTGCCCGTCCCCGGTGGGAAGTGGACCAGCGACATTTAAATCAGGCCTGGAGGTTAAAATACCTGAAACGTGGGCCGGTGAGTGCCTGCCGAAGGGGTTAAAATCGACCCATAAATCATGTTACATGGTGAGTTCATGTGGGATGGAGCACTATTCTTTAAGCTGGGATAACTATTGCAGGGCAAATCCACTGGCATTGCAGGGGTGGCAAATATCAAGCAGAAACCTGACATCCCATTAACACTCTTCCAATGTGGGGTATGATTGGATGAGGAAAGGTGTTACATTGGTAATCAGTGTAGAATAAACCTTGCTGCTAAAAAAATTAATGTGACAATAACGTCTGTCCGAGGTGTTGCTTCTGACATGTTTAAAATGATTACATTGATTCCAGCCATTGGTAGCGAAAGGAATGGATAGGGTTGCACTATCATATCTGAAACTGGTGTAGAGAACTGAGATTCTGGATAAAACTGAGGTCAAAAGTTAGGTGTCGACAAGAACAGTGTAGTGAGGTTCTAGAGCAGGCTTGTATTGAGAATGAAGATATTCAGGGAGGAAAACAAGATAGAGAAATGTAGCTGAGTTTTTGAAAATAATGTTACCACCTTTCACCCTGTCCAAAACTAAAAAGAAGGCATGATAGAAACAGAGCAGGAGTGGGACCATTATAACATAATTACAATGTTCAGGCAGGAGTGGGCTATCAATCCATCTAGTCTCCCCATCCAGCCTCTCACAAGATCACGATAGCTTGAGTTCTGATGGTTTCTTTATCGATAATGGAAATTAATTGAAAAGTTTAATAACTAAAACATCTACTGCGCTGGGAACAGAAATATTTAGATTAAAAAACTTCTATCTAGAAAACCAGACACATAGGGGGTAATTGTAACTCCCGAGTATGGATGGGTTAGGGACGAGTGGGCAGTAAAAATAGTTGACTCTTGGAGTGGGACTGTATCCCGGCTCCAACGGGCCCACTTCCGGGTTTAACCCAGGCTCGTTTGGATGTGCGCGCACAACAGAAACCCGGAAGTCCCATTCCCACTTAAAGCCGGCGGGTCAATACTTAAACTTAACCTCATTGCAATAGTTGAGGCAGTTAATTTTTTGTGTATTAGAAATGTCAAACAAATTTAACTGTAACTGTTTGGTTTTCCCATTGCTTCTGATTCACTTCAGGTGAAAGCAGGCGGGAAGGGCTGGATCCATGAGGTGAGTGCCTTTATTGCACTGCTTGTGGGCCCGGAGGAGCAGGAGTGCTTCATCCAGACCCAACAAGCTCACCTGGCCGACAGGACCCCCGCGATCAGCCGACTCCCCCCCCCCCACCCCGATGCTAGACCACCCCACCCCGATGCTGGACCCTCTCGCCTGATGCTGGACCGCCCTCCTGATGCTGGACCCCCCCCTGATGATAGACCCCCCACAATTCTGCCCCCGCAATGCTGCCTCCCCCCCCCGATAATAGATCCCCCCACTGATGCTGGACCCACCCCCACCCCCACCCCCGAAGGTGGACTCCCCGATCTTCTCCAAGGCCCACCCGATGTCCTCCACTTCCCGCCACCTCCCCCCACCCCTTCAATCTCTTCCAGGGCCCACAATCTCTCTCTCCCTCCTCTCCGATTCACCGCTCCTTTCCTTCCCGACTGGCAGCCAGCCTGTCAATCTGGCTGCCTGGCAGGTGGGAAACCTGGAAGCACAAATATCACCTTCAGCTGAGTTGCAACGCACTCATTTGTGTTATGGTAGAGAAACCTGTATCTATTCTTCATATATGAGACCAGACAATGTCTGTCAGAACTCTATTCAACTGCGGAAGGCTTCGTAGCCGAATATTATTGTATCCTTACCAGATATCCACACGTGAAGTTTCCAGCACTGATTATTGATCAAGACAAAATGTTCTCCCTCTCTCTAGCCCAGTACACAAAGGCCAATTGCATTGATCCGATCACTATCTTGTCTGAGACCAGCTAACTCAAAACAGTCCAGATATCAAATCTGGGATCTTTATGATTTCAGTTCAATGTAAAAAAAAAATGAAGCAATATATTTAGGAAGTAAGAATAGGGAAAGGCGACACACCTTAAATGGTAAGATTTTAAATGGAATAGAGGAGCACAGTGACCTTAGTGTACTGATACAGAAGTCATTATAGGTGGTAATGCAAGTATATAAGGATACAAAAAGTCAAATGAAATCTGTGGCATTTAGCTGGAGAAATAGGGGGAGGAATTCAGCTCATGCCAGTTTCCAGCACGCAATAGGCTGAGCAATCTGAACACGCACCTGAAGACATTGGCCCGAGGCCCGATCGAAATGGAGCCTCAGGCCTCATTTGCATTAAACCGGCAACCTGCGGATGCCAAGTGGCTCTGATGCCAATTCGGCCCGCAGGTAAGTCCTGGGGTGAGGATGAAACGAAGCAGAGGTGAGGGGGCAGGCCCGGGCGATGGTGGCTCCACAGTTAGGCCACTGAAGACCCAGAACAACTGAGCGGAGCACGGACAGCACCAGCTCCGTCCATTCGCAGACCGATTTCGATCAGGATCCTACAAGCAGCGTTAAGATCCCTGATTTGCACGTTCAGGATGCTTAGAGTCTGTTTCAGGTGGGCAACCTGCACACCTAGAAGTTGTGAGCTCCCAGTTTAGCACCCGGCACAATTGCTAGGGAGATCGGCGCAGAGGATCGCAACCTGAAATAGCCCCCCAACATTGATGTTATGCTCAAAAGACAGGTGCAGTGATGTTGAATTTCTCCTTCATGGAATACCAAAAGCAAAGAGGTAACATTGAACTTGTACAAGACCTTAGGTCACAGTTGGAAGACTGTGTGCAGTTATAGGAAGGTATAAAAGCAATGGAAAAGGTACAGCATAGATTCACTACCAGGTATGAGGAATTGCAGTTACTACAACAACAACAAGTACAATTTGCATGTATATAGCACCTTTAACGTAATAAACTGCCTCAAGGTGCTTCACGGGAGTGTTATCAGACAAAATTTGAGCCACATAAGGAGATATTAGGACAGGTGGCCAAGAGCTTGGTCAAAGAGGTAGGTTTTAAAGAGCGTCTCAAAGGAGGAGAGGGAGGTAGAGAGGCAGAGAGGTTTAGAGAGGGAATTCCAGAGCTTAGGGCCTAGGCAGCTGAAGGCATGGCCACCGATGGAGGGCTGAAGGAAATCGGGGATGCACAAGAGGCCAGAATTGGAGGAGTGCAGAGATCTCAGAGGTTATAGAGATAGGGGGAGGCAAGACCATGGAAGGATTTGAACACAAGGATGAGAATTTTAAATTTGAGGCATTGCCGGTCCGGGAGCCAATGTAGGTCAGCGAGCTCAGGGCTGATGGTTGAACAGGACTTGCTACGAGTTAGGACACAGGCAGCAGAGCTTTAGATGAGCTGAAGTTTACGGAGGGTGAAAGATGGGAAGCCGGCCAGGAGAGCATTGGAATAGTCGAGTCTGGAGGTAACAAAAGCATCGATAAGGGTTTGAGTAGCAGATGGCCTGAGGCAGGGGTGGAGACGGGCGATATTACGGAGGTGGAAGTAGGCGGTCTTGGTGATGGAGAGGATATGGGGTCAAACAGAGATGAGAATTGATGGGTTTTTTCATTCGAGCTTGGGAAAGTTAAGGGGTGCCCTGACAGTGGTCTTCAACATTTTGAAAGATTAGAATATTATAAATAGTGACGGATAGTTTCCACTGGTCTATGAGACAAAAATAAAATGTAAAATATTTTTAAAAATTAAACAGGAGCTTAGAAAAATTATTACAATTAGAATGTGAAATAATCTGCAACTGTTCAAACAGAGATTTGTAAAGTCCTTTAAAAGGGAAGTAAATAATTGTTTGAACAGAAGATTATTCAATGGCATGGGGAGTGAGCAGGTGAATGGAATTAAACTAAGTTCTCATGTAGAGATAAAGACGCAGACTTGATGGGCCTAATGGCCTGATTTTATTCAGTAACATTCTATGATTCTATGGTCCAATGGCTCAGTCCAAGGAGGTGGTACAATTTGTCAACAAAGATATTAAAGGACTGCTTAAGGTTTTTTCTCCACTCTTCTGGATTCCGATCTTTGTACAGACTGACAACTCTAAGCGGGCAAAATCCAGGACTTGCCACCAACTAATTGTAGATAATTATAAGTTAAGCTAAAGGGAGAATGAGACAGAGAAGTGCTATTTGCAGGAGGTGAGGCAGAAGCAATTGGGCCATGAATAACCTTAGCAATCACAATTTAAGATCAATTAGAAAATCTCTCCTCGTAGATGAGTTCATCTGTTTGTTTGCCTTCTATAGCTCAGCAGTGGCAATTCACTGAGATTACTCAAACAAAGCACGAAACTACAGCTTTATTGATCTGTCATTTCAGACATTTTCCATCCTTTTCGTTCTAGAGGCTGGCACTATCATCTTCCAAATTGATTCATACTGTATGAATTGATTATGAGCTGAAGCGAGAGCTTCTCAGAGTACAGCCAGAGGCAAAGTTCATGCCTTTCTGCTCCTCAGCACAGGAGATTGATGTGTTCCATAGTGAGAAGTTGTGCAGCAGAATTAATTCCTCACGGTGGATCTCCTTTGGCATTGCTCATGGTGAGTCAGAGGATATGCTCTAGAGCATTGCACCATGAACACACATTGTATTATTATATAAGAGAACAAACAGACCCCATCCCCCATACATTCGTGACCCGTTAGAAACCAATAGAAATAATAAGCAGCCATACAGAAAAAAAACAAATACAGAAAATCCCTCTACATACAGAGAATTTAGCCCTTTCACCATCTGATTGAAAATCCGTGAGGGTAAAGAATCATTCTGGTCACTGCGTGTACATTGTAAACACATTCTTCTTGATTCATTTATAATATCACCAGATCTGAACAACTCTTCCCTAAAGAAGATTTTCTTTCCCCCACTCTGGAAACATTCCTCTGGCTGCATTTAAATGAGATTTAAATCTATTGTAAAATAATCTCTTGTGAAAAAAAATCACAAACACTACAACAAAATCCCTTTCTATCCTTTTGCATTGCATTGTGTTTCTCTTTCATTACATTGCACATACAAAGAGAGCAATTGTGCTGTGCGGCTGATACGACATAACCAAGCAATCAGATCACAACTCTCAGAAGCCATTGAACCACCTCATGCCCTATCCTTCCCTGCTTGTTCACTCCTTTCCAGCCGGCAATAGCCAGACTCCCATGTTTCACTACTTGTTCCCGACCTCAGCCGAAATCTCAATCCTAACCTGGCTGCTTCCTGCGTCCTTCTCCCAAGCCTGCTCTCCCAGTTTAAAGACTCTGCTTCTCTCCCTTCCCGTTCAAATCCACTCCTGCCACTATCCTTAACTCCAAGCCTCCCGCTATTCTTGCCTCAGCACCGTTCCTGGGCTACACCCCAGCTCTGGACTTTGCTGCTTCCCCCTCTCCCCCCTATCCTCAAGAATGCTGCAGATTTTGCCATTTGCTCTTATCCCTCCCTTCTTTTTTAAAAACAAAGAACAGTGGACATATTGATGGCTTTAATAAAAAAAATTAAGGGTTTTATTACAATTTATGCTGTTAAGAGATAAATACAATTTAAATGTGCATAAATTGAAGATGAATGTAATTTTGCATAAGTAACTATATTTTAAAGTATATGAACACTGGCTTAAGACAGATTTGTCACACTCACTGGCAGCATCCTTATGAGGGATTTCTCATTTTATTGTAAATAGTAAGTTAATAACATTCCATCAAATCGTTCCAACAGACAAGCCATCAATTCAAGCTGTGCCACCAACAATTTCACAGGTTCCTGCACATCGGAAGGAATTAAAGGGCCCCCTCCGAGAAAAAGGGGAAATTGTTCTAGTTGCTCTGTGTAATGACATTAAAATTAAAGAATGGAGGATTACAGGACAGATGAGTACAATTTTGTGATTAAAAGTGGAATTTTTATCCTATTGTATTATTCAAGAAGTGCATGTTTCTGATTTTGCTACATATAGCAACAATTCACCCAGCTTTGGATCCCTTCGAGCTTGAGAACTTTAATCAAGAAGAAACATATGAATTTCAGTTCATGGCCAAAGCTGAAAAGATGTTCAACAAGGTAGGAAACAGTATAATTAACAAAAGTTCTGGGAGGAGGACCTTGGCATTGAACTCACTTACTTCAGCTGATTCACACATCCTCCAGACGCATCTTTAGTTTCTCTAATTTCTCTCATTATTGCCTCCGCCTTTCACCACTATCACCTCTGTCAATTAATCACCTCCTGCCTTCACCCAAATCACAGACCTCTCCTTTTTCTCTTTTCGTGCTCCCTTTTCCCAGGCTCTGAACCTGCTTAAAATATAATGTAGTATCTTCTAGTTCTGACAAAAGATTATCGACCTGAAACATTAACCCTACGCTTCTCTCTCCACAGATGCTGCCTGATCTGCTGAGTGTTTCCAGAGTTTTCTATTATTATCTTTGGATTTCCAGCATCTGCAGTATTTTGCTTATTTCAGAGGATGCTGGTTTGCAGTCAAGTAGAATCCTATAGACTACACATTGCACCCATTAGAGCAGCCTCAGTTACAGCACTCTCTCGGTTATAAGGTTTTATTTTTATGGCTTGTCATTTTCTATTTGGAAATTGCACATCATCAATGCTGTGCTTAAATACTGCTTCTATAAATCACATTCAAACAGTTATCTAATACTTTCCATTGTGTTTCTCCATCTATTCGCTGTTCCTGGTTATTTTTTTTTTGTTTATCTCTATATGCAGGTGTGTTCTAATCCCATTTTCCAAGTATCTGGGAAGGAAGAAATAGAAAGGGTTTCCGCAAATGAGAAAGCAGTGTCCTTGGCTCTGCCATCATAAGCTGACGTGAGACATCCCAGCCACCACCACGAGGGGGTGAATTTGTGGGTATCATTACCATGAATCTGAGGGGATGTGACAATGCCCATGTATTTTGGAAATACAAAGAAGAGTAGCAGCACTTTCATTGAAAGGATCACAAAGCAAATAAATGGAATGGATTATTGGTATTACCTGAGAGATTAAACCAAACGTGTGGCTAATTAGATCAGTGATGGGTGCGAAATGCCTCCCAAAATTTCTGGAAATTTGGTGGGCCATTTTTGTCTGCCTACTGCCCCGTTCACGCATCAAAATGGAGCGGTAGGTCGACAAAATTGGTCCACTCACTGGCTGCCTGCGGCCTGTCTGTCTCGATTTTTGATCGGGCCTCAAAATGGGCGGCCAACGTCCATTTTCCATAAGCCTGTGAGAAACATCTTGGGATGTTTTTCTACGTTAAATGCGTTATATTATTGCAAGTTCTTGTGGCTTTTATTCTTGGAACCCAGAGCAATAAATTTGTTGAGTAAATTCATGGTTTTTGAACTTCTCTGTGTGGGGGTACCTTGGAAATATTGACGTACTTCCCAGGAACCCCTGCAAATATTGAGAAACTTCTTTGGACCTCCTGCATATATTAACCCATTTTTGGGAACTTCCTGAAAATATTAGCACTATTCTGGGGACCCTCTGCAAAATATCCCAGGGATTCTCTATCCTAACTCTGAAAGAGAGTGTCAGCTACTCAAAGAAAGAAATGGCTAGAGAGTCTAGAACTAGGGGGCATAGTCGCAGGATATAGGGTTGGGCATTCAAGACTGAGATGAGGAGGAATTTCTTCACGCAGAGGGCTGTGAATCTTTGGAATTCTCCACCCCAGAGGGCTGTGGATGCTGAGTCATTGAATATATTCAAGGCTGAGATGGATAGATTTTTGGACTCTAGGGGAATCAAGAGATATGGGGATTGGGCGGGTAAGTGGAGTCGAGGTCAAAGATCAGCCATGATCTGATTGAATGGCAGAGCAGGCTCGAGGGGCCATTTGGCCTACTCCTGCTCCTATTTCTTATGTTCCTACGCCTGGGTATAGCCCATAATGGAAAACTGGGTGGGGAGGATCGTATGGACATAAGGGAATGTGCTCGATTTTCCGCCTTTAATTTTACTTTTCCATCAGGATCAGGGATCAATCCTGGTTATACATGACTCAGTTGTACAATGGGCATCACAGTTACCAATGGGGGCATCCAAGGAGTTAACTGCTGTTAATTTTACATGTTAGGCCAAAGCAAAGCCTAGCTGAACAATACTGAGATTGCATAGCTGAGGAAAATGAGTAAATGATTGTCAATGCTAACCAGAGTTATAAAATGTTCACCTCGATGATGGGCAATGCTAACAGGGGTTATAAAATGTTCACCTTGATGATGGGCAATGCTAACAGGGGTTATAAAATGTTCACCTCGATGATTGGCAATACTAAAAGGGGTTATAAAATGTTCAGCTCATGCCATTATATGCCACATTAGTTTGCTTTTGGGAGCATGTGGATCAGCTGAAAGCTTAACAATAGGAATTTATTGTGTGCAAGCAAGTTAAAAAAGTGGCAAAGCTGCAGGAATTAAGCAGATAAGGTCAAAGTATCAGAAAATGTACAGGGAGCTTTAAAATGCTTTAGGAGAATAAAATCATTCTTAACAAAATAAACACTGTGAAAGAGATTATTCCCGTGGGCTACACACTCATGGTTTCAATATTTAAAAGTGAAGTTTGCAGAAATATAACAAATTACAAGGGGATTAGTATGCAGGAGAAGTACAAAGTACAGGATTTTAGAAAGACAAGTGAGAAGATAAGCCACAAAGATAATTTAGAAGGTAAGAAAGAATTTGAATTTACATAGCAACTGATCACATCTCAGGATGTTCCAAATCACTTCGCAGCCAATAAATTACTTTGGAAGTGTAGTCGCTGTATGTTATGTAGGCAAACACAGCAAGATTGCAAAAACAGCAAACGAGATGATCTGTTTTGGTGATTTTCAATTAGTCCCAATGAGACCTTTTACATCCACCTGAACAAGCAGGCAGGGCCTCAGTTTAACATCACATCTGAAAGGCAGCACCTCTGACAATGCTACACTCCTTCAAAACTGTACTGAACTGTCAACCCAGATTATGTGCTCAAATGCTGCACTGGGGTTTAGAACCCAGTACCTCATGAATCAGAGGCAAGTGCCACCATCCGAGCCAAGCTAACACTAACTAAAATAAGCTTCATGGAAGAAGCAGTAATCAAATGCTCCTTTTACGGTAGGGTAGCAGAAAAATCCTCAGTATATGGGCAAACAGTTCATCTCGGGTTTGGGGGTTCTAGAGAAAAGCTGGGGACAAAATGCTATCAAAATATAGACCAAACAGCATTTTGTTTTTTAACTTGTATTTACTGGCACTGCATAATTCTGATTGACTAAGCAGTTGGATGCGTGTGAAATCTGGTGCTAGGCAAGGATGTTACAACATAAAGGTGTGGAATAAACGTGTAATCGCTGCCAATGTGCAAGATATAAATTTGTTTTTTGGCCATGTATATATTGGCATGATTTGGCTCGACAGTTCGGAGCTCACTGGGAGCAGCTCATTCTCTATACGTGCCAATCTTGAAAACTAGCAAAAGCTGACAACAGCTTCAAAACAACTGATACATCCCCCAAAAGGCTGGCAACATGGCCCTGATTATAAGCCTATGATATGTAAAAACAAATAGTTACGCATGGTTTGTAAAGTAAGCTGTAGGTATTCTCAACATTCCTTTGCTTGCTTTAGAAGAAAAAAAACATAAATACATGAAAACCCGAAAGGGGAAATATAATTTTGAGGGCACATAATTGGCGGTGCATTTCTGGGCGGTGTCTGGGGTATGCTCCCCTAAAAATATTAGAATTTTTACATTACAAATGATAAAGTGCTTAAATGAACCACAGTGTAATACTTCACAATTGGTCCATTAATGACTAACAGTGACATTTGGTTTTTCAACAGACCCAACCATTTAAAAAAAAAATTCTTTCTCAGTTAAATGAACCTGAATTAAGTTGGTTTAAATTTATTGTCAAATGTCCACATTTTAGCTCATTCAGTATTTCCTCAGTCAATGCTATTTTGTTCGAAGCACATCAAAAATATATCCAGCTTGCTGTCTGAGCTCTTACCCTTGACAGCTAGAAAGAAGCAGTTTTTAATTCAGTTTTTAAGGTATTTTGTTACTGTCCATCTGTGGCATCCGTTTCATGATGATTTAACGAACCCACAATGTCCAATTTCTCTGGTGGTCAAGTGAGTTAACGCATTCAATTTGGAATTAAATCGAGAGAAGCTGATCTTGCTCATGTATAGACAACCTTTATGGACTTTGAACTTAGATCATTTGGAGTGGATGCAAATACAAATCCAATATTCAAATTCCTCTCCCCTTCCCGCTCATCTCTAGGGTAAAATGTTAATTGATCACAGTTTGAAAGTAACCCTAGATTGGTGTCTGTACATACAGAGACTTTGACAACTACACAGTGACAACTACAATGACATTATCTGACTTTGCCAATATCTGTGGTTCCAGTGCGACAACCTACAGTTAGAAATAAAGACCATCCCTTTCCATCTGCTCATTAGGTGGGATGTTTTCTGTTGATAAAAGCCTGATAGCTGTCGTATAGGGTTCTTTTTACATAAATAAACAAGGTGGTGGCTGCTACTCAGTCCTAAGTGGCTCTAACTTGCCAGAAAGGAGGTATTTTGTACCCCTTATGGTGAAGGACATGGAGACATAGGAACAAGAGTAAGCCATTCAACCTCTCAAGCCTGTTCTGCCATTCAATTAGACCATGGTTGATTAGTACCTCAACTCTTGGCTATTGGGAGACCAGGTCTACCATTTGCAGCCATGGCTGATGACCCCACTTAGAGCAGCAGTGGGGCGTAGATACAGTAAGGCCCATATCACCACCTGAATTGCTGTCGAGCACACATTAAATATGCTTGTTTGGACCTCACAGGCAAGGTGCTGCTCAACAATTCAGCCAAAGTCTCCAAAATCAGCATGATCTTCTACATACTGCACATGCTGTATGCCCAGTGGAAGAGATGAGGAAGGGAAAGTCTACTTGGAGGGATCTGAAGTACATGCAGAGAGATTGGTGCAGTAGTCTATGATTGCCACTCACCAACTTTGTTTTTGCAGTGAAAACCAAAACGCTGTTCCCCGAGAGTATGCTTCACATTGAAACTGAAATTCAACTGCCATCTTTCAGCCCTCTCCCAGCATGTATTACCTTTTCATGGCCTTACCCAAACAAACACTGTTTACACTAAGTAGAAATGAAAAGAACAATATTTGTTCATTTCTATTTATATCCATGGTATAAATTCTAATTATGCCATTTGTCAGCTTGGCTCAGTGGTAGCACTCTCACCTGTGAGTCAGTAGGTTGTAGGTTCAAGCCCCACTCCAGGACTTGTAGCACATAAGATAGAGGAGTGCTACATTGTCAGAGGTGATGTCTTTCGGATGAGACTTTAAGCCAAGGTACCATCTGCTTGTTCAAGTGGATGTAAAAGATCCCATGACATTGTTCATAGAGAAGCAGAGGAGTTGTCCCCCAAACATTTACCCCTCCACCAACACCACAAAAAACAGATTAATTAGTCATTTACCTCATTATTATTTGTGGAGCCATACCATGCACAAACTGCCTGCCCATAATCACTACAGTGATTACACTTGAAAAGTAACTCATTGGCTGTGAAGTGCTTCTGGATGTCCTGAGGGACGTAAAAAGCACAATATTGGTGCAAGTTCTTTCTCACTTTGTTTCTTTCTTTAATAAAAGCAATTGCTGTTGTTTTATTATCAGAAGTAATCACTTTAATTTCATGCACCTGTACCTTTGGGACTTAAGGGATACGATAACAGAGATATCAAAACGAACAGACTCATGGAGCATAGAATCAGAATTTAATCAGATTTACTTGAAATCACATTTTGCTCACTGATAGAATCTTCGACAGCAGAACTGCTAAACTATCTACCACAGCATTAGTTCTTCAAACATAAACAAGGGGCTTCATTTGATTTCTATTTTTGAACATATCTTCAAAAGGAGAAGAAAATCAGGTGGGCTGTAAAGCAGGCTGCCAATTCGCTAACACCCGTTTTGCACCACCACTGAGCACCAATTTCCCCCACCCATAATATTTGCTAAATATGCTTAAGCCATCTTGTAGCAGGTCATCAATTCTGCACCATTTGTTATATTGACAAGCTGTCCAGTGTGGACTCTTCTTGTGCTTTTCCAATGTATCCAATGGAAATATCAGCCAAACATATGCCAAATACAGGAGAAATCTGAAATAAAAACAGAAAATGTTAGAAATACCCATCAGGCCAGCCAGCATCTATAAAGAGAAAGGACGGGTTAACGTTATGGCAGAGACTGTGAGGCTGTGACAAGAGTGGTTTCATTCCTCAATAGAAGCTGCAGTGGAACTGGAGAGGAATGGCCAACTCCACCTTTTCTAGATGTCACAGCTACTGTAAAGAAAAATTCTAAGAAAACTGATTCTGATTTGCATTTCCAATAACTCACACAATGAAGAGGGAAATCATGAGGTCTCTGGTAGACAGGGATCTTTCCAGCTGTGGAGATGGATCCTAACATAACGAAGAAGAGCTGGACCTTGTCTAAGAAACCTTGTCGAAAAGCATATACTCACTTTCTATTATTAATTGTCATTCATCCTTGTTGGAACAAATTATCCAGATCAAAACATATTTGGGCACCACAATCAGAATGCACAGGTTTTTTTTTCCATTCATGTACTTACTTATTTTTAAATTAGTAAACTACTGAAATACAAAATAGGCACTCACTTCACATCAGCTTTATTTAAGATCAAAATGTGCTCAGCCTTCCTGACGATCCAGTCCCACAAAATAAGACAGCTGAAGTTTACAGTATTGGTTAAGATGGTATTTTGCAGATCACAAGAAGGCTTGTAAATGGAGCTTAATTAAAGACAAAGGGACATGCAAAGAACAAACACAAAGTTAAATATTTTCTAGTTGAAGACACTGAAGAAAGTAACTGCATCAGAGTTTGGGGTTCTGCCAAACTAATCTCTACAGTGTAGTTAGAGTGAAGGAATAATAAAGAAACCAAGTCAATTAAAACTCAAAGATCATAATAGGTACAAGTATCCCATCACGATGTCAAACTCAACCAAATGGGCCCAATTCAAAGAGTCAAGGTAGTGACCAACTTGTTATTGCGTTTATAAGTCAAAAACACCCGAACCTTATCAGTTTATGAGGAGCTGCTGCAACCAGCTTTTTATAAGCCAGTTTCACATTTCTTGCAAAAAGGAAAAATGCCTTGTTTAGCGGGAAATGCAAACTCAACCCAGCAAAATAAACCCAGACCTGTAATATAAGCATTGACTGAGTACTCTTCATGGTTCAGAAATGGGTTCACGCTGTACAAGCTGGAGTTAGTTTAGGCCGAAATCGCCCCATTTAAGGTCGGTCTGTTATGTGACCATCAGTTTTTGCGTCTTCTCTGTGGTGAAATGGCAAGGATCTGCTCAGTTCCTTACATTATTTTTATCTATAATTATTTTTGGTTCAACCTTGGGTCAAACTTCCCAGGTAACATATTTACTTAATTTCAATGTGTAGCAAACTGTGACTTAACGTCTCACCACTGGTTCTAAGTTAGGTTTGGTTCAGACCAAAGGGAAATCAATTTTCATACTTCACTGGGCTCTGACCAGCTATTCCCAGCTGACAGTGATTTAAAGTAGAGTTGACATAACTTATGCCCTGTGTGCACAGGGGCTGCTTCACAAAGCAAACATCCATAGCTTGAAGCAATAAGTTAAAGTAAGATGAAGTTGGGGAGAAAGGACCATGTAAGTATTTACATTATTACTAACCCTGCAAAGCTAAAGTATAATTCCCAAACAATCCCAACATAATTGGCCCAGAATTGGCCCAGAACCTGGAGACCTGTGCCATTGGAATGGCGTATCTACAGCATGGGGTTTGTTTTCGAGTACAAAAGTCTCAGGAAGTTATGGCGTAAGTGCGTTATGCCATTATTCACACTGCACCATAATTTCCTGGGACTTTTGCGCCCCTCTGCCAATACCATCAACAGAACTGTGAAAAGTTGATCATCATAGCTCCACCCCCCTTCCCCCACCCAGTCATCAACGCGATTGTGAATTTCCTGGATTTACACCAGTTTTGAAGCTGCAGCAATTTAGACTGAAAAATAATGACTAAGGGGAATGTATTTAGAATTATGAGTTGAAAGTATTTGATTAAAGTAAAATAAAATCTCTGCTATTTCTTGTCATACTTAATTCTCAGCTAAAACTCATCAAAATATATCTTCCTCATCATTGTGTGTTTGGTTTAGTGTAAGGAGTCTTACAACACCAGGTTATAGTCCAACAGCTTTATTTGAAATCACAAGCTTTCGGAGCTTTCCTCCTTCGTCAGGTGACGAAGGAGGAAAGCTCCGAAAGCTTGTGATTTCAAATAAAACTGTTGGACTATAACCTGGTGTTGTAAGACTCCTTACATTTGTCCACCCCAGTCCATCACCGGCATCTCCACATCATGGTTTAGTGTATGTTGTGTGCACGGTGTAGGGCACTGAAATGCCATTGATGAAGGTGGGATGGGGGAGAAGTTAGTTTAGAATTAATTTAGTTAACTTAGAATATTCCTGAAAATTGAATATAGCAGCTGAGTGTGTCCATAGCTCAACCAAGTTCAGCAAAATGAATGGATTTGAAATTCAGAATTCTATGACTCATGCCTTGCCCATATTGATCTGCTGAATTAGATCACTGATACAGATGGAGTAAGCCATTGGCTGCCTGGCGTCTGAGGTCCCTGATACACCATTATACTCACTGCTCACAAATTACTTTTCCAGAAAATTTTGGAATAAATTTGCAACAAAAAGATTGGGTCATGATACGGCATAATTAATGATGTAGGTTGCCGTTCGCACTGTTCCAGGAAGTTCTGAGCAATTGACCTGCTTTTTAAAATTTTTCTCTGTGTCTGTGTAGAAAAAAGAAAAATTCCTTTACTGAACTGCTGTTACATACCAATGATAGCTTAGTAAAAGCCTTTCTCCTTAAATTTACAAGCTGCGGAAAATATACCCCACACCTAATCTCTTGCTAGAGCGATGGATCTGGTTATGAATAATAAGGCCGGGATTTCCTACTTTTACTCTCCCCTGTTAAATGAAGAGGTGGAAAATCGCAAGTTGGGGAGCACAGAAGCAGAAAATGCTGGCTTAAATGTTTAACGTTTCCTTCTGGGAATTTGTGCCTGGCCTGTATTGTAAATCAGTTACTGCATTGTTCGAAGCAGCCAGTCCAGATGAAATACACATATTATCTATTAATTTAAAATAAAATTGCTGGACTATAACTTGGTGTTGTAAAATTGTTTACAATTGTCAACCCCAGTCCATCACCGGCATCTCCACATCATATTATCTAGACTGGATCTCAGCTGGTGGCAATGAAAGTGGGATCAAATTTCACCTGCAGAACAAAATTTGATTGTTTAAACTTTAAATCAAAGTAAATCATCACAAGAAGTAATTAAAGACAAGTACAAGAGTATGAAAGAATTGGATTACAAGCTAGAATCAGCAGGCTGGATTTTCTGATTCAGCAAAGTTTCTGACAGAACTCTGTTGGGACAGGACTACAGCCCGTCAACGTGACCCTGTGATGACCCTGCCAAATTTTACAGGGTCAGATTCATTGCACTAATGAGGACAGGCTCTCAGCGCTATTAGCTATCGGCAGCTTGCCTCGGGGTGGGGGCGAGGGGTTTGTGGGGATGGTAGATGCAGCCATGGATAAACTACAGCTAGAATATCCTACTGGGAAGCGTGTAAAAGAAGTAGGAGCTTCAATATCCCCAGCCGTGTGAAATTTTGTTAGGGAATGATTTGGCTGATAAGGGAATTCAGGCCTCACGCGCATGCACAGTTGTTTTAAAGTTGGTGTTCACAACGATATAGCTGGTAATGGAACCTTGCTTAATGGCTGAGGAAGGTCCATTCAGGCCAACAATAGCAAAACCACTTCACTGACAAGTACGGGTGAGGGCAAGGGTGAGAAAGGTGGATCAGTGGCTGAGACACTAAGCCTAAAGGCCCCTAAAACATTGCCATTTTGGACTCCAACCAGCAGCCTCTGGTTCTGTGATTGTTGCCACCAAAGGCTATCAGAAACCGTGGTGCTGCATATATGCCCTGCTAGCACTAGTATTTACATTGCCAGATTTGCTGATGACAGCAGAGTTGCCATCTGTGGCACCGGCAATGTAAATACAGCATGTAATGTGCCACTCATTTTTTTTTTATTCGTTCATGGGATGTGGCAAGGCCAGCATTTATTGCCCATCCCTAATTGCCCTCGAGAAGGTGAGCCGCCTTCTTGAACTGCGGCAATCAGTGTGGTGAAGGTTCTCCCACAGTGCTGTTAGGAAGGGAGTTCCAGGATTTTGACCCAGCGACGATGAAGGAACGACGATATATTTCCAAGTCAGGATGGTGTGTGACTTGGAGGGGAACGTGCCTGCTGCTCTTGTCCTTCTAGGTGGTAGAGATCGCTGGTTTGGTAGGTGCTGTCGAAGAAGCCTTGGCGAGTGACTGCAGTGCATCCTGTGGATGGTACACACTGCAGCCACAGTGCGCCGGTGGTGAAGGGAGTGAATGTTTAGGGTGGTGGATGGGGTGCCAATCAAGCGGGCTGCTTTGTCCTGGATGGTGTCGAGCTTCTTGAGTGTTGTTGGAGCTGCACTCGTCCAGGCAAGTGGAGAGTATTCCATCACACTCCTGACTTGTGCCATGTAGATGGTGGAAAGGCTTTGGAGAGTCAGGAGGTGAGTCACTCGCCGCAGAATTCCCAGTCTCTGACCTGCTCTTGTAGCCACAGTATTTATGTGGCTGGTCCAGTTAAGTTTCTGGTCAATGGTGACCCCCAGGATGTTGATGGTGGGGGATTCGGCGATGGTAATGCTGTTGAATGTCTCTTGTTGGAGATGGTCATTGTCTGGCACTTGTCTGGCGCGAATGTTACTTGCCACTTATCAGCCCAAGCCTGGATGTTGTCCAGATCTTGCTGCATGCGGGCTCGGACTGCTTCATTATCTGAGGAGCTGCGAATGGAACTCAACACTGTGCAATCATCAGTGAACATCCCCCTTTCTGACCTCACGATGGAGGGAAGGTCATTGATGAAGCAGCTGAAGATGGTTGGTCCTAGGACATTGCCCTGAGGAACTCCTGCAGCAATGTCCTGGGGCTGAGATGATTGGCCTCCAATAACCACTACCATCTTCCTTTGTGCTAGGTATGACTCCAGCCATTGGAGAGTTCTTCCCCTGATTCCCATTGACTTAAATTTTACTAGGGCTCCTTGGTGCCACACTCGGTCAAATGCTGCCTTGATATCAAGGGCAGTAACTCTCACCTCACCACTGGAATTCAGCTCTTTTGTCCATGTTTGGACCAAGGCTGTAATGAGGTCTGGAGCCGAGTGGTCCTGGCGGAACCCAAACTGAGCATCGGTGAGCAGGTTATTGGTGAGTAAGTGCCGCTTGATAGCACTGTTGACGACACCTTCCATCACTTTGCTGATGATTGAGAGTAGACTGATGGGGCGGTAATTGGCCGGATTGGATTTGTCCTGCTTTTTGTGGACAGGACATACCTGGGCAATTTTCCACATTGTCGGGTAGATGCCAGTGTTATAGCTGTACTGGAACTGTTTGGCTAGAGGCGCGGCTAGTTCTGGAGCACAAGTCTTCAGCACTACAGCTGGGTTGTTTTCGGGGCCCATAGCCTTTGCTGTATCCAGTGCACTCAGCCGTTTCTTGATATCACGTGGAGTGAATCGAATTGGCTGAAGACTGGCTTCTGTGATGGTGGGGATATCGGGAGGAGGCCGAGATGGATCATCCACTCGGCACTTCTGGCTGAAGATGGTTGCAAACACTTCAGCCTTGTCTTTTGCACTCACATGCTGGACTCTGCCTTCATTGAGGATGGGGATGTTTACAGAGCCTCCTCTTCCCGTTAGTTCTTTAATTGTCCACCACCATTCATGACTGGATGTAGCAGGACTGCAGAGCTTTGATCTGATCTGTTGGTTGTGGAATCGCTTAGCTCTGTCTATAACGTGTTGCTTCCGCTGTTTAGAATGCATATAGTCCTGAGTTGTAACTTCACCAGGTTGGTACCTCATTTTTAGGTACACCTGGTGCTGCTCCTGGTATGCTCTTCTACACTCCTCATTGAACCAGGGTTGATCCCCTGGCTTGTTGGTAATGGTAGAGTGAGGAATATGCCGGGCCATGAGGTTGTGCTGGAATACAATTCTGCTGCTGCTGATGGCCCACAGTGCCTCATGGATGCCCAGTTTTGAACTGCTAGATCTGTTCTGAATCTATCCCATTTAGCATGGTGATAGTGCCACACAACACGTTGGATAGTGCCCTCAATGCGAGGATGGGACTTCATCTCCACGAGGACTGTGCAGTGGTCACCCCTACCAATACTGTCATGGAGAGATGCATCTGCGACAGGTAGATTGGTGAGGACGAGGTCAAGTAGGTTTTTCCCTCGTGTTGGTTCGCTCACCACCTGCCGTAGGCCCAGTCAGGCAGCTATGTCCTTCAGGACTCGGCCAGTAGTGGTGCTACCGAGTCACTCTTGGTAATAGACATTGAAGTCCCTCACCCAGAGTACATTCAGTGCCCTTGCTACCCTCAGTGCATCCTCCAAATGGTGCTCAACTTGGAGGAGGACTGATTCATCAGCAGGAGGTTTCCTTGCCCATGTTTGACCTGATGCTATGAAATTTCATGGGGTCCAGAGTCAATGTTGAGGACTCCCAGGGCCACTCCCTCCTGACTGTATATCACTGTACCGCCACCTCTGTGCCGGTCTGCCCTGCCGGTGGGACAGGGCATTCCAAGGGATGATGATGGAAGAGTCTGGGACGTTGGCTGAAAAGTATGATTCTGTGAGTATGGCTATGTCAGGCTGTTGCTTGACTAGTCGTTCTCAGATGTTAGTGAGGAGGATTTTACAGGGTCGACTGGGCTTGGTTTGCCTTTGTCGTGTCTGGTGCCTAGTGGTCCGATGTCAGGTGGTCCGTCCGGTTTTATTCTTATTATGACTTTTTTTAGCGAGATTTTACAACTGAGTGGCTTGCTAGGCCATTTCAGAGGGCGATTAAGAATCAATCACATTGCTGTGGGTCTGGAGTCACATATAGGCCAGACCAGGTAAGGACGGCAGGTTTCCTTCCCTAAAGGACATTAGTGAACCAGATGGGTTTTTACAACAATCCGGTAGTTTCATGGCCACCATTACGGATACTAGTTTTTTTAATTCCAGATTTTATTTAATTAATTGAATTCAAATTCCCCGGCTGTCGTGGCAGGATTTGAATTTATGACTCCGGATTATTAGTCCGGGCCTCTGGATTACCAGTCCAGTAACATAACCACTATGCTACCAAACCAAGGTTACAACAATTTTTTTTTATTCCAAGATTACCACAGGTTGGAAAATGTATTTTGTTGCAGCAGATTTTGTAGATTGCAATTTTTTTTATTCGTTCATGGGATGTGGGTGTCACTGGCAAGGCCAGCATTTATTGCCCATCCCTAATTGCTCTTGAAAAGGTGGTGGTGAGCCGCCTTCTTCAACCGCTGCAGTCCGTGTGGTGAAGGTTCTCCCACAGTGCTGTTAGGAAGGGAGTTCCAGGATTTTGACCCAGCGACGATGAAGAACGGCGATATATTTCCAAATCTGTATGGTGTGTGACTTGGAGGGGAACGTGCAGGTGGTGTTGTTCCCATGCCCTTGTCCTCCTAGGTGGTAGAGGTCACGGGTTTGGGAGGTGCTGTCGAAGAAGCCTTGGCGAGTTGCTGCAGTGCATCCTGTGGATGGTACACACTGTAGCCACAGTGCGCCGGTGGTTAAGGGAGTGAATGTTTAGGGTGGTGGATGGGGTGCCAATCAAACGGGCTGCTTTTCCTGGATGGTGTTGAGCTTCGTGAGTGTTGTTGGAACTGCACTCATCCAGGCAAGTGGAGAGTATTCCATCACACTCCTGACTTGTGCCTTGTAGATGGAGGAAAGGCTTTGGGGAGTCATTTATTGCCCATCATTTGTTGCCCTAAGAAGGTGATAGCCTTTGCCTTGAACAGCTGCAGTCCTTGTGCTAATGGTATCTTCTCTGTTCTAAGGAGAACAACCCTAGCTTCTCCAGTCTCTCCACATAACTGAAGTCACTCATCTCTGGTACCATTCGAGTAAATATCTTCTGTACCCTCTCTAAGGCCTTGACATACTTCCTAAAGTGTGGTGCCCAGAATTGAACACAATGTCCCAGCTGAGGCCTAATGAGTGTTTTATAAAGGTTTAGCATAACCTCCTTGCTTTTGTACTCTATGCCTCTATTAATAAATCCCAGGATCATAGGAACATAGTAACAGGAACAGGCCATTTAGCCCCCAGAGCCTGTTCTGCCATTCAATGAGATTATGACTAATCTGTAACCTAACTCTATATACCCGCCTTAGCCTCATATTCCTCAATGCCTTTGGTTAACAAAAATCTATCAATCTCAGATTTAAAATTAACAATTGAGTTAGCATCAACTGCTGTTTGAGGAAGAGTGTTCCAAACTTCTACCACCCTTTATGTGTAGAAGTGTTTCCTAACTTCACTCCTGAAAGTCCTAGCTCTAATTTTTAGGCTATGTCCCCTAGTCCTAGACTCCCCAACCAGCGGAAATAGTTTCTCTCTATCTACCCTATCAGTTCCCCTTAATATCTTGAAAACTTCGATCAAATCACCCCTTAATCTTCTAAATTCCAGGGAATACAACCCTATTTTGTGTAATCTCTTCTCGTAATTTAACCCTTGGAGTCCAGGTATTATTCTAGTAAATCTACGCTGCACTCCCTCCAAGGCCAATATATCCTTCCTAAGGTGCGTTGCCCAGAACTGAACACAGTACTCCAGGTGTGGTCTAACCAGGGCTTTGTATAATTGTAGCATAACTTCTACCCCCTCTAGATATAAAGGCCAGCATTCCATTAGCCTTTTTGATTATTTCCTGTACCTATCCATGACATTTTAATGATCTATGTACGTGGGTCCCTAAGTCTCTTTGGACCTCCACTGTTTCGAGCTTTTCACCATTTACAAAGTACTCTGATCTATCCTTTTTAGGCCCAAAGACCTCACATTTGCCTACATTGAAATTCATTTGCCACAGTTTTGCCCATTCACTTAATCTATTAATATCTTTCTGTGATTTTATGCTTCCATCTACACTGCTTACAATACTGCCTATCTTTGCGTCATTGGCAAGCTTGGATATGTGGCTCTCTATCCCGTCATCTAAGTTGTTAATAAATACAGTGAATAGTTGAGGCCCCAACACAGATCCCTGTGGGACACCACTGGTCACATCCTGCCAATTTGAGTACCTGCCCATTATACAGCAACAGCAACTTGCATTAATATAGCACTTTTAATGTAGGAAAATGTCCTAAGAAACATCACAGAAGTGTAATCAGACAAAAATTGACACCGGACCAAAAAAGGAGACATTAGGATTGGTGACTAAAAGCTTGGTCAAAGACATAGGTTTAAAGGAGGAGAGAGAGGCGGAGAACCCCCAAGGAATTTCGGCCCTGATTTCTCCACATTGTAAAGTGCTCCGAGATGCTCTTTTATGTGAAAGGTGTTGTGTAAATTTAAGCTGTTGCTGAAGCCTATGGAACCATAAACTGGCGTGCGTTACAGCATTCAAAAGAGGAGGAAAGAAACTTTTAAAAAATAGTAAGTATCATTCTTATAATAAGGATAGGTCTGAACATACTCTCTGACATTTCCATCCTTCAAGGAGACACTACCCCTTTAATTACTGATAATTATTGTAGAAGTTTGTTTAAACCTCCTTTTGAGTTGCACCTGCGATTGAAGTATTTTGATCACTGCATGGTGCCAGATGTGAAGAGTTGCTGACTAAACAAAAATTGGAGGCAATGGTTTAAATGGAAACCAGCAGTTCCCGGCCTTGCAAGGCCTCTGCTCTAAATTTGAACGTACAATACAATTTGTATATTTTGAAAAATAAAGACTACTAGGAAATTTTGCATTGCTCTGTACATTTATCAAGAACTATTTCACGGAGAGAAAAACAGACAGGGAGCTGTGTGTTACAATGAGATTAGCAGACAGGCTGAAGTGTATTTACGCAGAGGGTAAAACACACAGTTCAAAAAAATAGGAAAGATGAAGTAAATCAAGAAGCGATGACGTCAAGCTTGGCTTTTAAAGCCTTTGGACTGTAGGAGGATGCGAGAAGCCTTGAAACGCATTCCAGTCTGTGTTGTCTGTATAAAGCTGAGAGCCAACAAATGAGAGTGCAGCACTGAGCTGATCAAGAGACCAACAAACACACACAGCACCTTCAGTGAACCTATTTATAACTACACAAAAGGGTGTGTCTGGGTGACATCAGTTCACAAAATAAAAGACCCCGACTTTATCACGATCATGTATTTTTTTCTCTCTCATTTAACTTCCTGGAGGAAACGATTGTTTATCCCATCTGTCAGTGCAATATCTGTTGCTGGTGCAATCTGTACATGAAGCAGACGCAGTGGAGTGCCCCGCAGGCCATGAACAATGCATCACAGAGATCTCTGTATGAACTCCAGAAAAAAATCCTGAAGTCAAGCAGAGCACCACCTGTCAGCCTGACGAAACAGCTTGTTGTGACAGGTAAACTGTCAAATCGGCTGTGTTGTAATAAGATTCTTATCACTTAGTGAACAGGATTCAAATCGTTTAATTTAATCTCAGCATCACTGCAATTTACTCGCAAATGAAAAGACACAAGTGCATAATCTGACAACAAATATTTGTACTTCGAAACAACCTTTCAGGAGCAGCAGTTTTTAAGGCTCTAGATCCATTGTTTTCCCATTAAACAGGAAGTTACTCTTTATTTTCTGCCATTCTTGTATTACTGAAACAGTGTTTTAATCTATTTTATTTTTGATATGTGACCTTCATCTGACTTTCCCCCTCTGTGATATGAATGATTTTTTTTTCCCCTCCTCTCCTCAAGGTGATGGTTCACAAGATATGCTTCCACAGGAACTGACTGCCCTTTGGTACCTCATCGAAGTGGCTGTTCTTCATGTATAAGGCTGATTCTTTCCTCGAAAGATGTTCATACACACTTTCCAGCAGGGGTCATTGGATGTTTTCTTCATATTTCTAGCCTAGGAACACTGAGGCCTATGGTAGTTCCCCAGCTGCTACCCTGACAGATCAGCTAAGTCAGCACAGATCATGGATCAAGCCTAGTACTTCCTCTCCCCAAACAGCCTCATTTATACTGTCTGCTTCAATGATTTCTGAGTAAATTACTCCATAACGCTATTACCTTCTGGATGAAAAAAGTTCTCCTAATTTCCTATTTTTAATCTGTCCTCTGGCATTTGAACCTCTCACCATAATGAACAACTCGCCTGGATCAATTTTGATAAATTACCTTTATAGTCTTGAAAACTTCAATAAGGTCACTTCTATTCCAAAGAATAAAAGGTCCAATTTCATAAACTTTCTTCAAAATTTAAATTCCTGAAACTCAGAACTATTTTTCTTCACCTCTGTATCCTCCCAAAAGTAACAATATCCAATAATAATATTTGCAAATGTTTTATTTTCAGTTAACGTCGTGCTTTAGGAGGGTTATTTTAGTTCAGTGTTAATATTGCAGTAATACCGCTACCCCTGGTTCTACAATAATTTAATACTGCAATCAATGTTTACTTAATATCACAGCAGAAAACAAACAAAACTGTTGGGCCCAGGAAAACAGTTAAAAGGTGCTATAGGAGCAGCCGACTGTTCCACAGTGTAAACAAGCCCACTGACTGCATTGTACCCACAAACACCTGGGTCTATCATTCTGCTGTTGGGGAGCTGATTTTAGTTGTGTAAATGCAGGAAGCTGGCCTAGAGTGTTTGCTCTCTGTGAGCTCCACAAAAAAATGAATCCCAATGTGTCTACTGAGACCTGGTCTCCAGTCCGAATGTTAAAGTAGGAGAACGACTAAGAGTTGCCACTAAGAGTTTTAAAGGAAGTAGGTGAGAACATTGCAGATGCCCTAATTATAATCTTCCAAAGAGCTCTCGATTCAAAAAATGTTCCTTTAGATTGGAAAATTGCACATGTTACTCCTCTATTTCAGAAAGGTGAGAGAGGGAAACCAGGAAATTATAGACCAGTTAGCTGACATCTGTTGTCGGGAAATTCCTAGAGTCTGTAATTAAGGATAGAGTGACAGTACACCTTGAAAATTTTCAACTGAGCAGAGAGACCCAGCATGGATTTGTAAAGGGTAGATCATACCTGACAAACCTGATCGAATTTTTTGAACAGGTAACTCAAGTAATGGACAGGGAAAAGTCTATGGATGTTGTTTATATGGACTTCCAGAAGGCATTCGATAAAGTCCCTCATAAGAGACTGTTGGCTAAACTTGAAGCTCATGGAATTGAGGGCAAATTATTGACCTGGTTAGGAAATTGGCTGAGCAGCAGGAGACAGAGAGTAGGGATAATGGGCAGGTACTCAAATTAGCAGGACGTGACTAGTGGTGTCCCACAGGGATCTGCGTTGCGGCCCCAACTAGTCACTGTATTTATTAATGACTTAGATGATGGGATAGAGAGCCACATCTCCAAGTTTGCCAATGACACAAAGATGGGCAGTATTGTAAGCAGTGTAGATGGAAGCATAAAATTACAGAAAGATATTAATAGATTAAGTGAATGGGCAAAACTGTGGCAAATGGAATTCAATGTAGGCAAGTGTGAGGTCATTCACTTTGGACCTAAAAAGGATAGATTTGTAAATGGTGAAAAGCTCGAAACAGTGGAGGCCCAAAGAGACTTAGGGGCCATATACATAGGTCATTAAAACGTCATGGACAGGTACGCGGAAAATAATCAAAAAGGCTAATGGAATGCTGGCCTATATATCTAGAGGACTAGAATACAAGGGGGTAGAAATTATGCTACAGCTATACAAAGCCCTGGTTAGACCACACTTGGAGTTCAGTTCTGGGCGCCGCACCTTAGGAATGATATCTTGGCCTTGGAGGGAGTGCAGCGTAGATTTACTAGAATGATAGCTGGACTCCAAGAGTTAAATTATGAGGAGAGAATACACAAACTAGGGTTGTATTCCCTGGAATTTAGAAGATTAAGGGATGATTTGATCGAAGTTTTCAAGATATTAAGGGGAATTGATAGGGTAGATAGAGAGAAACTATTTCCGCTGGTTGGGGAGTTTAGGACTAGGGGACATAGCCTAAAAATTAGAGCCAGGACGTTCAGGGGTGAAGTTAGGAAACACTTCTATACGCAAAGGGTGGTAGAAGTTTGGAACTCTCTTCCACAAACAGCAGTTGATGCTAGCTCAATTGTTAAATTTAAATCTGAGATTGATAGATTTTTGTTAACCAAAGGTATTAAAGGATACAGGGCTAAGGCAGGTATATGGAGTTATGTCACAAATCATACATGATCTCATTGAATGGTGGAACAGGCTCGAGTGGCTACATGGCCTACTCCTTTTCCTATGTTCTTATGTTCCTATTCTCCTCAAAGTGGATGAAGTATAGACGCACCTCATGAGGTAGTGGCTTTGTACTGGGGCAGAAAGAACTGGGGAGCAGCTGCAAGTAATTTTCATCATGCAAATTGGTACAGTGGTATTTTCATGATGCAGCGATACTCTTCACCTTTTACCCATGATTTGCATCAACATGATGTGGCATTTGACAAAAACAGGAAGAAAGGTTTGTTGAACATTTCTTAGTGAAAAACAGTGCCCTTTTAACAGTAAATTATTGAACACGAAAGATGTAAAAGGAAAGAGAACTAGCAAACATAAGCTGAGGGGAAACAGGATGTTCTGAGAAGACTATAGTTCAAAGGGAGTGACAGAGATCCATCAACTGGATGTGAGATGAAAGTCAGATGGCATTTAATACTGAGAAATGTAATGCAGTGCATACTGGTGCTAAAAATAGGCAGCATATTTTTTTTTGAGAAACATAGGTAAAGAGCCAATGCCCATAATGTAAGACACTATCAAGGTTAAAAAGGATAGGAGCAAAGATAATATGAATCAAGAAGTAGGCCCCGATTTTAACCCTACCTGCCTGCGGGAATGGAGAGGGTGAATGGTTAATATCACCAAAAAATTAACTTACCGCCCGTTCCTGCCATGAATCCGCCAATTGTCATTTTAACGGCAGCACTGAAATGTGTCAGAAAGGCAGGTGTCGAATAAATATATGCAAATCAGGGTACCAAGATGTCATTGGGCCCCCACACTATTTTAACTGGGCAGGATGGAAGTCCTAGCTAGCAGCCAACCCGGTCAGTAAAACCTCGTGGGATTGGCCTCAGAAACTGCTCCAGGAATTTAAAGAGAAACTTACCTGAAGGCAGAAGATTATAGAAAATTATTAATAATAATAATGAATATTAATGGTGGGTGCCTGCACCACTAGGGCACATCTTGGGCACCCAAAGAGGGGAAGTCGGGAATCCCAATCTGTGGTGCCTGCTATTCCATCTCAAAAGGCATCACAATTGAGCCTAATTCTGTCTTCATCCGATGCACACACATGCACGCTTTCCTACAAGGATCACCGTATGGTGTTCGAAAACTGGATCCCTGGGTGTTTTACCTTCTCTAACTATGTGGCACTCCCTAGTTACTTCCCTGGCAGAGTTTAGCTAACTCAACAGTAACCAGAGATTGAACGTGGGACTTCTTGGCTCAATACCACACCACATGGTGCATTGACATCAGGATGTCATAGAATCCTTTATCACACTTCCATCTACCAAACTGGTAAAGTATTTCACAAAACACTCTGGGGCTTAAATGGGACAAGGCAAATAATCGGGCGCAGGGCGCAATCCGCGACTAACCTGCACCCGGTGTTTCCTGAGCAGGCAGGACGAGACATTCGTCTGGCCTGAGGACTTATCTTCAAGCAGCGTTAAAAACCAGGCCTGACACGAGGTTTCAAGGAAATGTGTACCAGCAGGAGGAGCCTGAACCTCTTAAAGGGAGGATATCTCTTAAAATCTCTTAAAGGTAGCCAGTACCTGTTACTTGCTGAAAATAACAGTCTGCTGTCTGCACGGAGTCTGAACGGAGATCAGACATCACACATGTAAAACACAGATGCAAGTCCCGTCATTATGCTTACAAACTGATGAGTTATGTTAAAACATTAAATAAACATTGCGCACTACTAAATCCCACATTCTCCAATCTGCATGCCATACCTCACCAATCTGCCGAGCTTGAGTTTGTACCAGGCCTGTGAGAGTGCGTGTACCAAGGTTCTCTGCTGATGTACTAGAGGCCTTGATGCAAGAGGTGAACAGAAGGAGGGACATCCTATATCCACAGGGGTGCAAGAGGCCCTCCAGACATATGCTCAAAAGGCAGTGGGAGGGAGGCAGCAGGGGACGAAGTCAATGCCAGGCGCATAGCACCGCGAACATGGATGCAGTGCAGGAAAAAGTTTAATGCTTTGACACGAGTGGTCAAGGTGAGTGAGGTCAACTGTCAAGTGGTGACTTCTACCAACTGCACCACTGGCCGCATCCACTGCTCCACACACTACACCCCACAACACCCACGTACCAACAAACTCTTTCCACCAGTACTTAACCCTGTCAATCAGATGCTTCCTCTCACCCTTACACATTTCCACTGTTGCAAGCTGCCCACCCACAACTCACAGGCCACACACACTGGCAGATCATGGCTGATCTGTGACCTAACTCCATATACCCACCTTAGCCCTATATTCCTTAATCCTTTGGTTAACAAATATCTAAGAATCTCAGATTTAAAATTAACAATTGAGCCAACATCAACTGTCGATTGTGGAAGAGAGTTCCAAACTTGCACCACCCTTTGCGTGTAGAAGTGTTTCCTAACTTCACTCTTGAAAGTCCTGGCTCTAATTTTTAGGTTATGTCCCCGAGTCCTAGACTCCCCAACCAGCAGAAATAGTTTCTCTCTATCTACCTTATCAGTTCCCCTTAATATCTTGAAAATTTTGATCAAATCACCCCTTAATCTTCTAAATTCCAGGGAATACAACCCTAGTTTGTGTAATCTCTCTTCGTATTTGTACCCCTTCATCAATAGTGCCTCGTGCTTCCTCAGCCGCATCACTATCTAATTGTCATGATTCTGCGCTGGTGCTTAATGCAACGGCGGGTGTAATGGTTGGTATTGTGGTGACTCTCTTTGGGTGTGCCTTGGCAATCATTTGTTTCTCCTTCCTCTGTAAAAATAGCAGATGGGATATAACAAGTACATAAACACCCTTATCTACTGGGATACTGCATTGTCATTACATGCACTGTTATGCATTTGTGCACATGATGGAAAACATCATGCAAGTCACTAAATATACAATTAATATGGTAAATATGGTACATATTAGTTGATATATGCACCCTTCCAACCTTCTCAGGCCTTGTCTATTTGAGAGCCTTCCTCCTGAATAAATCATAATAGTTTCTCCATATGCTGTGAGTGGTTTCTGCTGGTAGGTTATACCATCAGTTCTACTCTGTTCCTACTATTATATGCAAGTTTTGACTTTAAATATAAGCACTGTGTGGATTAAGGCAAGGTGATTTGGCTCTTGTAAGTTCCTTCTATGCCATCATAACATTATATAATTTTCATAAGCCTTCAATTTTCTTTTTTACTATCTTGCTTGCTACATCCTTGTAAAGATTTCTCTTACTATGTACAGTAAGTTTTGCATATCTCTAACTATTATGATTTGTTTCATTTCCTCATTGAAACATACAAAATTCTTACAGGGCTCGACAGGGTAGATGCAGGGAGGGTGTTTCCCCTGGCTGGGGAGTCTAGAACCAGGGATCACAGTCTCAGAATAAAGGGTAGGCCATTTAGGACTGAGATGAGGAGAAATTTCTTCACTCAGAGGGCGGTGAATCTTTGGAATTCTCTACCCCAGAGGGCTGTGGAGGCTCAGTCAAAACATGTTCAAAACAGAGATCGATAGATTTCTAGATATTAAAGGCATCAAGGGATATGGGGATAGCGCAGGAAAATGGCGTTGAGGTAGATGATCAGCCATGATCTTGTTGAATGGCGGAGCAGGCTCGAGGGGCCGGATAGCCTACTCCTGCTCCTATTTCTTATGTTCTTATGTTCCTCCCCTGTGTTGCTCCTTTGCGGTGATATTCTTGCCTTAACTTTCTACTCTTTTTTAAAATTGTGCAACTTCTACTGATCCTCCCCTGGATATCAAGTTCTCGTGCTCTGTTACATATCTACATGCACCTTGCCTCCATGATGTTGTTGTTGTTAGTGCTTCCGCCTTTCTCTCTTATGCAGTCCACTAGAATAGCCTGTGAAGTGAGCTTTACTGCAAAAGGGCAATACATTCCACAGGTGGATTCATAAACCTTTTGTCATTTTTACCAATGTGGCTCGTTAGTTGTTTCAAAGTGTTAACAGGTCATTACTACAGGTGCATCAAGATTAGCAACGGCACTGATTTCTGATTTTAATGGAATAATGGATACAATCACAGAATATGATCCCCGAAACACTCATGAAGATCCCATAATCCCATGTAACAAAAACAAAAATTTGACTTATTCAGTCACCATAAACCATTAGATTGAATCGTCAATTGCGATCCCCAAAACATCAATAAAAGTCCTGCAATCTATATAATAGAAATGGAATTTTACTTATTCACAAACCATAAGAAGGACCCTGCTGATTCCCTCAAATTGGTATTAGGTGTCAGCTGTAGCTCAGTGGTAGCATTCTTGCCTTTAAGTCATGAAGGTTAGGGGTTCACAGTCCCACTCCATGAGACTTGAGTACATAATCTAGGCTGACACTTCACTGCAGTACTGAGGGAGTGCTGTCCTTTGGATGAGGTGTTAAACCAAGGTCCAGTCCACCCTCTCAGGTGGATGTAAAAGATTCCATGGCACCATTTCAAAGAAGAATAGGAGAGTACTCTCTGGGATTCTGGCCAATATTTATCCCTCAACCAAAATCACTACTGCAGATTATCTGGTCATTATCACATTGCTGTTTGTGGGACCTTGCTGTGCACAAATTGGCTGCTGTGTTTCCTACAATGCAATAATGACTGCACTTCAAAAGTACCTCATTGGTTGTAAAGCACTTTGGGATGCCCTGAGGTCATGAAAGGTGCTATATAAATACAAGCCTTACTCTTTTTTTAGTGAAATTGTATTGTGAAATGTCCCATTTAAAATTTGCATTCATCTGCCACTTTGTTAGTGAGTCTCTAACTATAAACAAAGATTATGAAACCTCTTTTGAAACAAAGAGGAAAATATAGATCATAGAGAGGAAGCTGAATAAACATGTTGACAGCTCCTGTGCTCTCATCCTAGTACAAAATGTGCCCTTTCACATTACCATCTGCTCAGTGTCTATGACTTTAGAACAATCAGCTGTGAGGTGACTCACCTACCAACACGCTAATAGAAAATTCATGACTTACAGGAGCACTTGTTAACAAATGTCATCCCCTTTACAAAATGCTCTGGATGCACGACTTAGCTTTTAGGTTACTGATTGAACAAGTGAAGGTAATTGTGTATTTACTAGATTTATGTAACCTTAGTGAGTTTGGGATACTAATATTGTAGTTACTCAAGTGAGTTAGAAATGGAGATAAGAATATTTCTGCGCTGTCCTCTGTGAATAAGGGAGTGTGGCAAATTACCATCTGTTTTTTATTGGTGAGTGGGGAATGCTGGTGAATAACCATGAAGCATTCCTCGGTAAGTGGGGGTGGGGTGAGTTACCACCATGATTAGGGATGGCAGTGAATAACTGCAGCTTCCTTGGTGAATGGGGAGGTTGTTAGTAACCATGCAGATCCCCATTTACTGTTCCATTATAGGCATCCTGTACAGGCTAAAGGTGAGAATATAATCGACTCTTATTGACTGAACAATGAGCTTTAGGACTTTTTCTGCCCCAGCGAGGTTATTCTTGAGGAGCCCCTACTCAGCCTATCCCTTCTACCTACTGTGTCCAGCATTTTGCTCAGACACTGAAAGGTCACCTTGTGATGGTGTGGGTGGATAATAAGTCTCTTTGGACAAGGCTAACACGCATTCAAAGTCAATAAGTGGAAAATGCAGGATTTTATTTTGTCCTGTCCACAAAAAGCAGGACAAATCCATTCCGGCCAATTACCATCCCATCAGTCTACTCTCAATCATCAGCAAAGCAATGGAAGGTGTCATCGACAGTGCTATCAAGCGGCATTTACTCACCAATAACCTGCTCACCGATGCTCAGTTTGGGTTCCGCCGGGACCACTCAGCTCCAGACCTCATTACAGCCTTGGTCCAAACATGGACAAAAGAGCTGAATTCAGAGGTGAGGTGAGAGTGACTGCCCTTGACATCAAGGCAGCATTTAACTGAGTGTGGCACCAAGGAGCCCTCGTAAATGGAAATCAGGGGGAAAACTCTCCAGTGGCTGGAGTCATACCTAGCACAAAGGAAGATGGTAGTGGTTGTTGGAGGCCAATCATTTCAGCCCCAGTGCATTGCTGCAGGAGTTCCTCAGGGCAGTGTCCTAGGCCCAACCATCTTCAGCTGCTTCATCAATGATCTTCCCTCCATCATAAGGTCAGAAATGGGGATGTTCGCTGATGATTGTACAGTGTTCAGTTCCATTCGCAACCCCTCAGATAATGAAGCAGTCCGTGCCCACATGCAGCAAGACCTGGACAACATCCAGGCTTGGGCTGATAAGTCACAAGTAACATTCGCGCCAGACAAGTGCCAGGCAATGACCATCTTCAACAAGAGTCTAACCACCTCTTGACAGTCAACGGCATTACCATCACCGAATCCCCCACCATCGATATCCTGGGGGTCACCATTGACCAGAAACTAAACTGGACCAGCCACATAAATACTGTGGCTACAAGAGCAGGTCAGAGGCTGGGTATTCTGCGGCGAGTGACTCACCTCCTGACTCCCCAAAGCCTTTCCACCATCTACAAGGCATAAGTCAGGAGTGTGATGGAATACTCTCCACTTGCCTGGATGAGTGCAGCTCCAACAACACTCAAGAAGCTCGACACCATCCAGGACAAAGCAGCCCGCTTGATTGGCACCCCATCCACCACCCTAAACATTCACTCCCTTCACCACTGGTGCACCATGGCTGCAGTGTGTACCATCAAGTGATGCACTGCAGCAACTTGTCAAGGCTTCTTCGACAGCACCTCCAAAACCTGCGACCTCTACCACCTAGAAGGACAAGGGCAGCAGGCACATGGGAACAACACCACCTGCATGTTCCCCTCCAAGTCGCACACCATCCCGACTTTGAAATATATCGCAGTTCCTTCATCGTCACTCAGTCAAAATCCTGGAACTCCCTTCCTAACAGCACTGTGGGAGAACCTTCACCATACGGACTGCAGCGGTTCAAGAAGGCGGCTCACCATCACTTTCTCAAGGGCAATTAGGGGTGGGCAATAAATGCTGGCCTTGCCAGTGACACCCACATCCCATGAATGAATTTTTAAAAATTATTGTTTTGATGAATCTGCTGGACTGGGTGGAACAGATGAAATGGCCCAAGGATTCAAACAGGCAGAGAATGTTAATCAGCATCTGTTAATATTCACGGAGTAATGCCCATTTGTTTTCTCCCTCTCCCTGGTTGTGTCAGCTTGTATTAGTGAAGGAGGCTGCTGAGTAGTCCAGCTACAGGTAAGTCAGACCTTTATCAATGCCACTGGCATCAGTGCCCGAACAACGGATAAAGTGATTAGTTGCACCTAACTGTGAAAAAAAACGGGCCTTTAAATTCAAAGCAATTTTGGTGTTTCTGGAACCTACAATCTCCGTCACTGATCTTCCAACCCAAAAAATTCTCAGAATTGGCTATGGGTGATGCTCTGAGGAGGAAGGTCGGATGCCTGGCATGTGTTGCTACCATGGGAAACAGCATCCTTAGGAAGATCTATTCCAGTTGTTGCCATACTACTAGGCGCTGGATCTGTATCCCAACTAATCAGTGGGATGGCTGGCCTAATGGTAGCTAACAGATCCTGAAAGCCTTGAGAGACAACAACGTGCAACCTGGCCCCCAGGGTCTAGAAGCTGGTATGCAGATTGTTGTCGAATCTCTCCCCTACTGCAACCAGAGCTGTGGTCTGTGCTTCCATGGAGGAGGAGGCACCGACTGGTCCCAAGTCGCTTCTTAGATGGAGGTCTGCTGTATAATACATTTCAGTGCAGCACCGAAGGAGTGCTGCATTGTTGGAGGTGCTGTCTTTTGGATGAGACGTTAAACTGAGGCTCCATCTGCCTGCTCAAGTGTAAAAGATCCCATCGCAATATTTGAAGAAGAGCATGGGGTTCTCCTGGTGTCCTGACCAACATTTATCCTTCAATCAACACCAACAAAAACAGATTAACTGCTCATTCATCACCTTGCTATGCACACATTGGCTGCCACGTTTGCCTACATCAAAACAGTGACTACACTTCAAAAGTAATTCATTTGCTGTGAAGTGCTTTGGGGCATCTTGAGGATGTGACAGGTGCTACATCAATATAAGTTCTTTCTTGTAGCACATATTTTTCTGATTGTTTTCTAATAGAAGTGGTCTTATTTTAGTCAGCCTGCTCCTTAATAATTGGTTTAATATATAATTTATTAGCTATGCACAAATACACCTGTAAATAATAAAACTGCAAAATACAACCACAGCAATAATGCGAAAGGTAGGTTTAACACCAAAATATCCATTGTGTTCTAAACTAAACTATAATTCTGTTGAAGATTAAGATTGAGAAATAGTGAGGGAATCCATTTTACACAAAAACATTATTTATATTCTTATACTACATTCCATTTTAGATTATTCCCATAGTTAAAGGATTTAAAATTGAAAGACAGCAAAAAAGGTTGACAGTGTATCTGTACAAAAGGGTTACTACAGCACTCTTTAAGGTCACTTAAATTTGCTTTATCATTCCTGAATGGAGAATCAGTTCTCTTTTTAAGCCTTTCTAACCCGAGCACCAATGTTTTCTGTGCAATTTTGGGAACACTATATTTAACAGGCCTAGGACATCTTGATAGGGGCTGGTATCGAAGGTGGGTAAAGGATTATGGATGCAAAGGCTATAGATTAGCACAGCTTAGAAAGAGCATAAATGAAGTGAGATCATAACCACAAGGGAGAAGTTGAAAGGGAAGGAAGAGATGTGGAAGGTTGAACACAGCTGGCAGTAACGAACTATTCTTCTACAGCGGCATCCTATGTAACCTCAGTATTGGCCATGATTATATGTAACATTAATAAACTTGCAAGAATTTTTGACGTGTTTGAACTCATTATTAATACAGGCATAGGACTGCGGTTTTTGTCGATATAATATTGCAAAATTCACATTCCTAACAATTCCACCCAAAGTGTTGACTAAAATTGCTGTTATATAAAAGGGACAGTGCATGTGCAGAACATCTGAGATGAGACTCAGTCATTGGTGCTTCAGAGGTATCTATGCAAAGATTTAAGCAAAGAAAGAGTTAAAGACTTGGATTTATATACCACCTTTCATGACCTCAGGATGGCTCAAAGTGCTTTACAGCCAATGAAGTACTTTTGAAGTGTAGTTACTGTTGTAATGTAGGAAACCCGGCAGGCAAATTGTGCACAGCAAGCTCCCACAAACAACAATGTGATAAATGACCAGATCATCTGTGTTTTTTTTAGTGCTGTTGGTTGAGAGACAGATATTGACCAGAACACTGGGGAGAACTCCTCTGCTCATCATCAAAATAGCGCCATGGGATCTTCTACATCCACCTGAGGGGGCAGACAGGGCAGAAGGTACACTATCTGGGAAGACTGATACTGCGAGTGCACTCTCTAACTTATGGGCATTCATAGCAAGTATTGAAAGTAATTTCAGCTAGTGTAGTTGTCAAAGGTGCTTAGTACACAGAGTTATTGGCAGGTAACAATTGGTTCTCTTACCTTAGCTGACCTGGTAAGATCATTAAATTTCTTCCTCTTATGCCTCTAGGTATGTTGCTCATGGAATTCACACCCATTGCCACTTCCTGCCATTCTTATGCAACTTACCTGGGAGTTCTGCATTGCTTCCTCCTGAAGAAAGCCCCTTTCCTGTGTCTCACTTACTCCACCAGAATTTATTTGGTCCCATCAGAGAAAATAGACAGTTTTCTAGAAGTAAAGGGAATTAGGGGTTATGGGGAGCGGGCAGGAAATTCGACATGAAGCTGAGTTCAGATCGGTCAATGCCCTGTGGGTGGCGCAGAGGGCCCAGGGGCTGTGTGGCCGGGTCCTGCTCCTACTTCTTGTGTTCTTTAGATTTGTGGTTGGGATCAGATCAGCCATGATCTTATTGAATGGCGGAGCAGGCTCGAGGGGCCGATTGGCCTACTCCTGCTCCAATTTCTTATGTTCTTATGTTCTTAAAAGAGACATTCTGTGCCCTGGTGAAATGCGTACAGGCACGTTTGCAAAAGGAAAGATGCTACCTTGCAATCAGCAATGCTTAGACCTTTAAATCCTGCAGAAGCACATGACTTTTTTGCCTAGCAACAAGCAAATTCCCAATCATGTGCATTTTCCTTGGCAGGAGTCCCACTAGATTATGAAAATGGCACTGAGTTCAGAAATGCACATAGTCAGTATAGTATAGATCAGGCAGGTGCTCTTCTTGCACCATCCCATGTCTGGTTGAGCTTACACCCAAATGGAAAGTCTAGACTCTTGCATCCATTATTTAGTGATAAGAATAAGATGC
Source organism: Heptranchias perlo (assembly GCF_035084215.1). Classification (NCBI taxonomy): domain Eukaryota; kingdom Metazoa; phylum Chordata; class Chondrichthyes; order Hexanchiformes; family Hexanchidae; genus Heptranchias; species Heptranchias perlo. Next base: position 19,391,084 of record NC_090332.1, on the reverse strand, counting down.
CACAATTTGAAGTATAAGTCAGTGATAGAGAAGAATTCACAATGATGGGAACCATCAAGTCCAGTACAAAAGTTCAGTATTCTGAATATCCCTCATGAATTACCTCAGGATGCAGACTTTAAATGACTTGTTTTCCAATGGAGGGTGTTAGAATATATGCACCATGTTAAGTAGGTACTTGCCTTCGGACTCATTGCGGGGCAGGGGACGGATGACTATTTGTCTGATTCAAAGTCTAATTCTGAACATAGAACAACCCCAGTGTCAATTACCATTGTCCCTCTCATCAATATTTCCTATCAGGTCTGAAGTCAAAGCATTTCACTTTAATAAAATTGTTGACTTTGCCTAAAATAAGTGAAGACAGGGTTCCATCCAGTTGCAATTTTTCTGATGAAACATAAAACTTGTTCTTTCCCTTCATTACTGCGAGAGGTACAAGAAGTTGTCAGATGGAGACAACTTTGAAAAACATCCTCTTCCAATGCAGTCTGTCACCCTCAGTGAGATCAAACCACAGCTCGTTGATTCTCTTTTCCTAATTTTAGTAGGAATTTATACTGGATATTTCAATGGCTATGAAGTCCTTGGATTTCTTGTCCAATTATTCTTTGTCAGATGATGAGAAAGTGACAACTTTGCAAAATATTGTGCAGAAATATTCCACCTATGTGAACTGTGCTTTATGCTTTCTGCTAACAATGATAAATTCACTTCATCTTTAAAAGGAAAATTCTTCAGTAAATGTGGTTTCCTTCCTCAAAGAATGTCCTCACTGCCGAATAACAAAATATCACTCAGAGTTTGAAAGTTTATCTAACAGTTTGGTTAGTAATTGCTTGGTTGAAATTCCAATGTAAAGTTCTGCCTTGTCTACTTGAGAAGCTCTGGTTAAATCACATTCAAATTTTATTGGGTTTGAAAGTACATCATCCTTAGAAAAAACCTACTTGACACTTTTTTCAGGCGGCTGCACTTGTGTTTGTAGAGAAAATGCATGCTGGAGGCAGTTCTTTGAAACGTCAAATTGAAACTGGTAAACAAGAACAATGTAGCCTGGAAGGACACCCAATAAACTTCTGTAAGGCGATCGGGAAAAAAAAATATTCTAAGACCCATCTACTCAATGTTTCTTCTCCTTCAAATAATGCCACACAATGAAAATAATATGGCTGCTTCCTAGATAATGGCAACTGACCGGCATAATGATATTTCTGTGGTCGGATACATCCTCAACAGTAATTGATGGCAAACCTTTTCTATTCAAGAAGGCCATAGGTTTAATATGAAGAACGCTGCTGCCAACATGGTAACCATGTACAGTTTTAAGTACTCAAAGGAATCCCATTGTGAAAGCTGTGTGTCCTGTTCAGCTGATCCCCCTTTCCACAGGGAAATTGATAAAGGTGTTTCTTCCTTGATAACATGTTCAGATACTTGGGTCTGTAAATTTGAGTCCCAGGTATTGATAGGTATGGTCAAAATGCTCAGAACTTAATTTTGCCAGAATTGCAGAGGAAACCTTGTTTACAACAGGTAATAGGGTTTCTGCCAAATTCCAATGAAGCAGTGAAGAAATTCTCGGCCATTTGTCACAAGAGGGTGGCTCTAGTAACAGTTTGCAATTTTTGAAATATGTCACCGATATGACCAGACCTTAAATTGAATCTATGCAAAATTTCACCAATTCTTATAAATTCAATGGAAGTTTCTTGTTTGACTCCTGCTTTGATTGGCTCTAACACAGCAACTATTTAAACATGCCCCAGTGACTATCTGACACCAAAGTCTGGAGTACAATCCCCGCTGTGAAATGCTGGTATCACATTCTCCTCCATACCACGAGTCTATGATCCATTAAACCCAGCGAACTGCAAAAAACCCTAGATTCCTGATAGAGCTGAGGAAGACCAGTGGCCTGAACAAAGGTAAGGGAGAGGGAGGGAGAGAGTGAGATGAAGAGGAAGAGGGAGAAAGAGATTTATATTTGTATAGTGAGTCTACCTACAGGATACTATAAAATTTGCTGTTGACTCGCTAATGGAATGGGGGAGCCATCTAATCCACATGTGTGCAGAAGAGCAGTAAATGTGCAGAAGAGCTTTGCCACAGTTCTTTATGGGGTAACAGTGCTGGAAGTTTAAATCCCATGCTTAGTTTTGCTGGCAAACATTGACAAGCAGGTATTAGGTATGAACCAATGACTGTCCATGTAAAACTCAGATGGTTTGCAAACCTGATTATGGTATCAGCTTAAAACCACATCTGCCATTACTAACAATATTGCAAGTATTTAATCTGGTGCAGAACTGTGAATCCACTGTAACTTTTGCAATAGTATATTTTTCAAAAAGGTTTAAACAGTGTATGCTCAGACAGAGGCTCATAAGAGGAAGACAAAGTGATTTAAATGCAGGTCCCGTCACGCCAGAACTTTCTGATGATAATCCCATTTTTTAAAATGTTAACCATGAGAGGATAGTGACAAGTAAAGGCCAGGCTCTACCCTACAGGTAACAAGGAATGTTGGATGACTGGCCACTTCCAATGCACTCTCCTTTCCTCCCTAATGAACAGATAGAAAACAGATTTGTAAAAGGCCTAAGAGATAGTCAATTGCTTATCCTCTCAGCCCTCTGATGGCCAGTGATGCAGGAAGACGCTGAAAAGAAGAAAGGGGAGAAACAAACTAGAAAAAAATCTCACTGATAAACACCGACCCATATTACCAGGTAAGACATTTGCTTCACAATCTAGAGGTTGAAGGTATGAGTCCCAGGATCTCTGCAAAGTATGGTGGCTAGTATAGAGGAGTCCACTACCCACACCAGTAATATGGTACACTCTTAAGTGCCTGGCGTCTCTAGGGCCATCTGCAGGGGAGCCCACCTCTTAACAGCTGATGGTTCTTTCAGGAGTAGCAATACTGATGCTCTAGAGATCCTGGTCTTTAATATTTATGATTTGAATCTGTATGGATTCACCATGCTGAGGAATTGTCTGGACAGGACCCTGACAAGGACTTCAGCAACCTCACTGCAGCCCTGGGGTCTGCTCCCATGCAGGGGGCAGGACATACTGAGAGAGGGCCCAGCTGCAGGGCCATGGCAGGAGTAGGCAGGGATGAGGGATCTGTCTCTCATGATGACTCACCATCAACGTGATCTAATTTACCTCTCAAATGACCAATGCAAAGTCAGAAAGTGAGCAGACCCAAGCAGTGCCTAAAAATGGCACTGATGGGAATTTAGATTTCAACTTTATGCTGGGACCTTCTTTGTCTCGTACCACATTTCTGTTTCAGAATATCATGAATGTGTATGAACAGTTGGAGAAGTATAGTGGAGAGACTAGAGAAACTGGGGTTGTTCTCCTTAGAGCAGAGAAGGTTAAGGGGAGATTTAATAGAGGTGTTCAAAATCATGAAGGGTTTTGATAGAGTAAATAAGGAAAAACCGTTTACACTGGCAGTCAGGTTTGTATCCAGAGGACATAGATTTACGGTAATTGGCAAAAGAACCAGAGGGGAGATGAGAAGACATTTTTTTACGCTGCGAGTTGTTATGATCTGTAATCCACTGCCTGAAAGGGTGGTGGAAATAGATTCAATAGTAACTTTCAAAAGGGAATTGGATAAATACTTGAAAAGGATAAATTTGCAGAGCTATGGGGAAAGAGCAGGGCTCTTTCAAAGAGCCGGTACAGACATGTTGGGCCGAATGGCCTCCTTCTGTGCTGTATGACTCAATTCTAGTGCTGGGTCATGAAGGGGAGTTGGTACAACAACGGTTCAGTGGTAAATTAATATAGAAATGATTGTGCTGGAGGGGCTTCCAAGTTCTAAGAGGAATTGGTTCTCCACTAAATGTCAGATTTTCCCATCCTTGTTGTTACTCCAGTAAAGCTGGCAACTCCTCAGTCTTGGTGTCATTATTTCTTGCCTCTCTTCTTGCCCCTGGTGCATACTGAGTCTTCTCTTGAGAGCATACATCACGCCACTATAACTTTGGAGACTCTTTCAGGACCATACAGCAGCCTGCCGCTGGACCGATGCAGCAGTCCTATCCTACCTTAATTTGTATGCTTGTAGAGGCTCGTGCCTCGGTACATTTTCTTTCAGCTGTGGTTCTAGGATTCCGCACGGATGTCATCAGCCATGGTTCCAGGAGCATTCCCAGGTCAACCGGGATACATCCATTCAGGGCAGAACTGCCTTAAATAATGGCGGAACTGTAGACTGGTATAGAATAAATACATTGTGCCAGCTTCCAGGGTTCCCAGGCAAATACCTGCATGATGGAGTCCTGATGGTTACATACAACCTGCACTTTGATGGACTGGGATCCCATTCTGTTCTTAAATGACATTGTATTGGTACAAGGAGCCTGTATGGCCACATGGATATCATTGACGAGGCCTTGCATTTTTTGGGAAGTCAGTTAGTCTACTGATTTAAATGGAAGGAAAAGCAGCCTGGTTCCTTTACAAGCTCCGACCGCCATCCAAATTTCCAATATTCGACATGACCAGATAATCCAGTACACCTGGGCACAGACCCAGGAGAATTTTGATTGAATTTTGTGAATCTGCCGGTTTCAAAATGCCTATTTTTAGTTTTGCTGCCTCATGGGTGGATAAATCTTAAATCAGGACACCAAGATCTGTTATTATCTGTATCTTGAGCTGTATGTTAATTAATGGGATCTTCGACCTGAAACGTTAACCCTGTTTCTTTCTCCGCAGATGCTGCCTGACTTGCTGAGCTTCTCCAGCATTTTCTGTATTGATTTAAACTTTATATATGGCCCTCAAGGCCCCATTGTATGCACCTATACAGCCCATGAAGGCAAAGGCTTGGACACCTCTGCAGTAGGAGATGGTTTTCTGAGGTTGGAGCACATTGTTGGGACAGAGTAGATAGGTCTTTACTCTCCTTCCAGCTTTGCTCTACTAGATCCGAGTGTATTTAATGCTGACTCTGGGTACCAGGAATAGAAAGTGGTCTGTTCTTTAATGCTAGCATTCCTCATTATGATGAATACAAAATTGCAAAAAACAAAAAGGAACTGTCACCGTGAGAAGCACAGTTGTGCGTAAAAATCAATTCTAATCATATATATAAGTAATGGCACCTTTAATCTACGCCAAATAACAGTGCAATCAAAATGTACAATGGCTTCATTAAATATATATGTGAATATATTCTTTCCTAAAAATAAATACGCAAATCTACTCTTTTATAAATTATAAATGTAATGCACATTTTTGAGAATGCGTTTAAAAAATTCCATCGCCAGTTATATATTCAGATCATAATTTTTGCCACTTAAACACCTCCCTCAGATATTGTCCGCACAATTCTTCATGCTGTCACATTTCTGAACTTTTTAATCCATGCAAAATACATTATATAATGGGTTTCATAATTCAGTGCTTATCAAAGTTGAGATTTACAATTCAATTACATTCAATTTTGATATAATTCATATGTGACATGATTTAAATACACCCATCTATCCTCCAATAAAGTAGCTTTCTACTGAGAAAACAAAGTATTGCACATTAATAATTATGTTCCGGGCGGTACGTGAATTACACATAATATAAAGAATTATTGAGCCCCAAGCCAGTGATTACATAATTAGAGCAAACACCTCGTCGACTTAAGTATCAGTAATTGGTTAATAATCTGATTGGGACAGCAAAGAAATACAATGGACCTTTGAAGTGAAACGTTTAAAGCATTTGAATCTAATGTACTGATTTCAGCGCTTTCAGCATTAAAGCTTCAAACGTCGCCCAGCTGCACAGTACGATAAGCATGGGATTTTGCAGCCCACAGAACATTAATAGAAAATGTCTTAAACATTGTCCTCTTTATCTTTGATCATTCCTCTGCTTCCAGTGATAACTATAATGCTAGTGCAACAGCATCTGAACAAACGCAAAATAATTTATGGTTCCTCCTTGGCAAAGGCTGTAAAATATATGTTTGTAGTATGAAGACAGCTGTTTAGCTTTTAGTTAGAGATATTTTATTCCCACAGGGGTCATCACAAATCATTGTCATCTGGTTGAGTTTGATAGGTGAAGGTGCCTGTTCTTACTCTGTCTTCTTTACCTCTCATCAATTATGTTGTTTTTGAGCACTAATACTAGCTCATGGATGATTAACATCATCAGATTATGTGCTTACTAATTAGTCAGATTTTTTAAAGGACTTGGGGCTGAATTTCCAGGGGGTTCCAGGGAACAAGGGAAGGGGCTCCATCAAATCTGTAGGACCCATAGTTTTGTGGTGAATAAAGAACTTAAGCCAATGTTAATATTCACTCACTCAAATATTATGTCCGAAGACGAGATTTGAAGGGAGATGGCGTCGTAAACAAAGAAGATGGCGCTGGAGAAAGAACCGCACTCGCGTTTTTACGGATACTACTTTGATAAAGTCCAATGTGGCTTCACTTCACGAGTACTACACGTTGGAATTAAGTCCGTGAAGTGTGCAATGCACGACTACCGTATGGATAAATGTCCAAAAAGCTGAATTAGGCTCTCGGCGAGCCCAAGCCGCAAGATTTGTGAACCTTATTCAAAAGTCCCCACAAATAGAACGGATTCACGATAAAATGTTGAAGTACAAAAACCACGTGGTGTGTACCAAAATGACGAGTAGCTGAAAACATGGCCATCAGCTAAGGAAGTCCAGCTACAAGTGAAGAAAATGTTCGGGGTTGCCCGACTTCATTGCAAGGGCTAGTATTAACGCTGATTGGTTTAGTGTCGTCATGTGAGTTCCTCGCAGAGTCTTTGCAATTACGGTGTGCGTGAAGGCACATTTCATGTATAAAAAGAAATGAGTCACCACATGTAGCTCCCTCCTAGATCAATGATCATAGAGCGAAGATCGAGAATGAAGCATCAATTAGTGTAGCTCAAATATCGCACACAGTTAAATATTGCCAGGTATATAAAAAGTCACAAAAGTATACCAAGGTAGCACTTCAACCTTTGACCAATATCTGTAGAAACCTCATGGGAGATTGACGCGAAGTTCTTACAGCATCGTCGCGTAAGCTCCTCGCAGAGTCAATGCAATTACAGTGTGCGTGAAGGTACATTTCATGTATTAAAAAAAAGAATCACTACAGTTTTAATATGTGCTCCAGTCATATTTGTCGGTCCTCTCATTTTTCTTTCTTCAATCTGGCTGTTTTATATACCCTTTAAATGACAGCCTATGGTCATAATTTAGTGGCTCCTTGATGTATAAGCCAGACAGAGATGCCCCGAAATTCCAACTGGGACCCAAGCAGAATCCCGACAGATCTCCAGATTGGGTGCTGGAAAATGGGCCGGAACCCAGTTCTTCTGGGAATCTGCTCCGTGTTTTCCATCCTGACATTAAACACAGAAGAACAGGAGGGGATGTCGAGGCAGCACGGTATCATTGGCTACAGCATTCTGCCAGCAGTTCGAGGCGGACACCACTGATGCCCCAATGCACCCGCCCCAACCATGCAGAGGACTGCATCCTTATTTGTGACAGGGTCTCTGGCCTGGGGTTAGGGTGGGCCGCTCCGACCCCCAGGAATTTCAGGCCGATTGCAAATACACTTTTACATTGGTACCTATAAATTGGACAGCCATGTCGGTTGTGACTCCCATGAATAAAAGATGAAATATCAGGATAAAACTCGCAAATCATCAAACTCTATGTGCTGCTAAAGAGAACTGGCTCCCTCTATGCAAGACCGTAAATTGTGGGCTACAAGTACAATGATTTATGAATGTTTTCACTTTTACTTTACTTTTTCCCTTTTTAGCTTTGTCTTTCTCTTTATTCTTTCATCTTATAAATCTTTTTATTTGCAGTTTGCTTTGTCTCTTCTCATTCACTTACTGTGAATTCTTACCTCACCTTCTCTTTAACTGTGGCGGTGTCCTGCACTATGTGCCTTGGACCCTCATTTCAGTTTCTCAATTTAAAAGAAACTGTAAACAAACATTTTCCATTCTTTCATAAAATAATTTAAAAACAACCAAATATGTTACTTATGAGCAGACAGTCAATAAATAGTCAAATCCTCATCCAATGCCAAAGTACTCAATTGGCGTAGAGCGTGATAGACAAGCACCTTCAAATCATTATGTTAAGTAGCTAAATAGCTCAGTCACATGCTTTATTTAGTACATAACCAGTTCTGAGAAATACAATGTTGAGCTTGTATGTATGTGTAAGAAGCAATCAGAAATAGAGACCCCCAGCTGTAAAGAATGCACAGAATGGGCTGTGATTAAGAAGCATCATCATTTAGTGTTAGAATTGCTTAAAAAATACTGACTAAAATGGCTGTGCAAAGAATTATCACTTTCTTAATAATTGCAACTTCTAACTGGAAACCTGGCACAAAACTGGAAGAAGTTTTAACAAAGGTGGGTGAATTAGGAGCTAGGTACAGATGTTATTGAGAATGGAAATTACTTAAAACCACAGCACTCCATACAAGGGGGTAAATTTTAATCCCATGAACGGGTGGGTTGGGGGCGGGTGGGAAGGTAAAAACTGTGAAAATGCAAAACCCGCCTCCGACCCGCCCACTTCCACTTTTAACGGAGGCGGATCAAGGGGCCAGCGACCAACTCGCTCTCAGGAGGCGAGTCGGTCAGTATTTTAACAGCATTTTTAGTTTTAATTCCTGGGAGCCGGGATTCCCGGGCCTACTGCTTCAAACTATGTAAGAGGAGGCAAGAAGGCCCAGATCAACAGGTAAGTGCCTTCATTGATCTGCTTATGGGCCAGGAGGAACAAGAGTGCATCCTCTAGGGCCAACAAGCTTATCTGCCGCAATTCCACACACGCGATCAGCCGACCCGACCACCTCTCCCACAATTTCCGCCCCCCACTGTGATCTCTGACCTCCCCCCCGCAACGAGCCCCGACTTCCTGATGTCTGACCACCCCCCCCATGACTAAGCTCCTGATGACTGCCTCTGATGACCGCCGACCCCGATGACCCCCCGATGACTCTCCCTGGTGACCCCCCCGATGACCCCCAAATGACCGCCGATCCCCCCGATGACCCACCCCCGATTCAAGCCCCAGTCCAGGATGTGATACATAATCCAGGCTGACACTTAGGTACAGTACTGACGGAGTTCTGTGCTGCCAGAGGTGCCGTCTTTTGGATGAGATGTTAAACTGAGGTTCCATCTGCCCATTTAGGTGGACGTAAAAGATCCCATGACACTATTCGCAAAAAAGCAGGGGAATTCTCCCAATGTCCTGGCCAATATTTATCCCTCAACCAACATCACTAAAACAGATTATCTGGTCATTTATCTCATTGCTGTTTGTGTGACCATGATGTGCACAAATTGACTGAGTGCAGGGAAATGGAAGAATATATATTTAGATCTTATGAAGATTAAGAAAGGAAAAGTATAAAAGAGCAATGATCTTAGTGTTATCAAAAAAATAGAGAGAGATAAGAAAGGTTCCTATGGATAGAGAGGTTGGAGCCTAATGGGGAAAGAAAGACAATGAGCTTTCTCTTATATCCTGTCATGGAGTGCAAGAAAGGCAATAAAACAACCTCCCTAAATATAGTTAGCAGTATTCAAGTCTCAAATGGACTTGGAGGTTTTTAGATTTAAGACTTCTTGAGGTGAGCAAAGATGTTTGGCACTAAACAGGAAACAGCTTTTGGGAAGCAGCTTTAGCATTTTAGGAGGTTACTATTTCTGTGCTGTCTTTGGCACTACTTTATTATCTTTGGAAGAGGAAAATGATGTTGCATTACAAAATTAATTTTGAAACAACACAAGTTGCTACAGGCTGTGCTTAAAAACATGACAAATGCAATTAATAATAGTAATGATATGTATATATGCCTGTTAACAATATATCCCAGGTGCCAGGACTAAACACAGACGCTAGTCACAATAGCTGCATTCTGGCTTGTTTCTCTTTTTCTCTGCCTTTACCTCCCAATCATCACAGGATGGATATTATTGGCATTCAGGGAGCCAAAGATGGGCAACAAAGATGACACCCTGGCCTAGACATCGCAGTCCCAGTACTGCACTGTTGAAAGTGAGGCAGAGTAAGACTTCCTTCTGCCCTCACCTTGAAGCCGTCCCAAACCTCAGGGTCAGGGTCAGGGTCATTTGAATATTAGGATGGGCACCCACACCACTTATGGCACTACTGGGGTGTCTGCCCCACAGACCCGGCAGGGATATTACAGCCGCACCTGCTCTGAGTTGGTGATTTTGAAGTAATTGCTCCAAAGGTACTTCCTTGCTGGGCTGCCCGTCACTAAACAACAATTGATCTCTCTTGATTGATTGCCATTTGGAAACGACATTGTGGGCCCCACTTACGACCCCACAAGGCAAGTATGCCTGCATCATACAGGGTACTTACTGCCGGTTGTACAGGAGGCAAATATGGCAGGATGTTGAGGGAACTTGGCATCCCATCAAACTCACCCACTCCCCCCGTCACGCCAGTTGAAATTTGTCTCCAGAGCCAGAAAGGAGTGGAAAGCTGGTGGAAATGGGTTCTGCCACAAATTCCTGCCCCTCTGCCATCACTGTGCCACATTTCCAATCCCCACACCCCATAATTTCTAGGCTTGGCTGTCAGGAATTTAAGTCATAAGGAAAAGTTAAGGGAGCTGGGCTTGTTTTCTTTTGAAAAGAGAAGACTTTGCGGTGACCTGATTAAAGTTTTCAAGATTTTGAGGGGGATTGATGAGGTTGTTTCTGACAAATTGTTCATCACAATGAAGGGTTGAGTCACCAGAGGACACAGGTTAAGAAGGGAAGTCAAGCAGGACAATTCTTTCACAGAAAGTGGAATAGAATGGTAGAATAAGTTGCTAGATGTGATGAGAATGCATTCCCACTTTAATAGAATCAGTTAGTCAAGTGACTGACATTGGAATGTTTATTGTTTACTTAAGCAGTTACTAGATTCTTCAGTGAGACTGTTGAAAGAAGTCAAATGCTTTGGTTTGGTTCCTTCTTGTAAATAAGTCAGTTTTAAAACTTAAGACCTGCCTCAGTCTAATCGTAGGTTAGCAGGGAAGGTCATTGAAGCAGACAGTATTAATGGGTCAAGAGGCAATAGCATTTCTGGAGAGGGAAAGGATTGAGAGAGACAGCTAGATGGGCAGATGGATTTGAGTTTGATCAAAAAAGATGAACTTGTTGGACCTAAGGACTTTTTCCTTTTCCCAGGTATTGTAACGTTCTTAATAATTAGGTGGGGATGATGGTGCAGCATTTTCAAGAGATGAATCAGAGGGTCCAGTTATTGTTGTATGTCAGCCAACTGTGAATTGTCCTGCAAATAGCATACAATTCACCAACTACTCTAGGGGAAGGCCCAATGCTTCCTGCTGTGAAGGAACGTAGGCCTCAAGCGGTTAATGTCAGCCAGATTCAGACCTTTTTTTTAAGTTTGTTAAACTTCCCTCGCTAGTATTGCACTTTTAAGCTGATTATTGTCGTTTGAACAGACTAATTAAGGTCTAAACTGTTCGAGTTAAAGTAATAAACATTTCTCGCACAGCGCATTTTGCTGCCTGATATAGCACATCTGAGGGATAAAATCAATAGGCGCTGCAACCCATTATCAGTCACAATTCTTATTAGCCAGAAGCAGTAATGTGGAAGATGCAGGCAGTAGGCACAACTTTATTTCAGAAGATAGCTAATGACTTCATTCCAGACTGCTAACAAGAGTCAGCCTCTTCACCATTGATCTTTTCTCATAAATAATGGGATAGATACCACGGCCAGTTTAAAGGTAAGTTGCAAAGCCTGGTTCAGAATCTAAACCTGATTTTGTACATCGCAACAACAGATGTTTACTTTGTGAACTTTACTGATTCTGGCTCCAATAAAAGGTTGTATGAGGCAATGTCAGACCCCATGCCTCGGAATGCTGGTAACATGTCAAACTGGGCCACAACTGATGCTCAAGGTCACCTGTCCTCACTGGGATTGATATCAGGTGAAAGGGACCTCTTGTCAGTTTGGCAGCAGCATCGTGCTCCATTGGAGGTAAAATGTTTAGGCTCTGTGGAAGTAAGCCCTCACCCACTGTTTGTTCAGGGTGTCAAGCTTGACAATCATGAAGAAGTCATCAGCCTAGATCACCCACCATCCTGGTTGAAGAACAAAGAATATTGGTTCAACTCAGCAATCGGCAGAAAATATAACAATGATAGAAATATGAACAACACTGAAATATGTTTGACTGCCTCCAATATTTTTCACAATGGGTAAAAACAGACCACAAGCCACAATACTGTGCTGTACTTCAGCAAGCATAAAACAACTAGCAGAACCCCTAACTGAAAACATATAGAGCTTTGCAATGATACCAGGCACAACACTTTCATGCTGAAAAATTCTGCTGGTTACATTCGAGTCGGAAACCATTTGAAATGTTTTATGTGATTATTCTTCCTTATAGAAATTAATAGTTGAGCTGACACTATGCACTAATTGGCACAATGGGGTAAATTTTAACCCCCAAGAATGGGTGGAGTGGGGGCTGGTTGGGAGTAAAAATACTCCATTTTCAGAGCAGGACCACATCCCAGCTCCAACACACCTACTTCTGGGTTTAACCCAGGCAGGTTTGTCTGCGTGTGGAGAGCAAACACCAGGAAGTCCCGCCCCACTTAAAGCCAGTGGGCCAATACTTAACAGGGCAATGTGCCTCATTGAGATACTTGAGGTATTTAATATTTGTGTATCGGAATAATGAAACAAATTTAACCTTTCCTGTTCAGGTTTCTCATCACTTCCGATTCACGTCAGGTGAAAGCAGGCGGGAAGGGCCGGATCCATGAGGTGAGTGCACTGCTTGTGGGCCTGGAGGAGCAGGAGTGCTTCATCCAGGCCCAACAAGCTCACCTGGCCAATAGGACCCCCACAATCGGCCGACTCCCCCCCACAATGATGGACCCCTATGGTGCCCCCCCATCTATCTCCGACTCTTCACCCGACTTCCAACGACCTCCAATCTTCTCAGCTCCCCGATCTTCTTCTCAGACCCCCGACCTTCTTCTCAGACCCCCGATCTTCTTCTCAGACCCCCGATCTTCTTCTCAGACCCGCGATCTTCTTCCCAGACCCCCGATCTTCTTCCCAGACCCCCGACCTTCTTCTCAGACCCCCGACCTTCTTCTCAGACCCCCGACCTTCTTCTCAGACCCCCGACCTTCTTCTCAGACCCCCGACCTTCTTCTCAGACCCCCGACCTTCTTCTCAGACCCCCGACCTTCTTCTCAGACCCCCGACCTTCTTCTCAGACCCCCGACCTTCTTCTCAGACCCCCGACCTTCTTCTCAGACCCCCGACCTTCTTCTCAGCTCCCCGACCTTCTTCTCAGACCCCCGATCTTCTTCCCAGACCCCCGACCTTCTTCCCAGACCCCCGATCTTCTTCTCAGACCCCCGATCTTCTTCTCAGACCCCCGATCTTCTTCTCAGACCCCCGATCTTCTTCTCAGACCCCCGATCTTCTTCTCAGACCCCCGATCTTCTTCTCAGACCCCCGATCTTCTTCTCAGACCCCCGACCTTCTTCTCAGCTCCCCGACCTTCTTCTCAGCTCCCCGACCTTCTTCTCAGACCCCCGATCTTCTTCTCAGACCCCCGACCTTCTTCTCAGACCCCCGACCTTCTTCTCAGCTCCCCGACCTTCTTCTCAGACCCCCGACCTTCTTCTCAGACCCCCGATCTTCTTCTCAGACCCCCGACCTTCTTCTCAGACCCCCGACCTTCTTCTCAGACCCCCGACCTTCTTCTCAGACCCCCGATCTTCTTCTCAGACCCCTGATCTTCTTCTCAGACCCCCGATCTTCTTCTCAGACCCCCGATCTTCTTCTCAGCTCCCCGATCTTCTTCTCAGCACCTCCCACAATCTTCTCCCCACCCCTCCCTGCCTATGATCCCTCCCTCCCTCTGACCCCTGTCAATCAGGCTGGCTGCCGGGCGGGAAACCCAGAAGTGGACATCAATCGCGCCCTGCCCACTTACCTTTCGGATTTCGCACCTGGAAATCTTCCCCCCTGAAGAATGGCCTTGATCGAAGTACTGGAGGGCTGTCAGAACCTGTGGAACTGTGTGCAGCAAAAAAATCAGTGGTTTCACAAGAGGAGGAGAGAAAATGCGAGAGCAGGGGAAATAATTTTTAAAAATCAAGAATAAAGAATGGTGAGTTTACACTCGTAATTTAATCTCGGAGATCCGCTGGCATCCAACGAATCACCCAATTCCATTTCTGCCTCACGGATCATTGGCGGCCATCCATTATCCTCCATCTATCATAGGGAGAAAAATGCCACTTGTCATTTTTAGATATGGTGCAAAGCAGTCAGAACCCAACAGAAAACTGGAGGATGGAGCATTAATGTGGAGTCAACTTGCTGGATGGCTTTGATCTCTTGTTGCATAAATTATGTATTGTCACTAATGACTTTGTAACAATGTGCCTTAAATTATCTCTTGAATATTACCTTCACTTAGAGTTCAGTTGAAGGATTGGGCTGACAAAATATCAGACGGTTATTATCAGTTCTTTAGAAGAAACCGAACAACCGCAGACATCTGAAAATCAGATGAGGCTATTAATGCAGAACATTGCCATTGGAACTAACTGTTTATATCTCTAACCCAGTCACTCAGATCATTCTCACTCAAGCAGAATTAAATGAAATGAGGCTATTTCTCCCTTAATCTTCTGAAACCAATACTCTTGCTGGGGTGTGACTCCATGGGCGCCCACAATGCTCTTGTACCTCATCTAAGTGGTTCTTCTATATGTATCAACCCAATTAGGAGTGTCAACTTTGGCTCAGTCTTAGCACTCTTGCCTCTGAGTTAGAAGATTGTGGATTCAAGTCCTACTCTAGAGACTTGCGCACATAATCTAGGCTGACATTTCATTGCAGTACTGAGGGAATGCTGTGCTGTCGGAGATGCTGCCTTTCAGATGAGACATTAAACCGAGGCCCCATCTGGCCTCTCAGGAGGCACTATTCGAAGATGAGCAGGGGAGGTGTTCTGGTCTATATTTTCCTTCAACCAACATCACTAAAAAAACAGGTTATCTGGCCGGGTAGCTCATTGCTGTTTGTAGAATCTTGCTGTGCACAGATTCCTGTCGCATTTCCATACATTATAACAGAGACTATACTTCATAAATTTCTTTATTGGCTATAAAGCACTTTGAGACATCCTGGGATTGTGAAAGGTGCTATATAAATGCAAGTTATTTCCTTTCACACTTTGAGAACAAATCTTAAAAAAACAAGAGACCCACTAGCGAGTGTGTACACACACACACACACACACACACATATATATAAATAAACATTGTGCTTAGTGCACATTTTGCCTATTGCAGTCTAGGTATGACACTGCTGGAAAAGCAAAACAATCCTAAAAAAAGCAAAAGTTGGTCACTTCATGCTGGGTGTTTCCTACCTGCAGCCTGGAACTTACAAACATTTTCCGATCACAGTTCCCTTGCAGAACCCAGTAAAACTTGGCTTCTGCCGCACTTCCATCGAAACTACTGCGGCGGAACGGGAAGAGCTCCGAGGGAATTCATCCCCCCAGTGTTTGACATTGAAGTCAATCTTCCACAAGCAGAAAACCTTTCTCTATTGGAAGAATATTTCTTTCCTCAATTTTATGAATACCAGGAGTACCAGCTAAATCACTGATGCACACACCCAACCTTGGCAGATAGAGTGGACTAAAATTAGCGACTTAATTCAACCTTATTTCATCCTTTAGTCAGCTGGACACAATGAGGTTTAAATAGAATATTGCAATCTATTTTATGATTACTAAGAATACCAATCCAATCTCTAATGGCCACTTCAGTACTTTTCACTAATCAAAATTTGTTTTTCCTTGCTATCAAGTACCACTATTGTGATGTCCTCATTATTGAACTATTCTGATAGATAACTATCTAACTATTCTGATAGTTAGATAAACGAACATACAAAACCCTTAATGAACTCAAGCCACTTTCTTTAAGGGGAAGTATATTAAATTGATTTTGTGATCCTAAATCTTATAAAGAGAGCTATCTGCATAAAATCACTCTGGGCACCATGTTTTGTGCTCTTAAGCTGCCAATTAAAGGCAGCTTGGGAGCCGAGGTTCTATGTTGGATTTTCTGTGTTATTTTAACGCGAGCTGTCACCCAAATGGGTTAACACCAGCGTTACAATAATGCAATTGTAAAATGTAACCTGGCGTATGACTTGGCCCTGATGTGAATTCTCCCTGAGTGACATCATGAGTGCTGCCCACGTCCCCCATTCGTGATGCTGCTGAAGACAAAATTCATGATGTAATTTCCTGGTTAAGAAACGATGGGGGTGATGAAATTGGTCTTCGGCGGGTAATGCAAAACGGGCAACAGTAAATCGGGCAGGGTGTATAATGAGGCCGATCCGCTACCGCCCATTTTACGCCCCTACTGAAGTTGTAAGTTCCGTCCTATGTCTTTATAAATTAAAGCAAACACCCCGACTGTTTATTCCTAACTGTGCACTGGAACAATAATAACTTGTATTTATATGCCACTTTCAACATTAAAAAAAATCCCAAGGCACTTTATGGAGGGGAAAATAAAAAGGAACTGATGTCAAGCTGTGGTGGGAAAGTTAGGAGAGCTGACCTAAAGTTTGATCAAAATAGTGGATTTTAAGAAGGCTTTAAAAGGTGGAGAGTGAGGAGATGGAGAGGGTGTCCATGGCCACTGTCTGAGGCTGAACCAGAGCTTAGGGCCTAGATTCAGCCTCAGACAGTGAGTAGGGACACCCTCCTTGGTGTCCTATTTGACACTGAGATGAGCTTCTGACCACATATCCGCTCCATCACCAAGACCACCAACTTTCACCTCCGTAACATCGCCCCTCTCCGCCCCTGCTTCAGCTCATCTGCTGCTGAAACCCCCACCCATGCCTTTGTTACCTCCAGACTTGACTATTCCAATGCTCTCCTGGTCAGCCTCTTATCTTTCACCCTCCACAAACTTGAGCTCATCCAAAACTCTGCTGCCCATTAACTCGCACCAAGTCCCATTCATCCATTACCCCTGTGCTCACTGACCTTCATTGGCTCCAGGTCCGGGAACACCTCGATTTTAAAATTCTCATCCTTGTTTTCAAATCTGTCCATGGCCTCACCCCTCCCTATCTCTGTAACCTCCTCCAGCCCTCCGAGATCTCTGCGCTCCTCCAATTCTTGCCTCTTCAGCATCCCCAATTTTAATCGCTCCACCATTGGTGGCCGTGCCTTCAGCTGCCTAGGCCCAAGGCCCTGAAATACCCTCCTAAAACCACTCCGCCTATCTACCTCTCTCTCCTCCTTTAAGATTCTCCTTAAAATCTACCTCTTGTCCTAATGCTTATGTGTCTCGGTGTCAAATTTTGTTTGAAAATCGCTACAGTGAAGCACCTTTGGACATTTTACTGCATTAAAGGCGCTATATTATTTGTGAGGAGTTGTTGTTGTTGTTGTTTATGGAGTTCGAAAGAGTCGGGCCCAGGCTAAAGGATCTGCCACCAATGCTGGGGCCAGGAGCCAATGTAAGTCAGCATGAACAAGGCTAATGGGTAAGTGGGACTTGGTGCGGGATAGGATCTGGGCATCGTCCACTTTTCGTGAAGGTGTGAGGTGGCTGCTGAGGAACAGCAAAACAGATGCTAAGGTGTCCAGGCCGCGATGGCTCCTTTGCCGTTAGAGGTTCCTCAGTGGGGTCAGCAGCAACAGAGGCACGGGATAGCTCCGTATTCCTAAGAGACATCCCCCCAGTATTTCTTCTCCTTCAAATGATGCGGACATCGTGGAATGCTGCACAATCACAGCATCGTGGCTGCTCCCTGGATAACAGCTGCTGACGTGCACATCATGTTTCTGTTGTCATACACCACCAGAACATTAATTCAGTGTAGATCCTTTCTCTCGAGTGTAGATCCTTTCTCTCGATGAAGGCCATGGGGTTAAGATTAAGATTCCTGATACCCACATGGGTACCTCTTTGCATTCTAGTGAAAACCATGTGCCCTGTCCAGCTGATTCTTCCTTTCTGGAGGAAACAGTGATAAAAGTGTTGGCCTTTGCAAACATACCTTTGTCAATTACTTCATACATGAGTGCGTTGCAGACTGCCTGATGTGCCAGGTGTCCACCGGGGCAGTTTGGAAGGAAAGATGAACGCTGTGGTAACTTTCACTTCAATGGGAAGATGTGTCCTTGTTCCAGATGTTGTCTGGAGGTCATCCTGCACAAACCTGTGGATGCCAAGTATACTGCTGTCTTGTTAAGTGAAGATGGTGAAGATAGGTCTCCTTTGAAATGTGCAAGTCCGGGTCCTAGTGATGGATATGGCCAGAACGCCTCAGGGACTGTTGCACCTGCTTTTGTTGGCCCTTCACAAACTCTTTATCCTCATTTCAATTATGCAGTGTGTTCAGAACCATCAAAGGATTACCAATCCTCTCCTCTTTGTAAATTATGACATCAAAGCTAAAGCTAACCAAGAATAATGAGAAAATTAATGGCTGGAAGAAAAGAAAAATGAGTTAACACGTGCAGCAAAACATAGCAAAGGTACAGGAAATTGCAAAACCCCCTGAAAAAATAATTTTTAAAAAACTTACCTACTCCCTTTAAGAGGCCTATTTGAGTACGGTCCCAATGGCCCCGATGTGCCCAATTTCTCTGGCACGGACATACTGCCGGTGAAGCCTCGACTGAAGTAATAAAGTTTGGGGCCAGCACATTTAAAACATGATTTAAATATTAAAATGAGGTGCAGCCTCATTATTTCAGCCCAGATCACCCATTGGAAAATCAGGTGCCACATGAATTGGGCAGCCAAAGTATGACCTGTGCAGGCTGCATATGAGGCCCCAATGGTGGCATGGGGCCTTTTTAAAAAAAAAGTAATTATTTTTATTAATAATGCACAGTTTCTTATTACATATATTATACTATTAAAGCTATTCCAAATATCTCAATAGCATTATTATAGCAATGTTATGTGACTGCAGAGCCTCTAGTGTGTAAGGTAAAACATTTTGAAAATGTGGCCAATTCAGAGGGCCCAGAATTCCCTCCAGATGCGGACAATCTACAAGTTAATGTAGAAAACATGGATGACTGAACAAAACTGGTAAAGGTGTAGATACCTGCCTTTATAATGTGTGGGATTATATGACAATTTGGCAGTATTACTCCCTAAAGCTATACAGATAAGCAATTTATATTTCCCTGAAAACATTTAATCGAGAGATGACTATTAGTCTAGTGGTGCAGGAGATACTAAACTATGCTTCAAATGTGAATAATAGTACAAACATTCAGTGCACATCAAAACGTGATACAGAACCGGTTTATACCCCAAGGGACAAGAGCTCTACTTGCCAAAAAAACAGCCATGGACAACAAAAGAGATAAGGGACAACATAAAACTAAAAGAAAAAACATACAAAAATGTAAAAAATAGCATAGATCCTGGCAACTGGGAGAGATACAAAGAACAGCAATTGGTGACAAAACAAATAGTAAGAGCTACAAAAAGGGAGTATGATAAGAAATTTGCAAGGGATATCAAAATCAACACAAAAAAATTTCATAATTATATTAGGAAAAAGAGAGTGGGCCGGAGCAATGTGGGACCTTTAAAAACTGATATTGGTGATATTGTAAATGAAAATAAGGAAATGGTGGACATGT